>NW_010972909.1:2640942-3067512 GCF_000737465.1 Haliaeetus leucocephalus | reverse complement strand
CTGAAACACATGAGGGTTCAGCTAACCAAATATTTGAATGTGAAGTAAATTAAATTATATTAAAACTATTTATTTTAATTATGAATAGAAGAATCTACAGAAGGATTCACAAGAAATGCTGTCCTCTTAAATAAATGATTTGTCTGTCTTTGTAGTGTGGAACTAGAAATGACCCCCAGATTTGTGCAAGTTGTACTTTTGTGCCTCACATTTCTGGACCAAATCTGAGCAGTTTTCTAGGACTTAATCCTGTTGGCTTTCTGTGACCCAGCACAGGGAGTACAGGATGGTGAAGACTTGCACCTGTATGTTTGGCACATGCCAAATGCCCCGAATCTTAATATATTGTATACTGAATATGGGTGAAATAAACTAGGAATAGGTAGGATGAAATCCCTGTATGCTCTTCCAATTTTGTTTTGAAGGCTTCAGTGAGGCTTAGAGGAGATTGGTGGCCCTCTTACCCCACAGGGGTAAGTTTCATTCTGTTTGAATGTTAGCTAGCTTAACTGCACATCTCTTTTTATTGTGTTGGTTTTTGGTTTGGGTTTTTTTCCCTCTCAAATACTGTACTATCAGCCAAGAATAACTGGAGGCTGAATTCAGGGCTGCTTTTTAATGCTTTCAAAACATTACAGGAATGTATCTGATGCTTTTTCATACTAGATTCAATTATTTTTTTTTAAGGCACTTAGTAAAACCAACAACTCCATGAAAGCAACAGCGTGCTCATGCTGGAGCTGCACAGAACAAAGGTTCTGAACCCAAAACCAAAATGCTGGGCTACAGGAGAGGCTGCCTGGCAACTCTCCGGCTTCAGGCCTGTTGCCATTCAGAAAGTTCATCGTGTCAATGTAGGCAAGTTTTGTTCCACTTGTATTGCCAAATATCTTATAAATTTCAGAGCACTTTGGCTTTTCCTGCCCTGAGCTTTCTGTGTATTTATCAGAGCTCTTCATCTCCATTTTCTTATTATTTGACTTCTTTTCTGACACATGGTCTTTTTATGAATGACTACATCTTCTTTGCGTGTGTGAGAATGGGTAGCAGTTTTCTCTTGTAATTTAATGGGTGAATATGTACGTATTTTATGCCTGTTTTTACTATTGCTTTTTCTTATGCATTAAGCAATATTTTATGAGCAGGTTTCAAGTGGAGTGAGAGAGAAAAGGGATAGCTACTAGGCTAATAACTCAATTCCACCCTGGCTTACACTGTTCCCACAGAAGGCCGTAGCATGGGCTGAGAGAGAAGAGGCCTGTTTGTGCCCTCATTGGGTTACAGTGACATTAAAGGATATTAACAGCCTTACAGATCTCCTGATTAATATCTGTTATTATGTAGCAGCAGACACAGAGGATTCCCCACATGAACTTTATGAAACTCAGTACCTCTCCTTAGTAAGTTTATTAGGGGTGAATCCAGGGAAGCTTTTACATTCAGTCTACAGCCCAGATAGGTCTGTGCACGACATCAAATTCTCCCTTGTGTGGTGCAATTTGATTATTGTGCTGTGCCACCAACTGTTTGTCTAGCCGGTAAAAGACATTGTCCTGAAGGCTTTCAGCATCTCGGGTACCCGATTGGAGTTGAAGCGTAGGAGAAATGTGTTACCCTTTGCAGCCTATTCTGTGCCTTCTGCATTGCCTCATCTCATACCAGTTCCTCTTCCTTGTGGGGCCAAGCCCTGCGTGAAGAGGTTTATCTGAGATTGTGAGTAGCCATGCTCTAAAATGACAAAACCCATTTTGCAATCTGACTGTGTATTCGCTGAGGGACATCTGTGCGTGTTCTTTGCCATGTACTTTAGCACAGCCAAACACCAAAATGTACTTGCAAAGTGGGAAAGCATGAAAGCTTGCCTCCTCTTATCCAGCCTGGCAAGGTACTGCTCAAAACTCCACCAGTTCTCTTATTCTTCAGTCCCTCAGCTTGAACTGAAAGTCATCCTGCTTATTTAAGGCTAGTGAAAACAGCTGCGCTCCTGGCAAAAAGTTGTAGGAAGTCTGACAGTAAAATTATTGAGCAAGCAACTGACCTAGATATGTCAGACTTCACGAAATTTTAGAACCTGTATTGTTTGACAGTGTGATAGAAGCGTGGCCCCTTGTAATGGTGTTTTATTGTGAATTATCTAGTGAGAGTTGATACGTGATCATGCTGCTTGTTTTACACAGATCATTAAGCAACTAGGAGATCAACAGTAGCCTTGCACTGGAATAGTTTCCTGTTTCAATTATCACAGCCGCGTGTTTATTCTGAAATGTTCAGATTCTGAAAATTAAGCCGGCAGCTTTGGTCTACCTCTTGCCACGTTAGCGAAGTAAGAAATTCTGTGGTTTTGGACTCTGTATTGTGACTTGTGTTTTATTTTTTACATCAATTGGTTGCCATCACAACTCATATGGGTCTTTTATAGTAGCTGGTTGTGTGACATTGCTATCAGTTTTTCTTTGCTGTCTTGGAAAAGTCATCAGAGTTTGGTTTGGGATGAGTCACGTGTCAGTGTCAACAGTGTCTATTTATATTCTTGCATTATTTCGCAAGAGAAAGAAATGGAGATCAAGATTTGAAAGCTGTTAGACAATAGCTGTACTATTTAATGTTAGAATGACTGCAATCTTTCATTCCAAATTGTTTGTTTTACTAAGATATAAGATAAAAATCACTTTAATTTCATAGAAAGAGAAATTTCTTAAAAAGAGTATGTATCATACACTTCAGTAGTTAGATCACAAAATTTATATAGCTCTCATAGGTGTAAGATTATAGATTAGTCTTATACAGTGATATTCTACAAAACTGGGAAGAGCTCTGGAGTATAAAACGAGTAGGAAAAATTGTTTAAATTTAATGTGAACTCATTAAAAGACTTGTGTAACTTAAAAACTGAAATAAAAGATGTCACGCTGGTTTTTTTCTGTCCCCAGAATATAATTTTCCTTATAAATTATATTATGACTTTAACAATACTGGGAAAACAAACACATTTGTATTCATTCTGTCTGCATGAAGATTTTTTTGTCTTTTTCATTCTCTTAGCTTTTATGTGTTCAGCTTTCATCTCCAGTTAACTGTACTATCCTTTTAAATATAACGAAATTATATAATTTAGATTTATTTTATGGACAAGTGTTTGCTTGTTTATAGTTTTATAGAATAACTGCAAAGCAGTTTCTCAGGAGACTTTATCATGGAGCTACAAGGAGGAGCTAGGATACAGCAGTGATGATTTGCCAAGTAGACATATTATATACTGTTGAATGCAGAGATAAAAACGCTCATCTTTGCTGAGAGGTAATGAAATGGACTTTCAGATGAATGTTGTTCTGAGAAGGCAAATATTCAATGTATTTCTCTGCTGAAAGTCCCAGTCTTTCCCCTCAGCAATGCAAAGTACAGAGGTGACAGAGAAGCATCCAGGCAATGGGAGGTACTGAAACTACAGAACAGCTTTTGTACTCCAAATAAAAATAAAAGTGGGTTCTTTTCACAGTCCGGCCTGATGTATATGCTGGCAAAATAAATCAAGTTCTAGCCAGCTACAGATAGCTGGAATACTTTCCAGAGAACTCCATTTACCAGGAGTTCTGTAACTATCCAGACTATCAAAAGAGGGGTTTCCTATGAAACTGCATGTGACATGGAAAGCAAATTAACATGTGGTTTTATTAACAAAGATTATCTGATACTATATATTATCATGTTATTGTTATTCTAAAAATTACTACCCACTAAGTGAAAAATGTCAGAACAGATTGGCAAGGAATGTCTTGTGAGTATGAATGAACTTAGCATGTGCCAGCCACGGGTAGGTGGAATGTGCCACTTAACAAATTATTCTATTTTTAGCACGCTAACCTTCTTCATATGCTTTCAATCAGGAGACGAGCCTTATGTACGCGAGGCGGCCAAAACAAGCTGCCAGTTGTGGCCTTTCCATTAGCTTTCCATGGTTTTAGTTTGCAGACCGAACGCCGAAAAATCCTGCAGCAGCTGGCTGCGGAGTGCTGGCCCATTTGCTGTAGCCATGGTGTGGAATTTCTCTGTGTTGAGTATATTTAGACAGCAGCACACTTACAAATGTGTTGTAAAATTGGACGCCTGCCGGGGGAGGCTTGGGCCTCCTTGGTTTACTTACTAAGCCTATGTTTCAATGGAGAAGCAAATTTGATTTTTCTCCCCCCTCCCTCTCTTTTTCTTTCTCTTTTCCCTCCTCCCCCACATCTCCTTTGCTAAAGAGGCATCAGTGACTGGTGAGAAGAACTGACCAACTTGACCTCTTCTCCCACTGGTGGTCATGAGAATAATACGGGAGGAGGTCAAAGGTTAGCTTTTGAATACTCTTAGGAGCTAATTTATTACAAGGAGGGAGTTTCACATTGGCTGAATTATTTTCTTGAAGAGAAGACCACACTTGAGTTTGTTTATGCCTTGTGTTCATTGGGAGTTCTCTTTAGGAGCCTTTCTATGCACCTGTGCGGAGCACAATAACAGCCCTTTTCTGCAGGGTGGAATAGCCGACAGCCAGAGAAAAAAATGGGCTAGCCTGGAGCAGAACCTGGAGGTTATTTGATTACAGAATGTAGTCCGGAGGGTTTTTTTTCATTGTAACTCCCTCCTCCCCGTGCTCCTCTTACCCTTATCCTGTTGCTGGATATTTTTTTGGCTGATGGAACGTGGGGAAGCTGGGATGGGGGAGGAGGGAAGGAAGGAGAGCACATTTGCACAAGCATCTTGCTGAGAAGTAAAGGCACAGATCCTTCCGGAAATAAGGATCTGGCTTGCTTGGAAGTCAGTAATAGTAGAAGCTGCTGTTCTCTGTTATCGCTTCCATTTGCTGTTGGTATGCAAGAAAATGATATATTCTGCTTGCGTTTCTAGTTGCCTTAGCTGCCTAGAACACTGTGATACCTTATGAGTTTAGAAATTATGTGCCTAGATTTAAGTGTCCTGGCTACATTTAATCTCTCTGCTGCTCAGCTACAGCCCAGCAACCTACTCTCTCAGTCATTCCTCCTGGTTTTGTACAGTGTCTAGTGATATCTCAAACATCACTTACAGGCAGGCAAGGCAGCTGTGGCTGCATATTCTATTGAGACTCCCATTATCCAGAAAATCTTGACCTATTGCAGTGATTTTTCTTTTTACAAAAGAACCTCTAGCCTTTGTTTGCAGTTTAAAGAAGGTCTGTTGTGCATTAGGAGATGCTGTACATTAGGCTGTCTGTGCACTGAAATCTGTAATCTTGCCTGGATTGTCTACTGTTTTAAATTTGTCCAGATTGTTGGTGAAAAACTCTGAAAGCCAAATTTATGTAAACAAAGCAACTTTCTTTTGCGTGCAGTGGGATTAGGAGGCTGAGCCTGCTCAGCACTGGAACCTGGGTTTGTTGGGGGAATTTTACATATTCCACATTTCCAAGCACCAGGACTAGGTAAGGCTCAAGCTTTAAATGTGCTCATTAGTTTTGCCTGTGCAGGCAAGGGGGTTGAAGCCACTTTGGGGGGCTTGAGAAGGAATTGTGTAGTTCCTGGAGCTGTAGTCAAATTTAAAGGAAGCAGACTTTCTGCCCACAACATTTCTCCCTCCCTCTGCAGTTCACATTTTGTCTTAAATATTACGACATTTTCTGTTACAATTTTGGAGGGAGATTTACAGCCATTTGACAGATATTGCTGGTAAACATTTATACCTGTTGGGTTATGTGATAAAAGGCTCGTCTCCACACAAACAGGCACAACAGCAGACAGGGGCACCCCTATAACCCAGACGGAGGAAGGAGCCCCCACCCTGGGCCCTCCGAGGGAAGCATCAGCCCCACGGTCCAGTGCGACCCATCAAGACGAGAACATCTCTCTGGGTAACAGACCCCGAGGGTGTCACTGCCTGGGGGTATGGGACTCATTACTGGGGGCAGGGGAAGAGCATCCTGGGATTGTACAAAATTTGCTTTGGGTTGTTTAGTGGGGGAAACAAAGGTGGAGAGAGGGGGAGACATTGAGGTGGTTTGGGGAGAAAGAAGTATAGAAAGTAGAGGAAAAAGGAGAGAAAATGGGCTGGTCACATGTAAACAGTTGCTTCTCAGTACACTGGTCTGGCCACGTCCTCTGCCTGATCAGCACAGTCTGTCCCATTTTCTTATTAAACTCCACTCTTTTTTGAGGGACTTTTTATTCCATGTGCAAGTTGTGCATAATAGGGGTCAGCAACTGGAGTCAGACCATGAGTTGCAAGGGCTGTACATCTGTGGAGCCCACAACTGGAATGAGCGAGGGTTTGCAGGTCAGTGTGTGATCGCTAGCCAATATGAAGCCAGAGTAGCCAGCAAGTAGGCTAGGGAAGCTGGGTAGAGGCCAGAGGGTCTGTGAGTTGGAACTGTAGGGATCAAGCCATTTACGACCGAGACCGCGGGGCTTGAGGATCAAGTGAGTATATGCGTGTGTGCCTCTGTGAGACAACTCAAGGTGAGAGGGTCCAAGGACTGAGTAGGCTGTCTAACATCAGTTACTGGAGGAATCTATAGTGTGTTTGTGCATCTGTCGGTGTGTGCAAGGGTGACCTCTACCAGCAGCTGGCGTGGGCTGTGGGCCTCAAGGGCTTGTGTGTCCTGGCTAGCTACTGGAGAGATCCATGTTGTATATACATGTATACGTTTTTCTGTAACGGACCTTCATCCCGATCAGCCAGTAGAGGAATAAGATAAGGGCATTGGTGCTGTTTGCATGAGTGTCTCTGTCAGTGTTGATATGTGTGGCTAGCCATGTGTATACGTATATATTTGTTGTGTATATGAGTGTGCCTGCCTACTGGGAATACACCCCTACCAGTTGAACCTGCTGGTATGGAGCTGCAGCAGCCTTGCCTGTCTTAGGCTTCTGGATTCAGCAGCTGAGGAGTTTGTTTAATATCACCTGAAAGGGGAGTGACTCGCACTGCTGGGTGTCTGGTGCTGACAATAGTAAGAAGTCTTATTTTAGGCAGAACATTATCACAGTCTGAGCTGTGATGATAAAACCACAGACCATAGTGATGAAATTGAAAGGAAATACGTACGTTTTTCTGTAGATCTGCAGGGAAGAAAAAAAAAAAGACATTTTTCCATGCTCTTTGAACATGTGGAGTCGGTGATGAGTCCTGCAGACTTCAGAAGACAAGCATCATCTTGGCAAAAGGGTGGACCCGGTGGTGGTCTAGTAACAGGAGAATTTAGATCTTCTCATTTCCGCCAGTGCATCTGACCGGCATCCTGAGCCAACTGCTTTTCATTCGAGCTACGTTGCCCTGTGAAATAGGAAGATGTCTGAGAAATAATAGTGTCTGTGCTTAATGAAAGGTTGTAACTGAGCATGTGCTAACCATTGCCCCGATGGTGCTCATTCCACATTGTAACACTTAGGCCTGCCCTTTGTTCTCCCTCTTTTGTCCTTCAAGTTATAAGATCTGCAGGCCAGAAACTGTCGTCTCTTCCACTTGGACTGCATCCACATCTCTTACAGCAGCATAAATGATAGTATCTATCTGCCAGCTGAGGTTACCGTTCTGTGAGACCAGTTGAGACTTTGTAGGGGACTACTGGAGTGTAAAAGGGAGAACTGGAACTGCATCCTCGTTGTGGGCAGCGGCCTGTTACCGACACCCAAGCCTGTATTAAAAGTGTGGCTGTGCTTTATTATATATTTTCTTTGCTGTTTCACATGTTGGTTTCGCTATACAAAGTGCTGTCTTTTGTGTGATTACAGAATAATCATCGCCGGTTTGTTGGGGCTCAAACATATGCATAAACATAATCAATGTAAGTAGAGCTGAGCAAATCTGTTCAAAGTGTGAACTGGCATTAAGCAAACAGGTTTGACGTGGTGCCTGTATCACTGCTGGTGGGGAGCTGGGGCTTGCTGTAGCTTAAGGTTTTGACTGCAGGATAACTCCTCTCTGTCGGAATGGATGAAATTTACTACATGCCAAACTTGCTTCCATTTCCTTCACAGAGGAAAGTATTTTTATGCCAATCCAATTCCACAGCCAAAATAATATCATGTTAATAGATTGTGTTGATACATAAATTTTGCAGAGTGAAGCAGCACTTTCATTACTGCTTACACCAAGTGGATCCTGGACTGTTTCCGTGTTCATATGTAGGAGGTAAAATGATATCTAAAGTTTCAGCTGCTTCCTCAGAGGGTTGTCAAACAAGGATCCTACAGTGTTCTCCAATATTTCCTTTCTGATCAGCAAGGACATATGTACAAATGTACTCTTTGCATTTGATTTCCTTAGAGATACAAAGCGCAGGCTTGGTAAACCCAAAAGGTTGAAATTAAATTGGTTGCAATTTATATAAGTGTTTAATATATAAAAGCTCTAGTTGTATACAGAATTAAATCTGGTTTCTAATTTAATTAATGAACCAGCAAATAATTACATACATCATCTCATAAGCATACTTAACATTTTTCTTGTTCATGTGTAACTGCAGTCTGCTTTAGTCCCTCCTGGGAAGATTTTCTTTCTGTTTCTTCCCTTTCAAAGTACAGACACTTCAACAACTTAGTTGAATTAAGTGATAATGTATATCAAGTAAAGATGATAATCCGTGGGGTTTGGGTTTTTTTCCCCTCTCTTCTCCTTCTATTTCCTTTGTATTCCACTCAAGGAAATCTTGATTTCTAGGAATGAACTTACAGCTTATGGTCGATAATAACTTTTTTAGTGCTTCGATGTTACGATGTTTTGCTGAAACACTGCGAAGTCTGGTAGACCGTAAGATTCTTCATGTCTATTTTACTTTGAAAAGTCATATTCTTAATTTTGATTTATAATGTCTTACCTATTTTTAGAATAAGCAATCTGCCAGACTGAAAATCATGAGCAATGAAGGTCAAGACAGATTTTATGATGGGTAGAAGCTGTGTAAAAAGAGTGAATGTGGTCATTTTATAGTGGGTGATCTACCCTATATAACCAAAATCTTTAATTTGTGTAGTTGTAACTGTAATCCAGAAGCTGATAATTAAATTATTCTTCCTGGAATTTTGTTCCTTCACAAATAAGCGATGTCACACCACCTTATTCTCAAACTAAGTCTTCATAATATTTGACAACCTAGGAAAAAGTAACTATTGCTACATTTATTTATGCCTGGGTTTTTTCTTAATTCTTATAAAGACTGCTTTTTGTAAATTTATAAACAAAAAGCAGCAGCTTATTGAGCAGGTATTTAGTTATTTATTTACTACTTCTAAAGCTTTTAGAAGACAGGACTCTGGATGAGTAAACAGTGTGTATACGTGCACATAATCACCAACCCTGTAAGAAATTTTTTTTTCTACTCTCTTTTAAGGGAAAAAAAGATGCATTTCTGCAATAAAGAGTCAGTAAGGTGGAAGACATTCAAAATTGTATCTTCTCTACAAAGCTACTAGTTGCCTTGCTGATGTGTCCCTAGGTTGTATCCTGAAAATATTGTAGTTCTAGCAGCCCCCTTTGGTCTGGCAGGGATAGCTGAAATTAAGGCTTTGAGTGGGTGAAGGCTATTTGCAAGATCTCCTGCTGAGCCTTCTAAGACATATATTGTGGGGTAATTTCTGGAGTTTTGCCAGTTGCAAACAGGGGGCCCCCAACAAGCCTATTAAGGTAGGAATGAGGTTGGAATGCCACACTTTGCTGCGCTCTGTTTTCCACTGTCCCTGCTCTGCTGACCACCAGAGAAAAAATAAATTAGGGGAATTTTTTTTCACTATAATGTCTGCCATCCCTTATTACATGTTGTAATTTATAAATAGTTCATCTGATTAACTGTGATTTTTCTGTTTTATTTTGTTTTTAATACTTATGAATAAGAAATATTTTCCTATTGACCTCCCTCCTTGTCTCCACAAGTAGCAGGACAAGATGACATATATGCACTTTATTTTGTTATGAAGCTGTAAATCGTTATTGGCCTTTTGTTGATGTAGTTTAGGAGGATCAGAATTAAAATGCAGTTTTTGCATACCATTTTAATTTTTTTAAGAATGTTGTCGTTGGAAAGTCCTGTCAGTCTAACTCATTTATGGTTCAGTAAAGTGTCGTATCTTGGTTCCCAGGCCTCAGCTACCCATTGTGAGACCAATTTTCATGTGCTACTGTATGGTGGAAAGTGTGGCTTATGACAGAAACAGAGTTGTTGCCTTAAAATTGGGAAAGGCTACTGACTTGCCATAATATTTACTGACAGTAAGGGATTTTGGAGGTTGGATGTGGGTTGTCCATTAAGGAGGTTTTCTAAAGAGAAATGTTCTTGGATTTATTAAAACAATAACTTTATAGGTCTGGAGCAGGCTCCTTGCAATGTGGTATAAACATGAAATGCAGAAGTTTGGAAAGGGATATTTTCTTTTCTTGTTTGGTTTTTTTTTTTGTACAGGTTGTTCATCTTGGAACCATTTAGTATTAAAGTACTCTACTGTATGTTGCACACAGATGTGGTTTAACGCACAAACTAAATAGCCTCTTGCTCTTTTCTTCAAGGTTTCAGAACCAGATTTTATAGTTTTTGGCAGTCTGTACCTAGAAGTTTCAAAATTGTTCTATAAGCAATATCTTGTGGTCATAAATTATCACAACCATTTTAGGTTTGTAAAAACCCTACATAAATCTCCATGTAAGCACAACAATAAAAAGTGCAAATGTGTTTAGTAATGTTTCTTGGGTCACCATTGCTCCGAGTTGTGTGTAACAGTACCCTAAAAACTACAACTGGAAACCTATCTTATTACCTATTTGTTAACTCCCACCATAACATACTGCAGTAGTAAAATCACTAAGCTTTGCTGTTTATTGCCCTTTTGATATGTGGCAACATAAGTGGACCACAGGCACTCCAAGATAAAACAGGAGGTGGCTTTTTTCAATATTAATAGTGCAGATGTCAGATCTTTGCCTCCTTGGAGCCAACAAACCAAATCTGATTGTTGTGGGCTTTCTGGGAAGTTGACTTCATGCAACCTCTGGGTTCCTTATTTACTGGTAGAAAGAGCATTGCTCAACACATGGCTGGCATCACTCTCAGTCATTTTGGAAGAATATTATCTAAATGACTGAACTGTTATTGGAAACATCCCTGCAAGTTCAGCTGTACTATGCGCTTTATGAACTTATAGGAAAACATGGTTCTTGCTTCAAAGAGCTTATAATGAGGTTCAAAATGAGGCCCACCACATCAAAAGAGAGATATACTATAGGAGGGAAGGAAGACAGAAGGAATTGAGGTGCTTTTGTCCAGTGGGATGTAGCAGAATCATGCCTTTAGTTCCTAACTGGTTTAAGTAGCTCAGTTTAAGAGTTTTAATTGTGGTTGCTCCCGCCAGTCCCCCTTTCCATGTGTGCCCCAGTTCGCAACAGAACTTGGTCGGAATCCAAAAGCTGCTCTGCTTTCCTTAGCAGAACCGTGACCCAGATACATTAGCAGCTGAACAGCTGCAGAGCACCAGACTCTGCCGGTGAAGGAAGGCTCGAAAGCAACCGATCTGGAAGTGCAAGCAGCTGGATAAGATTTCTGTTGTGCACCTGACCTACTGCTGCAATTACATTTCACATTGTAGTAGCAAATAAGTTAACAATAATAATAAATAACTCCCCGCGTGCGTTTTTTACACAGTTCTCTAGTCACCTTTAACTTTACATAAATGTTACGTTGTGAGGAGTATGGCAAGGTCTACCCAAAGGATTCTCAGTTTCCAAGTAGTTAGTGAAACAAAATCTAACATTGTGTTCTTCAGTTACTGATGGTGCCAGGATCTCCTTGCAATGAATGGGCTATGATCTGCAGAGTAAGTAGGCCAGATGATTGACAGGATATGCTGCAGGAAAGAGTGAATCTTTACTGTATCTTGACTTTTAAGATTGATAGAAATACAGAAAGCAGACTGACTCAAAAGGAAAGAGAACTTTGGATGGCTGAAAAAGGTGCAGTAGGACTGTTGGTTAGAAAAATGTCTATGTGTGATTTTTTTTTTTTTTTTTTTCCTGAACAAGGAATATTATTCTAGATGACTGTGGGAAACTGAGTTCCAAGTTCCTCCACCATAGTCAGCAGGGCATGCAGCCGAACCTGGGTCTCCTGTTACATGCTCAGTAAATGACATAGCAGGTGAGGTATTAGAGTGGACATGTTCTCATTTTTATCAGAGATTTCTTCCTGAGGCTGAGAAACTTCCCATATCACAACTGCTGTGAACATATCCTTTAGAGGTTCTTGGTTTCAGCTCATGATGGTTTCTCACAAAACCACCGCAAAACATATTTATTGAAGCTCTATTCCAGAGGTGAGGGTGGTGGAGGATAGGTCAGTGTATAAATACTATGGATGCATCTCAGAATAGAAAGAATTGGTGCATCATCCAAAGCAGCTCAGAGTAACTATTTCTCTTCCTCAATCTCTACAGTTGGAGGCCGCATGTCCTAGAATAAACGATGTAGTTAGAAATTGGTGTAAAGTAAAATTCAGAGACCTAGATCAAAATCATCCCAGCTGTCCATTTTGTTCTACTGTTGACAACAGGCAGCCCTCTACTTTATGATCCCAACACCCTCGTTTTTCTTATTCCCTGAACTTTGGTGAAACCCTGCATGCTCTCAAAGCCTCCCACTATCAGTGGCCCTTTAAGGCTAGCTAAAACTCATTTAAGAACAACTGAGCCTCTTCCTATTGGATTTGCTGTGTCCTCACTGGCAGATGATCTTTCATCCTTGTCTGTGTGTCAGTGCTTCTGAAACTGCAGTTGCTGCAATACTGTTTAGTAAAAGCAGGCCTGGAGCAGAGCTATTCAGATAGCACAAAGAAAAAAAACCTCTTTTGTAAACGGTTCACTGACTGCTGAAATATTTTGCAGGCAATGTATATTGCAGGTACTTTTCTGCTCTTCTGTTTCTAATGTAGAGAATTACTCAATGTAGATAATTGTCTTGCAAAAAAAATAAAATAAAATAGCCAAACCTTCCAGCTAATGCTAGCTAGTAGTGGTTCTCTCGCACAATTTGGTTTGAAACAGGACCCAGGAGATAAAAGCAGCCAGCAGCTTGACTGCACGGACAGCTTCTGTTTGTGTGTTGAGGTGAAAGCTCTGGCTGGCCTGTACCTCTGTCGTGCCCAGTTCTAGGCTTGGCCATTCAGTGGGAGAGTTTGTGGGTTACGTTCAGCCGTTGTCATCTAACAGTGTCACAACCCCCCACCAGGTCACTTTACAGACCTCACTCTGTATGGAAGGGCCAAGGAGAGAAGAAAAACTCACCATTCCATTCTCTTGCCCCATGCACTGACTGACCTTTCCCTCCCAGGTAAAGCAAGCAGATGCATTCCCTGCTTTCCACTACTCCTCAAAAGACGGAAAGAAAAATTGTGTCTGGGAGTGGCTGGCAAAAAGAAAAAAAAGTAGTTTGAAGTATGTTTAAAGCAGAAATTTAAACCAATATGCACCTCAAAAGATGCAGAGGGCGCTCAGACACCAAAAGAATGTGCTGCACTGAACTCTTTTTTAATTTGTGTCCATGGCATACTGTAAACTATCTGGTATTTTATATTTAAAATTACTAAACAAGTGATTAATGCCTTCAAGTGAAGGTGTATATCCATCAAGTGAAAATCCTTTTTTCTTATGTTGCATAAACTCCAGACAGGATGCAAACTGTGCTTCTAGGGTTTGTTTGCATTTGGGGAGAAGGGAGGGTGTTTTCTGTTGTTTTTATGAGAATGAAAGCTACTCAAAGGCATATGTAAGGTATGTGCTTTCTTGAACTCTAGAAATGGCAATAATAGTTGAATGGTATTTTAAGTTTGAAAGCGAACACACATTTGTATACACAATATTCCATTCTTTCTTTAGGTATACCATATCTAAAATTATGACAGTGTTATGGTTGGAAATTTAAATTGTTCCTTTGATGAAATATTTACAAGTAGTTAAGTATGTGCATTGGATACATAAAGCCAAAACTCAGCTCTAGTATTAATACTTGGCCTAAGATTTCCTGACAACTGCCTGCAGTACCTCAACATCCCCATGTAATAATCAAATCTGTCTTTTTCCTTTCTTCTTTTAAATTTAGGCTTCAAAACCTAGCTTGATCAAAACAGAGGTAGCTTGGCTTTCTTACTTCTTTCTCTCATATATTTATTTAAGCCAGATTTTCAGATGTGATCAGCATCCAGCGCTAAGAAATCTGTTGTTTTCTGTTCACTAGACATTGAAGTGTAAGATTTTACTTTTTCCAACTCCAGTTATCTGGGCTGAATTTCTTGTTGTCAGCTTTTTTGAAAATCTTTCTTTGAATATGCCTGCAAAATTAGAGGTGGTATATGGAGCAAAACCTAGAGTGAAGAGGGATTCAATTCTCACTCTCATTTTCATTTTTTAAGATGTTTATAGCTTTGCAAAATGTTTTCATTTGGGCTGAAACTGCCTACTTCTATTGCTATGTGGAAGAAGCGTTTTCCCCAAACTTAAGCCTGTTTAAATTTGTTTTTCTGGCTGAGAAAAGTACTTTGCCATATTATGCATACATAAAAATACATGTGCATACTATATTTTAAATTGCTAGCTTTTTTTTTTTTTTTTTTTTTTACTTTTTTTTGAATCTCTTTCACCCGCAGGATGTTGGTGCTTTGGAAGGGTCATAATCTCAAGTCATACATCTTAAGAAAATCTGTTTTGATATGACTACATTATAGGGGTTTGATGAAAACAGTTTGTGCATGCACGCTGGCCTTTCTTACACTTCTCCCCTCTTTGATCTTTGCTTTGCAAAGATCACTCACCATTCCATTGATCCTGTGCATATAAGTAAGCTGAGTTGATTTTCATTTGTGTTTGTTGAGCTGATAGGTATGGTCTGCAAGGTGAGAGTGGACTGCTTTTGTGCTCTGCAGCCCATATGTATATATTCTAGTTACTAACGTTTATTTCATAGTTTTTCCAGAAGCCACAATAAGGATTTTGTTTAAATGAATATTCCATATTTGTGGCATGTGAAAGAATGAGTAAAAGGCATTACTGTAATCCAGCTCTTATGTATCGCAGTTGAACTGTACCGATCATACCTTCATGCTTTCCCAAGGAGATGAGGTTTATGAGATCATCCTTTCTGTGTCTGTTTTTGTCAGTCTCCTCTTTCCTCCCTCTCCCTCAATCCTCACCAATAACTTTTGAACCTACTGGCCAAGTTCAGTCACATTTGCTAGAGGAGAAGTCTGAAATATATTAAATTCCTAGAGGTACCGTGAATACTGGCAGTCAGGTAGTGGAGAGGAACTCAAAGGAGCTGCCCTCCAAGAAGGAAAAAGCTTACAGTGTAAATGTAATCCTTGTCAGAGTGCAGATAATCCACCCAGGGGCAGCTCTAAACAAAGACATTGTTTAATGAGTTCTACTGTTTGCAGATATGTTTGGGTTTAGAGTACTAAATATTGTAATTAGCATCAGGATTAATCACAGAAGTGCTATTCTATGGGACATTTATGGTAACATTTTGCATTCAGACATTAATTTATTTTCTTTACTTATTTGCACACCTCCTGTGTATGTGACACCCAGCCGACTGATTGCTGCATACACACGCGCTCTTCGTCAGCCGTTCAGGCTGAGCTTTGAGAGGGCAGCTCTCAGCTGTCTTTGCTTCTTTCTGTTTCTACTTGTAAACAAACAGTAAGGTGTATTAACGTGAAAGGTAGATACTTTTTACAAAGCTGTGCAGTAGGATGTGTTGAAAAGGTGAAACAGTTTCACTGTGAATACCTCTTACTCCTTGGAATATAACTATGGTACTGAATGCTCCTGCAATCCAAACCCATCTTCTGCGGATATAATATGTTACCAGTATGCTGCCTTTTCCTCTTTTCTCTCCGATGGGAGGAAAACTTGCCTCTTCTCCGATGTAAGTCATTGATAATACCCCAGGTGATTGATTCTGTGATGGCAAGCACCGGTCTTAGCTGAGGGTGAACTGTTTTCCCACTTGCCAACGTTGCCCAGAGTTTTTGAATATCCTGCAACATGGGCTGCTAGACATCCAGAACTAGTAAGGACAGTGATAATATGTAAAGCAATGCAGGAGAAATGATAGGCTTGAAATAGGAAAAAATTGGACACATTTACATGTTTTTCAAAGGCCCATATTTAGGGTTATCTTACCAGGTAGGATTAAACAATAACAACAGCTGTATGTATGTATACACACACACACACACATATGCATATATATTATTTTATTTTAATGAATAAGCTACATAGAATATTCTAATTGTCACTGTCCAGTGTTAAAGTTTTCTCTTTTCTCACATTGTCTGTACATCACCAAACTGTAATAAAAAGGCCTGGCTATGTGGTCATGACTCACTAGCAGCTGATCTCAGCAACTATGCAGTCTGTTTTTTGTCTCAGAGTTAAAGGAGGATTTTTATGCACAGAGCTGTACTTTTTGATATTTAATATTTCAGGTCTCATTCCCACTGACAGTCTGGAGCAGACAGGTCATGACTTAACTTGTCCATGAAGTAAATAGAACACTATCGATGCTATAAAGATAAGTAATATTCATTACAAAGACCACATTAAAGTCACGTACTTGAAGAGGCAAGTGTTTGGAAACAGAGCGTGCCAGATTTATAATTGTCTTTGTGATATTAATTCAGTCACTACACACATAAGCATAATGATCAGAGCTGATTGATAATTCAGTAACAGATGTTTTGTTTATGCTTCAGAATGCATTACATGTTTTAGAATTCTGTAGTGACATATTTAATGAAATATAAAATAACTTAGCAAAAATAAAAAGACATCTGTTTTCCTGTCAAAGTGATACCTTGGCAAGACTGAAGCAACACTATTTGTTTCAGTAAGCTGCTTATTTCAAATTGGTAGCAATTAAGAATGCATTCTTTAATTGTCTGGCTACAGTTTCATTAATGTGTATGGAGTAGATGCACAAGAAAGCTGTTTGCATGTTGAACTTCTGTAGTTCTTTCATTCAGGGTGGGATCTGGTTACCTAAATGTAAGTATTTGTTGTCATTTGAGACACTAAGGTATCCCACCTGGCTCCTGGCTGCTATTTCTGAAGGGTGCAAGTCCCTAATCGATCTTTTCTCCTGTCTGTAAGCCCTCTGCAAACATTTCAGATGCCTTATAGTGTCTCAGATGGCACTAGTACTTACACATAAACAGTTAACACCGCACTTAACTGACTTTGCAAGCTGGAAAATATTTTTAAAGTGGAGCTGTATGTATAATAACGCTAATATGCAGATTTTCTCACATTAATGTTAATCCAAATAAGAACAGATCACTTGTATATCAGGTGTCAACATCTTTAAGTAGTCTAGCACTGCAAAACTTTGTTAAATGGAACAAGACGTATGCAACAGGAAGAGGAAAACACAGTACACAAATGTGACTGGACTCTGTGCTCCCAGGGAGGTGTGTGGGCTCATACATAGTGAAATAATGTAGGGCAACATCCTCATGAACAGAACAGTGGCAATACTGATATAAACCAAAGGCCTATCCAGCTTCTGTCTCTATCTGTGGTCAGCAGCAGATGCTTAGAGAAGATGATAATCAAAACAGGACAAGTGGACAATGCTTTGTACTTAAAAGCCCTCACTAGGATTCTGAATCCTTCAGGAATATGTCTAGTTACTTTGAATTCATGCAGTCACTTTTTAAGTCACTGTTGCGTTTACCAGTGGTCACCCAAGACCACTTTGTAATCAAATATATAGGCATCCCTGATTTACTAATGAACTTCTCAGGACCATAAGGGAATATTATTCACATTTCTGGTTTCAGCTTTTGGTTTTGGACCTACAAAGAATTCATAATTTGCCCGTACAGTATTTCTTGATTTACCATCAGACATGGAGCTAGTCTAATCTTTCAACACTAAAAAAAAAATGCAATACTTTTTTTGGTGAAAGGAGAAGTCTCTTTAAAAATCTGTGGAAAGATTTTAAAGCTTTCTTTTCAGTCTCTTTTTGGTGTTTTGTTTGGTTTGGTTTTTGTTTTTTTTGGTTTTTTTTTTTTTTTTTGTTGACTGTATCTATTCACCATTTTATGCCCAAGCAATGGCATAAAATACTACCTCAAAATCTCTAGGTCTTAGATATGTCAAAATACATTCCTTGGAGTGTTACTACATGAGATGTATTTATTGCAGAGTGATATCCAAACACAGATTTTCTTGAAATCTGTGAATCATAATCATTAGCCTGTTGGATAAAGGATGAGTTGAGTTTGCATGTTTGTATTCTTCTCAGAACTACCCTTCTAATTTGGTGGCAAGGAGTTATAGGATCTCTAACTTGCTTATCTGGTATTTGGGAGATGAGAGTTTTACACCAGTTCATCACCTTCATCCTTCTGGGCAAGGTTTCAGCAAAGTCTGTTGTTCTTTGATCTCTAAACTTTTTATTTTTGAAACCACTGGGCTTTGGGAGTTGACTAAGCAGCAGAGTGTAGAAGACAAGTATAGCAGGCCACAGGCCTTTGGGATGTCTTTGGCTCATGAGCATTATGTTGGATTTGATTTCAAATCTTGTGGCCTCTTTGAAGTCATTAATGCAGCAGCACTAGCAAGCAGCACTGAGGTCAAGGCATGGAAAACTCTTCATTACTGGCTACAGACTTTTGTCTTCCCTGTGGGACAAGTTGCTCTGAGCTAGCTAGTTACACGACCTTATCTCTTTGTCCTTCTGGTACAGATGTCTGCATGCTGGTCTGAAGCTGAGCTGCTAAACCGGTTAGTTCAGCTAATTAGTTACCAATACTTGAAATAGGTTCAAGAGCAGAGAGCATATACAGGAGGGGTGAGAGTTCATCTTCTTGTTATATATGAGATCATGTTATTATTCAATAAAATTGTTATTTTGTAACCATGCCTGCCTCAGGTTACTGAGAGAAAAAATTCATTTGCAAAAGTCAATGCCTCTAAAGAGGGACATAGATAATCCGTGAGGTTCTTAAATGAGTTTTTATATGTACCCAGAGAGGGGGGAAAAAAAATAATGCAAAAACAGGGAACATGAACCATGTACAAGTTTCTACAAAAGCAAGTATGTAGGATGGGGATGTTGTGCTTGGTAATTCAGCTGCTGTTGTTATGTTGCCTTTCAGCAGATCGAGTTTTGCCTACTTCAGATGTTTTTACTTTAAAACCTTTCACCTAATGTGTCTCTTTTTCCCCATCCTTGTTGACATAATAGAAGGAAAAGGGTACGGGAGTTCTCCATCTATTTTGAACTACTTTAGCCTTCACCATTTCTAGTAGATAAACTATCAACAAATGCAATTCTGGTTTAGCACTTGATTAACCCCCCTGATTTCACACAGCAAAACATACTGAGGTTTTCTGGTAATCTCTTGCGTAACCTCTTATCATTATCAGAGTTACAAATTACTCTTGGACTATAGTTTGTACTGAAGTTTTAGCCTTATTTTGCACTCCCTTGACATTCTGAGCAATAAAGGCCTCTGCACGGGTACAATTGCACACTGTACCTTCTTTCCCCACTTATTCTGAATGAACTACACGTTAATGTAAATGCCCTGTTTTTGTAGTCGGGTAGTAGTTTTTTTGCCTCCAAACCAGATTCCAGAAAGGGGGGGTTGTTTTGGTTTTATTGTGTCTTTTTTTTTTTTCTTCAGCGATTGTGGCTTTGAATTGTTGATATTTTCCATTCCTTTCTGAAATAAGATACAGTGTGCATTAAATGGCAGAATAAAAAATGTGATGCTTTGAAACTTTGCTCTTTTCTAATCCAGCATATCAGTATTTGCTTCTGTGTTCAGGATTTACAGTGACATTTGCCATCAACTAAATGAAGTTCCAATGTTTTCCTTAATTCTTGCAATAAAATATAAGGTCTTTGATAAAGTAGAGGCTTTCTGCATTCTTCTCACATGACTGGCATACATTTTCCTGTTACACAGTATTCTGTTATTTTAAATACTAGTGTTCATCTCAAAGGATTTCTAACTCTCAGACCTATCCTCGGGGTGGGTGAAAGGCAACAGAAAGCATAGATATGCACATAACTGAGAAGAGGAAAGGTTTGGGGAGGCAAGTATACAAGAAAAAGAGTGCTCCTTTTATGGTTTGTTGCCAAGACGACGTACAATTTATTTGGTTAGTTTAGATTTCCCTGTTAAAAAATTATTGGCAAAAGGCCAATGTGTATCTTTTCCCATTAAATTTTAGGAAGAGTTTGCCTGAGCATGCCACAGTATTTAATAATCAAATAGTCATTAATAATTCTTTTTTGGAATTCATGGAATTCTGACCCAATAGATTTTTATACAGATTGTTATCCATGTTTAGATGACTTCAAAATAAAATATTTAAATAATTAAAACACAATTTTAATTGAAAGCATTTGGTTAAGATATAAACATTTAGTAGGAAAATATTTTAACTAACATCAGTTGTTGTCCACAGGCATGAATGTGTAGCTTCCCTGCAAGGAAACCCAAGCAGGCAACTGTAGAGAAGGCTCTTCCTCTTGCCCTTTCCTCTCCTTTCCTTTCTCCTCATTCCATGTTGTTGAGAAGCAGGATTCTTCGAAGCTGTTTTAAATTACAGATTGTGTAATTATGGAAGTTTGAATAAATTCAGGGTTGTGGCTAGATGATTCAGCTTTTGCTTCTGTGCTGTTCAGCAGAGGTGGTTGTTCTGTGCAGGAATGATAGGGGTGGAAGTAGAAGACATTAGGAAAGTTGAGGTTTGTGTCTGCTTTGTTAAGGAAGTGTTTGGTTTTCAGATGTTCCTGGGTCTGTGCTACTTCTTGGACTCCCCATATCTTCATTACTGACTTCCAGTCTTCATTTAGTTAAACAACAGATCTTAACGACTAGCTAAAAGTTAAAATGTTTTGTCACAACCAGAGCTTGTAAGCTGTGTGTCTGTAATCTCCTGACTAGATGACTACAGTGTGTTTTACGAAAGGAAGACTTTGGAGAGTGCAGCAGAAATACGTAAGAGCCGTTTTCCAGTGGCTACCCAAGCTATCCACTGCTTTGTGGGTACCTTGTTTTCTGTACTGCTTTTGTTTTATAAATCCCTCTGCATCCTTGCAGAATTCCTGCATCTGAAAGGACAACCTCAAAAAGCAACAGCAACAAAAACCCACCAAACAGATGAAGTCAGAGCAGCTGAGCTATACAAAGGTTGATAAGCCAAGTAGACTCTGCTCACAGTGTTTATAGTTATTTAGAAAGTTGGTAGTTCAAGTGACCAGTGACCATAGATTGACATATTTGCTTTCCTCCAGAAAGCAATATCTTGTCCTAATATTTGACATCAGCTGTTAGCAAAACTTGGATTCAGACATGAGAGTTTAGGATTGGCCTTACTCTGCTTCCATCTATGTATATTCAGGCTATGTTTCTAAAATCCCTCTCTAATGCAGCATACTTTTTTCTATAGCCTCAACTGAGGGCAGCAAAAGAGTTCATTTATGTGGAGTACACACACTATTGCTGTTGTGACTAAGACACTACCCAAGGTGAGCTTTGTAAGGGAAGAGTATTTTCTTTGCTTAGGCTAACTCATACAATTAAAACATAGGGCAAAAAGTCCCCAAAACTTTCCAGTACAGCAGCAGCAGCAGCATCTGTTTCTAGTATTTCTGTTGGTCAAATCAAAAGGTGAAATCTCTGTAAATCCTTTTCTTGTTTATATGGAAGCAAATTGTGCGTACTATTTTCATCGAACAACTTGCAATACTTAATATATGAGCAGTAAGGAAAATAAAATTTTCCGTTCAGCTGTCCCTTGGCTTCTTTCAAGTCTTGTTTTTATTCAACAGGAAGTAGATGAGAAACATGTAATTTTTTTGTGAGTACAGAAGTGCTTCTCTGTATTGAGCAGTTAATCAAAACTTGTCTGAACACACTGACTTTTTTGAGGCACACAGAGCATTTTACTCTTATTACTGGGAGGTGCATATCAGTTGGTTGTGTTTGGCTTCATTGGACAAAAAGAAGAAACAGAAAAGTCTTAACTGAATAGAATGCTTGGACATTATTAAATAATTCTATAGTCTAGAAGTTTAATTAGTTAAAACTACGATGTAAAATGTTGGGTTTTCGATCTTTTTTGTAGATTTCTCTCTTGAGTGCTCCCTCCGGACTCTCCCCCAAGCTCTCATACAGTCTTTGCCCACCCCCCCGACCTCTTTTTGCAAATGACTCAAACCCAAACTCTTATCCAAACTCAGAAAACCTTGTCAGTGTTGGTTGTTTAGATCTTAAAAGTTTCCATTTGAAAATTTTCAGCTATGTGCAGATGGTTCACAAAATGTCCAGAGGACACTCTAGAAAAGTATGATTGTCTTGCACTGATTTTGTAAATGTGTATACAGTTAGAAACAGAGTTTTCATTTAGTAGGCCTTTAAAATTACAATAACATGCCTTCTACAAAATTAAGTCCCAGTACAGTATTCATACTGGGCATTTACTGTTCCCTACAGATCAGTGCCCACTAGGATACACTGTTCATTGTGTTTATAACAGGAAAAGCATCACTAGTTGTGAAAGAGAAATGATGTCTCAAGAATTGGACAAATCACTGCACAGTTTGCCTTCTGAAGGTGCAAAGGTAACTTATACATTGCAAGAACAGAGAAGCAGCAGTGGTCTATTTTTGCACGAGCTCTATAGATGACTACAACTTGTGTATTAGAGAAGAGGAAAGGATGGAGTTGTGATTGGAGCTGTGGCTGCATTTCTCAGCTCTGCTACACACTTCCTAATATCAAGTCACTTACCCTGCAGTCTCAACACAGTTCTATCTTACTTCAGGACCATGGCCCACAGCTGCCGTGGGCTTGAATCTTTTATATGGTCAATCAAGAGAAGTAATCAAGGCCTTAGACCACTCCTTTTCATCAGCTGTGTAAATGCTTTTGAGTTGGGATAGCATGCTGGGTTGATTATTGCTTTCCTATCTTTAAACACACTGGAAGAGTCTATAAATATTGGAATTAATATGTATAATATATTTGAACTCATGATTTCATTGTTCAGTGTGAACAGAGTTGCTGTAGGGCTTATTTTTGTCCTTTTCAACCAGGCATATGTAGCAGGATTGGACAAGGCATGCTTTGATCTAGTTTGCACGCACATCAAACCACAGGCTTGGTCCGCAGGGCTTTTGTTTGTTTGTTTGATGGGGGAAGGCTTATTCTTTTAGATTCCTGTGTACGTTTTCTGGAAACACTGGAATCTTTATTTTTCCCCAGCGCAACAAACAGAGATACGTTAAATCCCAATGTATGTATTAACTGGCATGGGTGTGAACCGTCAAGACATTGGGCTTAGACCTATGTGGGAAATTAGTCTGTAAACAAAATTGCAAAATAGAAAGGTAAATTCCACTGGGAAAATAAAAAATAAAATAAAATAACGTTATTTTGCCTCAGCTTTCCTGAAACAGAATATGTGCCTGTGTGGTATTACTCTCTAAACCTAGTTTCAAGTGTAATGCCATAGAGAATGTTCATAGACATTGTTCTGAAGTGATTTATCCTTTAAATCACGGCTGTCTTACGGCCTGCCTTCATCTGATCCTAAAAGTATAAATGAACTCCAAGGCTTTGATCTGGAAGGTTCAAAACTCAAAGGAGATTTTCAAGGGCTTTGAAGTTGAGCTCTAGAAGGGACAATGCACTGTGCACTTATTCACTGGGGGAGTGCTGTCATCGTACAACCAAGCCTTTGCCAGTGTAAATTCATCACAGTGTTTGATGTAGCATTATTACATTAGTATTCATTTTGGTGTAGAGTTAGAATACAGGAATAAAAGGAGCTTCTTTTGCTGTTTGACTCCATTTGTTAATTGAGATAAATATACATTAATTTTCTTCTGACAGAAATTCTCACAATTAAAAAGAAGTATCTCCTAGTATCACCCTTTCCACCATTAAATAAAGTTCTGAGAAACTGTTCAGAGAGATTCTTATTTCTATCAGAAGTTTTCACCAAAGGACAGCAGGCAAGAAAATTGATGTAGACTTTAAATAAAAATGCCTCGTGAAGGCCTCTTCCATATTTAGAAAATGCCCTGTGCCCTTCACTCGTGATCATATAGGCAAAATCCTGTGCCTGCAAAAGTTGTGATTAAAGTTACAGAGGCTGAGTGATTACATGGTGTTGCGAGTTGGCACTTGTAGAATCCAATGATCAATTGATGCCTAAAATGACAATGAGAATTCTATGGCTTTGTTTGGACATAAACTTCTGAATTAGAAATATGGGTTACAGCCTATGGAGATACAAAGTGACTCATGTGGCTGAGCACACCTTCACCATTAAATCAGCAGGCACTGAAGGTATCTCTGGATCTGAAACTACTATCAGAAGCACAGGGTAGGATACAAAAACACTTTGTGAGTTTCCCTAGATAACCAGATAAACACATTTTGGTTATTCTGTCAAAAACTTTGGTGTTTTAGTTTTTGGTCTGTGCCTTTTAGGTTGAGCTGTATGGTACCTCATTGATAAGAACATTTGATTGAAACCACTAAGCTCATATCTTTCATGACCTGAACCAGATTAAAATAGAAGCTTTTGCAGATAAAAGGCTTGTAGGTTTATCTTTTCTACTACCTACCCCGAAAGAGCTGCAAACTTCTTTCTGTAATTTCATGGTCCTTTTGTTGGAAATGAGTATCATGAGACTGGGGATAATGGCATGCTGTGACTGGCTGTTTCAATAAAGACAGGATTATGATGATGAGGCTTTTTTTCCCCCCCTCTCTCTGTGTCCTTGTCAATTGGCATGATAAATAAACAAAAGTCAGCTGGCATGTTCATCTTGATGTTTCAAGTTGATACTGCCTTTTCCTTACTCCTTGTTCACTAGTTAGCTATTGTCCAGCATTTGTAGCTGGAAAGTACTCATTTTAAGAAAATCAAAGGTTTTGTTCTTGGTTCCTTAAACAATTCAAAACTTTGCCTAGAGTAACTCAATGATCAATATTCTTTATTATGGAAGAATTTCCTGTTCTTTACATGCAATCGTTTTGTAGGCTTTTATATTCTTCCTTTCAGAATTTCTGCTTGCTCACAGGTACGTTATAGCCCAACGGGTTAAATTTAATAATTTAGTTCCCATTGCATAAAGACTTGTATCATAGCCGCCATCTTCCTACCCGATAAGTGGACTGGATCCTTGGCTTGCTCCTCTGTTACTGAACTTACTTGGAGCAATGGGTTGTCAGCCCTCATCAGAAAATATAAGTGCTTTTGGGAGTGTCTGTGGTGCATTATGCTGTCATTTCAGGGAGATATGACAGTCTAGAGGGATGAAGAATATTTCACGTCTGGTATTTCATTGCCCTTTTGCAGCTTTGCTTACCTGTCACACAGAGTGAGTGAATTTAAAGCTTACTGGTAACTGCCTTAGCTGCAATTTCCTATACATCTTATGATAATAGTCCAATTAGCGTACATGGATGTGGTCTATGTAACCAGATTAATGAATTAGCTACTAGTCAACAGGTGCTTAAGAATGATAATTCTTAAAAAATATGTCATTATTATTTGGAGGCCTAAGAAACGTGCTGACCCAGAGAGAGTGCAATCAATAATATTGCAGATTTAACCCGTCCCATGCTTCGTAGGTCTGTGGGATCCTCTGCCTGTAAGAAAAGGTGTTTCTGCATTAGGATTTCAATTCAGTTTAGGAGTGCAATTTGAACTGCCCTCATTTACTGCACTTTAATATGTGTCCTACAGCACTGTCCGAGCATGGAAATGGATTTACTTTGGCAAGTTAAACAAGAAGGTGCATCCTAGCTGTGAACAGACCTTCAGTCCACAAACGTAGCCTAGATCTGGCCAGAGTTAGAAGCCTGACATGCATGTAGTGCACGAGGGTTCCCTAGCAGAAAATCTCTTTACAGATCTAATCCTTTTTTGCTGCCCTACTTGTAAATGTAGCCGAAGTGTAGCAGGATAGAATACTTTTCCTAATGTATTCATCACTGGAAGTGATTGAATTTTCAGTTTAGACCATTTGTGGCCAGAAGTTTAGCTGAATGTTTGTAATGCTGAAGGAGAGCCTACAGAAATGTTTACCTCAGCATTTCTCAGGACATTAATGCTGTTTGGAACATAAAACAGGATATTGTGCCAAATGCAGAACATTGTTGTAAAAGTTTATATTCCTTCAAAAATGTTACTTGAGGCATACTGTATTATTCTAGCAATGGTTAATTAAGCCTGGGAAAGGTCTGTCTATGCTAATCCACACATTTTGTGTCCAGAATGGCATTGGTCACTGTATTTTTTACATGATCGATGACAATCTAATGATCAGTGGTGTCTCACGGATGGCAATTTTGTTTTGCTTCAGTCCACTTGACTTTCTCCAAGTTTAACAGTGTCTGGGAGTTTATATTACATTCTGTCACCACTGCAACTAGACCTTTTAGTCCAATACTAGTATTGATAAGTAGCAAAAAATAGCTGTCTGAAAGTCCTGCCTCCTTGTGCTAGTTTGGTAACTAAGAAAAATGTAACTGTGTGAATAAACATACAGAATGTTGTTATCACATGTGATTGCTATGTGATATTTAATAAATGATGCTTGCACATATATGTGCGTGTGTATACTTCAAAATGTAACTTACATGTCTTCCTACATCAAACCACAAGCCCTTTTTATTCTTTCTAAGGTAGATTTTGAGTTTCTAAACTTGATAACTTTCCTATCAATAACAGAGCTTACCAATAGGAAAATTATTTCCTGTTGGTCTGGAATGCTGGAAGTATGTCAAAGCAAATGTCCCTTATTTGTCATTTTGTCTAAGTGCAGATTATTCTGATGCAGGATGGATAAAAAGAGGGTTTAGGTGTCATTTTCTGGGGCACTGGCAGAACTTAGCCTTCCAGCTGCTATGCAGCTCTATGGTTTCTCTCTGGCCCTTCCCAAACCAAGGAAGGGCTGCAGAGGGGAGATGTAATCAGGCTGCGTGTTGATGAGCTATGCTGTCTCTTCCCCATCCAGGCAGCTCCACATGGTGGGAACAGTCCCACATCATGAGATCTGACATAGGGATGCTTAAACAAGAGTGGATAGGAGAGGGCTCATCCCTCCCGGTGCTGCCCCTCCTATCAATGCTATACCCAAATCCTAGCTGCATTATGAACCTGCAGGGGTGCTTTTGCCACAAAAAGCTTTTATTCTGCATGACCCTAGGACCCATGGACTGGATGCATAATGCTGGCTGTAGACACTTCCATGTTGGAGGAAAAGCCATAACTTCAATGACTTTTCTTTAAAAAAAAATTGTCATCTCTGTTATGCTCCTACATTTTCTCTTTACCTATGTTTCTTTTTTGCATTATAAATATTCCTATATAATTTCATCTTTTAATTAATATTAGTATTTTTATTACTCTGATCTGAATACATTCTATATAAAGATTTTGTTATTTGTCTTGCATATGCATACTGACCAAGAAGTAGGGATTATTAGAATGTTAGATTTTATTCTCCCAGGGTGTAGCTGTTACGAGTAAAAGAAGTTAGAACTGTCTTTAAACCCTAAATAGATCACTACAGGTCATCACTGTGGTTTAAAGTGGATATACTGTAATCCTCTGCCAGATTATTCATTTGTCCCTCATGAGGAAAAGACAATTTGAGAGAAAAAAAGAAGTTTTATATTGTATCCAAGGAAGTTGACTAGCGATGTGGGAATGAATATAGTGAATTGGAACGAAATCAGATAAAGGGTTAACCATGCAGTTGTCTAACCCATATGAAAATAGATAGGAAGTGGTGTGTTGGTGGGGGTGCATTGGTGTGCGGTGTTTGCCTAAAGTGTGCATCTCTGGTGTACTATCAGTGTGTATTGGTAATCAGACTATCATATTTGTGATTATGAAAGCCTAAAATGTGTATTAGAACATACAATGAAACCTTTGAGTGTATTTCCTAAAGTTAATTGAAGTTTGTGTGGTTGTTTTGTTCAGAGGCTGGTGTGTGTATAAGCTGTATAGAAAAAGAAGGTAAGGGTTTGTAGAAACCAGCGTTCACATTAAATGGGATTTTTCTTTTGGATTGCAAATGTTCTGTACTTGTATATTAGCTTGCCAAAGGTTGAGTCCTAAAGGCTGGAAAGACTGTTATAACATTTAGTTTGGTGTAAAAGATAACCTTTAAAGACACTGCTCATATTTTCTGAAGTAAGTTGCACAGAATTTTCTGCATAGCAGTGATTAACGTGGTTCATCTTGCAATAACGCTCAGCTGTCTCAGTCAAAGATTGGGTGCAATTGCTTTGGAACATTTCTTCCCCCCCAACTCCGCAAGGATCTTTCCTGGATAGTGCCTGCATGTGCAATTAATTATACTGATGCTAAGTAATGATAGTATTGATGTTCTCCTTGAAACACAGAGAATTGTTTCTGAACTTTCCCATCTTTTCATACTTTGAGGCACAAATCATGTCCATAGAGTTGTACTTGTGATTTCCATCAGATTTCAATGTCTGCTGATATACCACCTCAGGATAGAGTTAAATTCTCAATATCTTCCAAAAGAAATTTCAGTCAGATTCCGTAACTCATTAGGTTTCATGTAACAGCAGGACAATCTGCGTGAGTAAACAGATGCCTTAGAGATTCCTATCTGTGCATGGAATTATTCTCAGTAAACTGCTCCTGAATAAGCTCCCTTTGCGGGCACTCTTATTTTCAGCTTACTACTACTTCTCTTCTGTGAGTGAATTCAGGAAAGCTTGACCATTTTACTGAAAATTTAGAAATAAATTGAAGTGCAGAACAGATTCCTCTATGCTAGAATTGGCATTCCTTAATAAGTGTATGTAATGATTTGGTGTTTGACTTCTCACTCAGGCAATACACTACAGTTCCTGAATGTGAAAGGCTGAGCTATAGATTTTTAATTTACTAGTTTAACTTGGAAGTTGCTTTCCAACATGAAGTGTGGAAGTGTTTCCATATGTATCTCACTAGCTTTTAGATATCAATGGAACATTTTTCACTAACTTAAATGAAAAAAAACAGGAAGAAGCAAATAAAATATTAGTATTATAATAAAGGATTTATTTTTCTAATCCATTTTAATAGTAGTTGTTCAACAATGTGTCATATAAGATTGTTGAAGTTAATACCTGAAGCAAAAGTAAATAAACTAAAGCCAACACAAACAAATAACTTCAGTGTATTTTACTAAAGAAGTGGTTATGCAGAACCTCTTTTTCTTTCCTTTTTTTTTTTTAATAGAATCTGCTCTCCATTAAACCAGAAACTCATTTTTGCTTGAGCTTTAAAATTAGTGTTATTAAAAACTTGTTTTGAGAATATGATTTAGGTCTCTATCCTGATTAGGGCCCAATTCAGAAATGTGATTTATGCATTTAAATGTTAGCCTTTGTTTGAGTTATGGTAAGAAAAGATGTTCTCCTGAGTTGAGCTTTCTCATATGGCCAAATTATTTTCACAAATGGCCCACTAATGTACATTGGATTTGACATGTTCTTCTGACTAAAGGTTGCATACTTAGGCTCTTGCATAGCAAAAAACTCTTCCAATTTTTGAATCCGCTACTTAAGAAGGAGGTTGGGAAACACCAGGAAACTCTGGAAGTTTTCCTTCTGAGATGATCTGTTTCCTCCCTCTTGCCCTCGTCTACTTTAGAGTAATAGATTTTCTGAAGTAAGAACAGATGGGTTGTTACAGAAGATATTTCAGAAGCCAACAAGTCAAGCTTGAAATAGCTTACTGAGAGTTTACAACATAAGCAAATTACTTATAAGTGGCTAAATAGAAATGTAATCAGTAATTCTCTTACACTGTTTTTGATGCACTGTGTGTGGTGGAAGTGTTGAACTTACACTATTTTATGTTAAGCAAATAAAGTGACTAAAATATAGAGTAAATAAAACAAAATTGTTGTCTGTTTAAGCCAAGACAGATGCAAATGTTTAAATAT
The DNA here is from genome assembly GCF_000737465.1 of Haliaeetus leucocephalus. Taxonomy (NCBI): domain Eukaryota; kingdom Metazoa; phylum Chordata; class Aves; order Accipitriformes; family Accipitridae; genus Haliaeetus; species Haliaeetus leucocephalus. The sequence continues at coordinate 3,037,515 of NW_010972909.1, read as the reverse complement.
TTTTGTTGCTTTAATTATAAGATTTTTAACTTGAGGTGTGTATTAAGAGTCTTGTTTTCAGAAAGTTGTGGGTATCCATGCTTTGAAAATTATAAATGTTTTCAAAATTAGTTTGCCAAAAATTGCATACAAATCCAGAATGACCATGCTATTGTGAATGTTGTCATTAGTACGCTGACAAAGAATGGGTTTCAAACCATGCAACAAATCACCTGTGTTTTCAAGACACTTCATGCTTTGTACTGCCAAGCTTAAAGTAGGCTTTTTAGGTGGGGGTTGCTGGTGGCTGGCAGGTTGCTAGAGACTGACTCCTTCTTTTCCCGCCAAACTAGGTCTGCTTTAGGATTTTTGATTTTTCTTGGAAATTTTCAGAGTTCCACTTAGGCATGTCATCAAAATTTGCCTGCTCTTCTGCTAGATTAGTAGTGTTTATTCCTTTTCAGTTCTACCTGGCTAAAGTGAAATCAATTGCCGTAGCTAGTTTTATTTATACACAAGTGGTAATTTTCAAGTACACGTGACTACGTGTGAACACATACAAATGCAAAAGGCTTGAGTTGTAAAACACTGTTAGACACTGTTCAAGCTATCCTTACTGGACTTCCACTGTGTCAGATCACAGCTTTGGTGCTCGTGTGTGCTAAGATTTCTCAGTGTTGATAGGTGATGTTGGTGATAATGCCCACAGCCCTTTAAGCAAGTTCCCTAGAGTTGGGCACTGCATGTGTTACACATTTCAAAAGGCAGCCCTACAGCCTAAAGTTTCTTTGATTCTTTGGGATCAATGCGGAATCTCTGGGTAATGCACAACTTTTCTCAGCAGTGTCGGCATGGGTTATTAGCCTTCTGGCTTGCAGTGTGCTGGTTCAGAAAATAGGTGATGGAAAACAGCGTATCGCATACTTTCTCCCACAAATGTGTGTACTTTCCATAGATTCAAACCCAACATTGTTCTTGAGTCAATAGAAATGTCTAAATCCAGACAAACAATAATGAATCTTATGTGTTCTTCCCTTTAGTGGTTTTATCACCAGTCTAGAGCCTTTTTTAGGTGGATTCAGGTTTTTGATCATTGTCCTAAAGGCTATAGCTCATCTTCTGCATTGTTGAATCTTTCCAGCTTACCTTGTATTCCCTCAGTTGGAGTGGCTCTGCAGTCACACCAGTAACTGGTACACCAAAACTTGGTTGTTTCTTCCCTTCTCCTCTCCTGAGGTTCTTACATAGCCCAAGGAATTTACTTCTGAATCCATTCTCTTCCCCCTCCTCCCGCCTTTCAAAAAGTTGACAACTATCATTGATATCTAATTTAGGCTCCCTGTTGCTAGAGGTCAAAACAAGCCAGACTGCTACTGAAAGAAGTGATCTTGTTCTGGCCATATCTGTTAGTTCCTATTCTTTTCCTTAAGGTGACTGCAATGCTCCTGCAGCCATCTGGTGAACCCGGACCACAGAACAGATACAACTGAAAACTCACCAAACAAAAGAATAAACTGATCAGTGTTCTGTCTTATTTAAATAATAACTTTGTAGTATTAACCAATATGTACAAATGGTACAGAGGCAGATTCTATAGCTCATCAGAAATGGGCACAAAATGGACATTTTTAATAGTAAAAATAGGATTTATTTTTCTCCTACTGCAACAGGAGTTGAAGATACTAAGGGAATCCAAATACTAATTTCCTTTCTAGTTTGCAGTGAGCTAACGCTTTGATGTTACAGTTATTTGGGTAATAGAGGAATTTAGCCATTTGTCTGTTAGGGCCAATACAAATAAATAAGAAATTTTATCTTGTTTTTATGCTGCTTTTCTCTCACGTGAATGATACATGCACGGATCTTTTCATTGTTAGTATTTGTATTATAGCTAACAGAGCTATTGCTATACACATTATTGGAGAGACGTGGAAAATAGCTATTTCAGTAACTCAGTTGAAAAGTGCATAGGTGTTTTTATGACTGACTTATGCTAGTAAAATAGAGATGGAAAAATACCTATATCCAACTTCTCTTTTGCTATGCAGCTCTTCCTTAAATTCTGCTTGTTTTTCTGTTCGCTAATTGTGTAACCTAGACTTCTTAACATCACAAGGGGTGTGTACTTTTACCTTTTCATATAGGTGCAGTCATTAAATAAAAATAAAAACACTCAAAGTATAATCTTGTAAACAAAACAATATCACCATTTTAAACTTGACTGTGAAAGTCGAGTACACATTAAATATGTGCTATCTTGAAATGCTACATATTTCATTATGATAATTGGTATGTCTTTTAAATAGAAATGTTAGGGTTCTGAACTTTCATGTGTAAGAATACATTTCCATGGAAACCCTGCTTACAGTTGCTTTTTGGTAGGATACTTATCATAGTTTACAATAGAGCAACAAATTCTCTATTCCCATCACTACCAAAGTTGCCAAAATACAGGTTCATCTAGCAATCTGCAAAAAAGTAAAAATGCATTTACATCAACTTGAAATGAAATGTCGTGCTTTTCTATTACTCTCACTTTTATTTTTAGGATATTAGTTGCCAAATAAGTATGATTGTAATATATTTTTTAGAGAGACAGTAATAGGAAAATGCTGCCTGCTACAAAGATATAGTATTAGTCGATAAGGCATTATCTATGGCAGCCTTAATAAAAGGTTAAAACATTGACTGATAAGTTGTTAAACAATTCAAGCATTGTCCTCTTTAGAGTACTTTTAGTCCATTACATTTCATGTATAGTTAATTTATCCCATTCAGCCTATATTAAAATGTCAGTTTTACACTGAATTCTGAGGTCATGGTTATGTGTGACCTTCTTGGAAAACAACAATGGAAGTGATTCAGGATAAACAAGTGTGGAAAATGCTGTTCAGTGGATTTTCAGTTCTCTGTATTTTCAGTAGATTTTATGACTTTATGAATGTATAGTGCTGTCCATTTAAAAGAACTTTTATTAAGTCTGCGAGACCACAAATTTGACATGGTATTCCTGGCATTACATTGTTTGGTGATTCCTTGACATTTCTGGTGAGTTTTTCAAAGGATTGAGTTGTAAAGTGGTTTTGGAAAGTGTGAAAAGTTCCTCACGCATTGTCGTTCTGTTTGGATGTGAATCACGAGCCATGCCAAGTTCTTCTCCCACTTGGAAGATGAATACAGAATGTGCAAGACATAAAAATTATACACAAGTTTTGGTGAGTGCCTTCTCCTGTAACTTAAAAAGAGGGCATTAAATTTTGCTATCAAACGTGTTGTGTTGTAGAGGAAAAACACAGCTCCTAGAATATTTTAAAACTACGCTACAGCAAGTGATGTGCTGTGCAGAGGAGGGGAGGAGAGCGTGGGGCAAGAAGCTAAAACCAAGAGCCATTAATCATGCACTAGACTTCAGAGAAATTTTTTTGCAAGTAAAGCTAGCTCGACAGTAAACCAGCTGTAGAAATGAGTTTAAAGTCCGTGAAGACCATGACCTACAAATCTGCCTCTGTCTCATAGGGTCAAAGAGCACTTCTCCTGCAGGCAGAGCTGCAGACGGTCCCATAAATGCAGGACTGTTGCCATGACACAGGAAGATTGTCATACAGAGCAGGATGGCAAATGAGTGACACTTTCTTTAAGCCTACAAAAGGGAGTTGGGAAGAAAAGTTTGAAGTGGATAAGTGTTCTCTCTGAAAGCATATGCATCTAAGACACTTCTTCACAGTAATTTTTCAAAGTAGTATCTCAGGTTGCTTTATCTGGCCTGCTAAATGATGTGACTTGAGGAATTTAACAAATTGGACTGGGATTCTGCTCTTGGCCTGTGGAGACAGGCACAGAAGTGTGGTTAAGTGCATCCAATTTTATTTTCAACAACAGAGAACAAATTTGTTGCTGATAGGACTAGCAGATAGATATTTAATAATATTTAGATTTATGATTTTTTTGCGTTGAATTTTCATTAATAATTGTACTAAGCCACATTCCAGTGGTCCTATCTAAATGAGTAGTGATACTCTTTGTAGGCAATGATTGAAATACACCTGATTTTCTTTATATTTTAAGCAGAATGTAATAAGCACTTGTTTCGCATTATCATTTTTGATGGTGATAATAGATTGTAGAGTTGATTTTCAAATTTTTTGAGTAATCACTTCGGAACTCGTAAATTAAATGTTATAACAAATGTAGATATATAGACTCTCTTCCCCCCGCTCTTTACCAGGCATATTTTAGATTAGATTGAGAAAAACTGAAAATATTTAGGCAAGAGATAAACTAGCTAAGCTAGCAGTGGGAACCATCAACAGTGAAGGCGTGTGTGTGAACCAACACATGAAACTTATTAGGAAAGAATGGTTTATGGACAGTCGTATCAGTCATGCCTAAATATGTTATATAGAGATAGATTAAATAACCCATTAGAGGGCCAAGCCTTCCAAATATGTCTAATGAAATATGAACACGTTTTAGCAGGTTGTCAGTTGATTGAGATTTAATTCCAACAAAACAGTTGCATGTGGAGCATGCAAGATCAGCCAATGTTTGAGCTAAATGCTCTTTCTGCTACTGGCACATCCGAATGATTCCGTTCTTCAGGAAGGCCATGGAGTGAAGGCTCAGCTGCCTAGCACACTGCACCATTGCATTCCTGGTGTTCTCCCTATCAAGAGTACGCACTTGATTTGCCTATGGGTGATCAGACCAAAGGCCCCACTAGCCCAGTATCTTGTATCCAAATACGACCAGCAGCTGGCCCCTAGGAAAACAAAGCAGCAGCAGGGAGAATAAAAACTTATCTTTCCCCCTGTACTGCTTGTGGCATCAGTAATTTATGGCTCACTGCCTGAGCTAGAGTTTGTATCTGGGTAATGTTTGATGTTACTAATGGAGCTATTCTCTGAAATTTGCCCTTTTTTTCCATTTCTATTTGGGCTGCCCCCAAAACATTCATGGCAATGACTTCCACAATCCTGTTGAACCGTTGCTTGACAATTTCACTGACTGCTCCTCGATCCTGTCATGTATGTTAACACATAATAATTGTTGCTCCTCTGCTTTCTCAAGACTGTCTATGATGTTATATACACCTATGATATACCCCTTATAATCTTTCTTTCCAGGTAAGGAAGCACATTGTTTTCTAGTTTCTGTTTTTACTTTTTATACACAAACAATTTCCATTACCTGTTATCATAGTTATCTTGCCACTCAATTACTTTTCTAGTTCTCCTACATTCTTTTGACATTACTTGGAATTACATATCAGCCTATTAAAGGGTTTGTGACAGGATCACAAGATCTCCTGTTTAAATACTGTCTCAAAATATTCAGAGTCTATTTCCTTCAGCACCTTTACTTCCTGTATTTTTATTTAAGAAATACAAAGCCAGGTAGATTATTAAGCTCCCACTGCAACATTCAATGATGTTCTTTTCCTTGTATGTTGAAAGTGTAGCTTTCTGGGTGATCCACAGTCAGGGTAGGAAGGAGTGTTGTAGTTGCAAGTGGGTGTCATGTTCCCATAAATTCAAAAATTCTCTCATGAAAAAATGTATAGTGCCTGTTGCCATCATCATTTATGCTGTGTAGCAGACGTAATTCAAATCAGATTTCTGTGAATGAAATAGAGAGGCATTAGGTAGATTCAGCGAGAAGGGGATATGCTACTTTGTTTCATATCATGCACGATATGAAAAAAATTACTGATGTGAGAAGATTTAAAGGGTAATACATGATTTTGGAGTGAACAGGGTTTTAAGGTTAGCATAAGAATAGTATATTTTTCTGGAAACTGGGTGGAATACTACTTTATATTTCAATTTTATTTTGTAAATGTTTCTTTTAACTTGAAACAAAAGATCTCGGAACATGAGAGCCCCTCTAAACTCTGTGACTTTCAAAGGGTGGCTGGATAACAAGGATATGTGTTCTCAGTATTGAGCGGTGGTTTATTTGCAGTGTTGTGGTCTAAATTTCACAGTAGCACAACATCTGTGGTTTTCTGATATAGAGGTTCTGTCTGATTTCTGCTAGGTCACCTGAAACAAGTAGTGAAATACTAGTTTCTCACTTCGTAGTAGGGAGAAAACAATCCTAACAATCCCACTTTGGGAAGACAGAATGTACCAGATCAAAAATCTTTAAAATTCCCATCTGCTAAATTCTTTGACTCTAAAGGAATAAGTTGCACACAGCTTTGTTTCTTAGCTTACTATAAACAGCATTTAGAACTAAAAGGCTGGTATAAACATGGCAAATGTATTAGATGAAAGAGTATTCTCAGACAAATCAACTTAATTTCACTTCAGGAATTGCCAACCAATAATTCCTTCTGTTTACCTTTAAGAGGTTTTCTGTATGTAACAGTTCTGGAGTACCAAATCTATTTAAAACTGCTAACCCTGAATACAAGCAAATGGGAAAACCTGAGTCAAGAAGAAAACTCAACAAAAAGAGGAAATGGCTTTTGATGAATTTACTGGCAGTTCAGTGTATGTCCTACTGGGAAAGCAGAAATTATAAATAAATCTTTTATTTGGTCTGAGCAGGTTTGGGAATACAATGTAGGCATTTATTGGAAACAAAAACACAATATAGTGGAATATAATGTTTTAGTTGTGTTTTCCAAAGTCTCACTCTCCTTAACCACCTGGTTGCCATGTATATATTTCTAAAAGTGTAATAATCCAGGAATAAGATGTCACTGCAGTTTTGCAAGTGCTTAAATGTTAAGATTTAATTCCCATGTCACCTGATGATCTCTATTAATTGAAAAAGTTACTGCATCAGAGTTATACCACCTGCTGAGATTAGTTAAAGCGGAAGCCTGTGGCCTCTGTTGTTGTACCAGGCTTATGATGCTGGACTCTTTGGAGGGGGGGTTGTTCTGGTTTTGGTGGAAATTCTCAACTTTCTTACCAATCTTTTTGAATAAATGCACCTTAAGATTATAGGGGCTTTTTTCCCTTTCCTTTTGTGTTTTAAAGAAACTGGGGCGTGTGGCTCTTTGTCCTGCTTAACACTTGTGTTTGAGAGCCAAATAGACTAGGTCAGGAGGGGATGAGTGTAGAGGACTACTGAAGGTTTGAAGAACTGAAAGTTTGTACAAAATGTCGTAACTTTGGGTGGTCTTCTCTGGATGACACATGGGAATAAGCATTTGAAATGTGATTCATTTTCAAATCAATAAAAGGGGAAAGAAGGTGGCTCCACTTTATAAGTATTCTCAAGTTTTTCATTTTCAAAAGCAGCAGACAAGATTTTAATTTGCAGCAGATTCCTCTTCATAAAAGCACCAGTCCAACAGAGAATGTTCTGAGCTAAGGTTAAGCAGCTTGAAATAGTTAATTTTACAAAACAGTGCAGTAATAATGCTTTTCCCTATCCTTTTCCAGGTTGTTCTTTCTCTTTCATCTACTGAATAATGAATGAGGGCTTAGAGATTTCCGTATATATGGAATAGAATATTTTCTATCAATTTATATACCTTCCTTTTTGTATTTTGAGAGATGAGTCTTTACTTTTTTAACTGCATTTGGATGCAGGAAAATGAAATGTAAAATTTAGCTAAGCAATTTTGTTTTCTTTTATTGTTAGTTTTACTCAGGACATGAAAAATATGGTGGTAATGAGCTTATATAATGTGGAAGGTCAGTTTCCAGTGAACTAAGTAGATGTTGAATATGTAACACTGGAGAAGAGAATATATTGCAAATAGAGCATCTCCCCTGAAGGACAGTGTCATTGCATTGGTGAAAAAAGTGCTGCTTTTTCCTTGTGGGGAAAACTGGTGCTTTGAAAAATAGTGCTTGGTTTCAAAAAAGGCAACGGAAGAATTTCATGCTGTGGGTAAATAAGTGAGTTTTAACTGAATTCTCCTTTGAAATGGTTGGAAAGCAGTGGCAGTACTGAGGACAGTAACTTCTGCCATGGAAGTCTCTTCTGGCAAATTGTCCAAGCTTAGGAGTCCAGAGGAAATAGTTGCTGTTCTAGGGCTGATGGCCAGCTCTACCACCATAGAACTTATATTGGGTGCCTGATCTCCCTTCCGAAAGCACAGGAGAAGTTTAGGGTCTCAGAATAAGATTCATAACATCCAGCCACTTTGAAGATATGACTGAGCAAGGCAAGGCATAAACTTGTATCCCAAGGCCCTTTGAGCCTAACTCTGACATAGAAGAATACATTTATTTTCAACCAGAGAGAGTCTGGAATCATCTTTTACAACCAAATGCTAAAAGACAAGTTTTCAGAAGGATAGATGGCCTACTTATTTTTCTGCTGAAAGAGAAAAAAACGGTACCCACTTCTTATATGACAGATTATTGATTAAAACATTCATGAAGTAGGATCTGGTCTTGGTTCGTTTATCAGACAGAAGAGGTTGAAAGACAGAACTTCCACCTACTGGGAGACCACACTAAAAAAAAATTAATAAATACTGAAAATCAATCATGAGAAAACAGAATAGTGAGGAGTTGGGAGGACAGTGGGTTTTTTCTTTTTGAAAATGTTCAAAAGCTGTTTATGGGGAGGGCAGACTAAAGGATTTGGACACAAGTGATACGTGTATTTTTTTAGTCAAATGGGCGGTAAAGCTAACTCAGAAACATTCAGAAGTGAATCATTATACTAGAAATTTCATGAATGCAGAAGCATGTCAGGTCACTCAGAGAGCACTAATCAGGCTGGGAGCATATTACAAAACAGTAGGAGTGAAATTAGACTGCATTCAGTTCATAGTGGTCATACCAAAAACAACACTTGACACTTTCTGCAATTACTCATTTGTGTCGCTTCTTACAAATATTTGTGATATAATATAATAGAAAATATATTTGTGGGTGCAGTAAGGATTTTCCCAAATGAGACCTTTCTTGATGTTATTGCAATAATTTCTTATGGTAAGTGTACCGTGAATACATAACTTTGAATTCGATGCAACAGTGTTGTTGGAAGCTGTTTTCCAACAGACAGTTCTGCCGTTTTGGATTGACTCTCTTCCAGCTGGTAATCATATGGTACAGGTCATGTCACCCCCCCCCCCCCCCGCCTTCTTTCTTCATTTTATTGCAAATAAGATTGCACATTCTTACAATAGTTACAGAGTTGCTATTTTTTTGGCTTCCTCTGCAAGCATTTTTTATTGTTTAGCCTTATCCTATCCCCATATCCAACTCAAATAAAGAAGAAATATTTGCCTGAACTGCAGGAGTAAATGATGACCTGCTGGAGGCAGAAAAAAAGTGAGTGAATCTGAATCTGTGCATGACAGATCAGAGATCAGCTGTGCACAAATATGTCCTCTTGAATTGTTGGTCAGGACATTTACTGTGCTTAATCCTTAAAAATTATTTTGCTTTGCTCATCCTTATGTGTAGAAAGTCATAGTGGGGAGCAGTAGCTAGGAGCCAGTGAACAAAGCAAATTCAGGAGTTAAAATTCAGAACGTTAAGAAAAGGCTCAAAGTACAAGAGTTTTCCAGAACTGCCTTTTCCAAATGTGTGTCCAGTGGTGTCTCTTGAGGCTTTATCTTCCAGCAGAGCAGGGCAAGGTCCAGGTGCATGCAGTTGGCTGAAGTCAGAAATTTCATGGATTTGTCAGATGCGATCTCCCATTTGAGAGCTTCTACAGCAGGGAAAGAACACCTCCTGATGCTAAGTCCTTCCCCTTCTCCACCTCAGCCTTGCTACATCCCGTTGGCAAGGGGAAGGAGTGGTAAATAGAGTTAAGAATGCTCTTTTGATGCTCTTTCCAAATCCCTAATAAAACTTTTGTCTCTTCTGCTGTAACCTCTTCCATCATCTACTACCCCAGTAGATCACTAAAAATTTTCATCCTTTAGTGAGACTACAGACCCATCACTACAATATCAAGATCTGCAGCTGCCCAGCTTTTCTCCATCTCGCTAAAGTGGATGACTGGCTGGTGGGGCCACTAGGGTTGCTCACCTTCATTTACCCCACTGTTGATTCCCAGCTGGAGTAAAGACACCAGTGTTTCTGAAGGCTGGTATCAAGAGACAAGGGAAGAATGGGTATTTTTGTAATAATTTATGTTCAGCGCAGATAAAAGGTAAAGGCTGTGCTGTCATTGGCAATTCAGCCTTGGTCCTCTAAGGAGAAAGAGAAACCTGAAGTTTCCAAGGTGCCCTTCAGTATTCTGCTCCTCTCCCACGAAGGATGCCAGTAATGAGTACATGACATTTGAAATTGCCTAGTAGGTCAGACCGTCCAGCCTAGCATTGCATCTCCTGAGAAAGGTAAGAGCAACAGCAAGAGATGCTGATTAGACAGCACACAAGTAGCTTAGCCACTTTCTGTGGTCCTTTGCCTTTGTGCTGCCCCACCATTCAGAACTACGGAATTAAAAATGTTAGAAAAGTACATCCTGCCTTTTTAGTAATGGGGTTTTTGTTAAGTATCTTTTGTATCTGTTTATGAACCAGCTCTATTTTATGTAATCTATTTCTGAACCTGCTGATACTTTGGACCTCCACAGCCTCATATAGCAGCAAGTTTCAGGAGTTCGCCTTCCTCTTGTAAGGAAGATTTTTAAAATTTCTTTTAAATTGTTCTTCTGCTCATTCCTATGATTAGCCCCCAGTTTTAGCATTGCAGGAATTCAGACAGGTGAACTCTGTATTCTTTGTTATGAGTTGGGAGCAATTTAACATCTGTATACTTAGCAGTCCTAAATCCTTTAAGAAAAAAAAAACCCTGCAAAAATCAATCTGTATATCCATGCAACTAGGCCAAGAAGGGAAAAGCATTCTTTTTTTTTCTTTTTTTTTTGGTGTTGGGGGAATCCAACATATTGCTTTTGAGATACATGACTGTGAAGTTAAGACTGCCTCACACTCCATATGCACAAAAAGAGAGAGATAGGATGGGGTGATAAACTTAACTGTGATGTTTCTTGAGTTCTTAGTGTTAAATTCTCCAGTAGAATTATATGTTTGCAAAAGGGGGAATGGAGTAAGAGTCTGAACAAAGAAACTGAACTCCACCTTCAAAGGTCTGCTGCAAATTGGAAATTTCAAAATTGAGTATGCAAATCAAAATTAATTCCCAAAGATCAAGGCTATTTTCATACTAGATTATTAATTTCAAACATCTGCTGTTTAAGTCAAAATAGGCCAGAGAATTAAGTCCATTGGTAGTGCAGAAAACATTGAATTGAGGGGTTTTTTCAACTAAATCTGTCTGGAATCTAATTGTAATTTCAGCCAGCTCTCAACTGTAACAATTTGGTGTTAAATTATTGTGTGGTGCAGTTAAGTCAGATATCGATATATGAATGTAGTCAGCATGCCAGCTGGGTGAGAGAGGGACCTGTTTCTATAAAGAAAAGTGATATTTTTTTTTCCCTGCTATTATGTGTTTAGATTTTAAGGATTTTTTTTTTCTGAAAAGCACAAATTGAATTTCCCTTTAATTTTAAGCTGATTCAAATAGGCATGTAAGCTTTTACGCACTTGCACACTAAGTCGATGAACTTGAAAAATACGTAACCCTGGAATTGAGCTTACAAATAACAACTTAGGTTTTATTTTGACTTTCGCATCTTAAATGTGTGTTCAAGGTTTTTTAATTTCATTTAATTCATTTTTCTTAAAACAATGCACTATGCAATGCAAATTTCCTGATAGTGATCATGATTTAAAGTTCAGACTAATTTTTAATACTAATGCCTTCAGTTTTGAACTTCAATTTTTCCTTGCATTTATGACACACAAAATGCTGATTAATACAACTGATTTTAGGAGGAGATGTTGGGAATAATTTAAGCCCTCTTTTTCTTCAGCTTGCTTAGGTTTTTTAAATTACTTGTATCTTTTGTCCAGCTCCTGGACAAGCATTAGCAATGTGTCATCTTCAGTTTGGCTGTGGTACACTGTTTTTGCTGCCTTGCAAAAATGTCAGGTCTCACAAAACAAAAGTGTGTCTTTGTACGTAGCGGTTAAAAAATATGCTATGATTTCATTTTTACTTTCACCAAAATGAAAGGTCTTTGTGGTCAGTTGTATGCAAGTGACAGCTCTGTCATTAAAATGGAATAACCCTGGAGAGGTAGCAAAGGGGAAGATGTTTGAAAACTGAAACTTTATGGTCAAATACTAGTTAGGAACACTCTGTCTAGGGATTCTTCATGCTACATATGGAGATACAGATTTCTATCTTTAGAAATGAAGCTGTCTGCTAGAATTCAGGTTTTGTCATCAAAGGGGACTTTTTATTACAGCTTTCATGCTACAGTATAGTTTTTATTCCAAGCACGATTACATGGTACTAGTGAATGGTGGGTTTACCTTTCGTACCCATACTTTATTTAAATAGAAAAATGGTAATATTTCCTGCGTAGTGAATGTTTTATTTAAGTATGGAATGCAGAAATATATTCCCACAGTTGCCGTTACTTTACAATAGCATATTTTGGCTTCTTTTTAAAAAAATTACTTTTACTTTCATAAATTTTTATTTCTAAAAGGTTTTGACTGTTGAAAATGGGTAAAGGAATGCAGAGCACTTATGCTATGTCAGTATGTGACTACTCAAACATTTGTCATTCTTCTTAAAAGTTTTGTTTTTATTGAGAATACTTTAGAAAAGGCTTCCAGCAGATATGTATATATTCATTTGTGTGACCATATATATGAAGAGTGAGTGACCTCTTTAAAATCCTAGTGTTTGCATTGGAATAATAAATTACCTATTTATTTTATCTCCTGAAAAATAAATCCATCCTTTTCTTATGTATGCCCTAGGCCTCTGCTGAGTAAAAGCAGTGTGATGTGAATCTCATCTGATATTCTACCAACAATTGTGTATCCTTTCATTACATTTACATCAGGTCTGAAATAAGCCTACTAGGTCTTTATATTGGTTCTTTGAAATTCAGGCCACATTCATTTAGTGTTGTGTATGACATCAGGAGTTTAATGGAGGCAATGCAGTTAGAAATGTGTGTTGGGGATAACAAAATCATTGTTCGTCACTGTCAGTGCTAATTAGTTTTAGTGGTGGAAAAAACTTTCATTCAAGTTGCTGAATTGCAATTTTTCAAAAGTGACAGTGGACAAATAGCAATAAGCAATCCAGCAAAGTGATTTAGGACTTTGTCAAAATGGCACTTCTCCCAGTGCCCAATGCAAATGTGCAAAGAAGAGCAATGGTGCGTGGCTTTTACATCAGTGAGGGCAAATAGCTGTCTGAGGTTCAAACTATTTCAGAGTCATCAAGGGAAGAGCACACCTCTTCAGAAAAAGACGCAGTGGTTTGCTTTCGACAGAAAGAAAGAAAAATGCAGCCGCCTTCTGATCTTAGCCACACTTTCACATGACATCGTCTCGTGTGACATAGATAAGCTTAGGAAATGTGCTTCACAGGAGGATACTGTTGTGTAGGTCTGCAAAACTGCCCGGGAAATCATACTTTGAAAGTAGGTTACGGGGGGTAGGGCAGACTATGTGTTATCTTGTAAAATGGGGAAAATTACTGAGGGGAAAAGAAGATGAAAATTATTAGGGACAAGTTCACAGCAGTACACTTAGGCTTAAATACAAGAATGATAAAGTGCACAAGTAAAGGATGGGGAACAGGAGCAGCTTTATAGAAGAGGGTACAGATGTTATTTCAGCACAGAAAGCAGAGCATTAGTCAGCAATGTCATGCTATTGCAAGAAAACAAATACCATCTTGGGATGTATAAACAGGAATATAACTTTCAGGACACAGAAATTAATCCCATAAAGCCTCAGTGAGAGTACTGTGTCCAGTTTGGGGCAACATGTTTCAAGAGAAAAATGAACAAACTAAGAAAGACTCTAATGGAGAGCGATGAAAATGAACAGCAAGCTAGACAATATGACCTGTGAGAGACCTATTCTTCTACCTCGAGAAGGGAAACTTGACAATGACTATGACATTTTTAGAATATACACAAAACTTGTATAAGGAGAAAGGAACTGATGATAGACACTTTACTTCCTTGACAGACAGGATTTAAAAAAATAGCGTATACTGTAGCAAGACAGATTTAGTAGAAATCTCATGAGAAACTTTCTGATCATAGGAGATGCTCTAAAACAGGCTGTATTGAAGGTCTTTGAGAGGAAGAGGAGGCTGGGACAGGCTATATATCAGAAATGCCATTTGTATAAAGCCTTCTGCCTTAGCAAAAGGGATTGATTAGATATGTTTCTGAAGCCCTAACCAGGTCCAGGATGGAATGACACTAGTGCAAAAAATATTGTTAATTGGGATTGTGGCTGGCTTTTGCATAGATTTTTGAAATGTAAAGTTGTTGGGGTTTTTTTTTCTCTGCTCTTTCTCAGATACCTTATGTTCTGTTTAGATATCATCAGTCATCTAACCATGACTGTTTTTAAATTTAATTCTATGTATTTATGCATATTATGCAATTTTATCAAAAAATTAACTCTGTTAAACACGACATTTGAACTGCCCTTTCCAGTTGTGTTTAAGACCTCCCTATTTTTACTGCTCTGAGCACAAAAAGAGTAAAGGGGAACTTTAGGATTTGAGAGGGTTCATTTTCCTCATATGATGACTCAATCTAATTCTTTCCTGGGGGAGCAGAGCCAAAGGTAGCTGTAGATGCTCACAGCTTTATTGAAGACATAGTTGCTACATTTAGTGAGGAAGTAGTTCACGAATGCTTTATTTCCAGTGCTAGACTAGATTGTGTTTTATTCCAGCAACTGGGAGCCCTGTGGTGACACACACACCCACCCACAGGAGCACATCAGTGTTACCCTAACACAACAGAGGTAGACATAGAGCACCCAGCAATATCTAGATTTCAGGGTAGGGACACTCCTAGGCAGATTATTTCCCTTCAGTGCCCATTTTTAAAATGCTACCAAATAACATGTTGGAGGAATCTCATCATGATGACCCAGAAAAATGTAAATGGTCCACTTCTGACACCACATACGAGTTTGTCAACCATTTGTCTGTGGTTGAAATAAATCAGTCTGACCTGGGGGCCGGGGGGGTGCCTGTTTTAAAGGAAAAAAAATTTCATTGCATCCTAGGACACCTGGTAAATTCTTGACTGACGCTCTCTGTCAAAGACTTGGCAAGTGCTAGTATAAGCTTCCTAGAAACCTGTAGCATTACACTCCAGGGAGCTGCTCCAAAAAAGAAAAAAGGTGTCTAATGGAGGAATATAAATAGAATGCCTAGGGTATATGGTATACTCTCAGGACTGCCTTTTATTCTCTTTCATAGTGTGTGCTGCATTCTCTGCAATGGCAGCGATGGCTATATTGGTTTCAGACCATTGTAATGGAAACACATAAATATTTGCCACTTGCTATTTTTCTACCACGTTTTTTCTTCTGCTGTGAAGTGCTTCTTTATTAAAAGCAATCCCATTGCTACCCATTGTCTCCTGTGTGACATACTACTTTATCCCAAGGGTAGCCAGTCTTCCTGGGACTACAAGCACATACTCTTTGTATAGCTGAGAACCATGAGATGTAGTCCATGTACCTTGGAAGTGTTGAAGACCATTACGTGGATGAGAAATTACATTTGCCACCCCAGGATTTCACTGCTCCACTGTAGGCCTGGGCTGGCTGGGTGTGCACCCAGGAGGTCAGTCTTAACTTACAGCGGTGGCTTATCTCTGCACACAAGGGTTGTGGGTTACCCAGGAGCCAGCACAGCTCCAGTACAGAAGGGATGCTCACCACCCTATGTGGCTCCAGGGTCGGAGGCTGGTAGCCGCTGCGGTGCATCAAGTTGCTGTGCTGTGGGTTTGGACAAGGACTTAACAGGCTAAGTCAAAGGAGAACGTAGCCATTCTGTCCTGAGGAGGTATCTACTGCTGTTTGGACAACAGGTAATTAGGGAGAGATATCTGGTGTATTTGATATTTGTATAGATGCAATAGTTGAGATTTTGGAGGTTTCATAGCAATTAAAACCATGCAAAAGGAAACCGTCTTTAACACTGAAGCAAACTCACATTGCAGCTGCAAAAACTTTGGTAGAAGCCAACGGTGGCTTGGTTTTTCACCAACAGGCATGTACTGATTTAAATCTCTAGCTAACTGCTAGTCTTTTAGGTTTGTTGTGTCATCAGGCTTCATTATACCACTCCATGTAATACATACTGCATGCCAAATTGTTGGCTATCTGCAGAATAACTTGAAAACTTTCAACCAGTTTTCTACTGTGATCAATCTGTTTGTACAGTGTTACTTCTTCCTGAAATGTGCACAAAAATATCCACAAAGAAAATATTAATGCCAGAAGATTTCCTGCCTCTTGTGGCTAAGCAGGGGCAAACTAGAATGGTTCAAGGTCAGACAAATAAGTATCTTGAAGTACGTGGGAATACACATTTCATTACCTACACAGTTTCCATACCTATATATATATATTATTTTTCCTTTGTTTTAGGAAGTAATTTTTTCTTCCTCTCTTGGAGGCCAAAACATGTAGTCTATCCGGTCTCATTTTCTCGTGGGTGAGGATGTTGTTGTCAGCTCTTTTAGCCTTCCTTTTCCCCGCTCACTTCAGTAGATAGGTGTCAGGTGTTTTTTCACTGGTGCCCACCCTCCCCACTGTGCTGTAAGTTAGGAACGTGTGTCCTGGTAGAGAAATCATTAGATTCACTAGTTTTTAATGTAGAAGTCCGTTTATATAGTAAGATGATTTCCATGCCATATGTTAATAATCAGGGTGGTTGTTTTTTTTTTTTTAAAAAAAAAAGGGAACAGGATTAAAAGAAAAGCTAAGACTTTTTTAAAAGAAACTGATGGTTTTGGTTGGCCAATATTCTTTATGTTATTGATGCTATGTGGGTCATTTTTGGTTCATTTCAGCTTAGAAGATGGAATTAGCCTAGTCAGCTTCATATTTCTTCATTGTCTTTTGCTTGCTGAAAATCATGACTTAGAAGGGAAGTATTGTTTCAGCTGCCAGGACATGAAGTAGATTTTAGAAGTAAAATCTTAATCTAGAATTTTGGGGACTTTTTTGGATTTACCATTAGAAAGCTTCTGTCTGTATTTCAACTTATGATCCATTTGTGTTTTACAGAACTAGATATAGTTTCTTTTAAATGTTTTATATGTACTAGCTTACTGCACTTAATCGGTAACCAGCATAGTCTTCTGTGTCTTTTGTAACAACTAAGTCAGTTTTTATGTCACTTTGATTATTTGACTTTCTGTGCAGACTCAATAACCTTAGTTTGGCCTCCTTTGGGGAGACAGATGATAAATCTCTTTTGTCTTCTGAACATACGCTTAACTTGCTTCAAATCTCCGTTTCTGACAATGTCAGTCATTCTCCAGAGCTCCAGATAATGAGTTAACTCTAAATAACAGTATCCAATCACAGTTGTCTAGGATGAAAGGCAAACTTTTTTTTCTCGTATAAGAAAAAACAAGAGTAACCGGTCATCTCATGGCTTTACACGAAAGGACCACCTCCTCTCCCCTGCTCTGTGTCGCTGCATAGCCATAGATAGGTGACTGGTCAGTCCTTTCACTAGCCATCAACTCTGATACCACATGTAGTCATGGATCAGAGGAGGGATGACGAGCTGGGACTACAGTGGCAGTGGGTGCTGTTACTGAGTCCTCAGCTCCAAAAAGTTGTAGCTTTCTGCAACCCAGTGCCATGCACTGGGTTTAAAGCTGAAACAAGCTGACTTTCATGTAGCTTGCAATGTGAAAAAGAGGTCTCTAACACCTTGGAATCTGTCCTCTAATTCTTAGGGTTGCCAACACAGAGTATGACCACGTGGCTGGCCAGGTCTGCATATTCGTGTGTAATGTCTCATGACATGTCTGTTATTTTCCTGATTTTCTGCTTGCTTCAGTTCATCTGTGACATTACCTCAAGCTTGCTTGTTTGGAAAAAACAAAATTAACTTCTAGTAATCTGCCTATTGAGTTCTAAGATGAAAGATTTCAGTGGTGTATTTCAGCTCGTGTTACTCTTTTTATGTATCATGGCTATTTGTAAGTCATACACTACTCTGGGCAAGTTGTTCAATATATCACTATTTGTTTCCTGTCTAGTTTCGTAACTTTTAATAAGTAGGGGAAAGATATATTTCACGCAGTCTGAATTATGTTCTGAATCTCAATAAGAGATGGCAATCACAAATGAAATGCATTTTATTTTGAACTGTATTTAAAGATGTTGTAGATTGTTAGGAGTGTCTGTGGCCATTGTGAAGTATCATCACGTGTTGTGGACAGTGGTGTTACGAAACCTCCACTAAGATTTCAATGTGTGAAAAGATTATTGTTATGTGTTGTTGATTTATAAAAGGGAACCTTAGTTCCTAAAGGAAAGCCTTATTCTTTTTAATCCAATTAAATCATATTCCACAACAAAAAGGTGTTGAACTTGTATGTTAGCAAGTAAAGGACTTAGCTGTTTATAAAATTTTGGCATCAAACCCAACATTAATAAGTAAGCCAACCTCTAGTCAAACTGTTAATAATTTGCAAAAGTAAAGAATAGGTGTTTAAATCTCTAAAAGCAAGGGAATAGAAAGTTAAATTTGAAACCTTAGCTGCAGTCCATTGCAAAGTGCTTAAGACTGTAATACACAGTCATATGTTGTACTAGGAGAGGTATTCTTCTCTTTATACATATATACATAACTATACTGTTGTACATTCCCTTTACTGACAGAAAAAAAATGTTTAAAAATATTACTTTTTCTCAATCAGAACCTGAACCCAAATTCTTAAGATTGAAAAAAAAGAACAATGACCCTCCCCGTCACCCACCTGCCTTTCTTTTATTGGCACTTTTTGCCTTGTCCCA
This sequence comes from Haliaeetus leucocephalus, assembly GCF_000737465.1. Lineage (NCBI taxonomy): Eukaryota > Metazoa > Chordata > Aves > Accipitriformes > Accipitridae > Haliaeetus > Haliaeetus leucocephalus. Next base: position 3,018,710 of record NW_010972909.1, on the reverse strand, counting down.
TCTCATCCCTCCCGAGGCGTTCATGCTCTGACATTTAGCAAATGTAGTCCAGCATTTCATAAAAGAATATTTTATTGAGACATCTTTAAACTCCAAATGTGTGGACAGATCAAGAAAGCTTATAGCTTAATAAGTTTTTTTTTTAAACCAGCCTCCAGAGTTTCTCCTGCCGCAGAGTCTGTGGGTTGATACCTTGTCTTTGGAAGTAAAGTTCCGAGGTAAATCCATGAAGGGCTGCAAATGTGTGATATGTAGTTACTGAATAAAACTAATTCCATTTTTATTCAGTGTAATGAAAGCTTACTCAGGCTTAGTCAATCCATTTGTTAATATTGCTACATTAATTTCCTATCATACATATGAAATGAAGGCTTCAGTTACTTAAGCCAAGAACTAACTACCAGTCTGGTAGCAAATGATCTTATCATCTAGCCATGGGTAATTTTTCACTTGCCACTTTCTAATTTACATTACAGTGTGGTGATTTTTTCTCTCTAAACCATTTTATTGAGGTTGTTCCTTAAGCCTTATCTCTCATTCCAGACTTTTTAATGCTAGGATTAGTTCTCTCTTAATCCTGAGTTGCTTCCAGCACATTGGTCTGACATCCTGGAAGACTTTAAAGTTATCACTGAAGCCAAGTTTGTCTTAGCATGACTAGGTGTCTCTCTGCTTTCTAAGCAACATCCTTCCACTCCAAACAGCAACACCCTAGATTTATCTATATATTTTAGGTATTTTCTTCAATACCTCCACATCTCAGTTGATACCTCCAGTGATATCTAACTGGGTATTAATTTCTTGCTGATTCTACCTCCTGAGGCCACAAATGTTATACTAAGATGTTATGGGAAAAGCAGGATACTATTCTTCTTTTTCAGCTGCAGATTTTTTTTCCCCATACATTGAATTAAGCAGTGGGTATTTTTAAGCATCAATTTAATGGCGAACAAGGTGCAATATAATCCTAAACTACAACTCACCACGAAATGACCTGAATTCCATTTGCTCAGTCAAAAAGGCTTCACCTTCACTGTAAGTGCTGGCTGCAGATACATTGTGAAGATCTACCTCTGACCTCAACCTTCAGAAGTGTAGACACCTTATTTAATGATCTAGTTTTGGCTTCTTGCTAGAGAACAGCAAGGCATACTTGGCACATTTGAATGTGGATGTCTCATTCGCACAGAGCAGCAGAAACTTTGGTTTTGTTTTAAAGTCCATTGAGATAATACCACAGAGAAGCATCAAGCTGACAAAATGGAGCTGTTTAGTAGAAGGTAGTCGGAAGTCTTGGACCTCTTGGGATAAAAGTATATTGTTTGGAACATAATAAACAATCTGTATTTTTCCTTATATCCCAGCTCTCAGGGTGGAATGTCAATCTTGATGACAATATGTTGAATCTAAAGGCCCTGGTATATCAACTTGTGCCGACTTACATCTCAGTTTAGACTTTCATATAGCCAGCTTATGCCTTTTGTCAAGGTTATCTTTGACTTGAAACTTTTGTTGTATCTAGTAGAGAGATGAATAAACAGCAAAGAAGGAAAACATTTTCAGTCTCTGGATTATAAACTGTGAGGGAAAAAAAAAAAAAAGCAAAGCTTCCCACTCTTTGGTTTTTAGACATTTTTTAGACTGCACTGGCCAAATTGGTCTGTTGGCAGAAAAAGGCGGGAAGAATAATAATAATCTGCCACTTTTGATTTTGGAATAAATCCTAAGTATCAGAGGTTTGGGGAATAACTGTCCCTGAGGTCACTTTCACTTTAAAACATAGAGTCATCAAGCTTCAGAAATCTTCATAGTTAGACATAATGGAGCCGAGACGACTTTTGGAAAAATCATACTTGTTAAAAATGAGGCAGGTGATGTATTTTGGGACGAGTCTGCAATGTCAAGCAGTCTGTATTCCTGTGCCTTCAAAGTACACTTAATGATTGTAGTAGAAACAGGGTCCTGCCAAGCATCTTGTAAAGAAATCCCTGCTTAACTTTCCAGAAGTGTAATGTAGGTCTATTAATTTGCATGTGCTGCACTATACGTTAGAGAGGCACCTGTGTCTTGAAATTCAGTACCACCCTCATGGAGTAGCTTAGAGCTAATCAGAGGGTGGTAAAAACAGCAGTTTGTAAAACTTAACTGGACATGCCCAGAAGTTGATTTAGTGCACACTGTTGCATGTGAATCCATCTAGAGGGAAGAGGAGTTGTGTAAGGGTCGTTTGGTTTGGGGTTGTTTTTTCTGTAAAGAAAAAGAGGATGGCAAAGCCTGGAGCAAATCACAGTAATTTTCCTTACATGAGTGCAAGAACTCCTTTCCCCAGAGGTCTGCTTTTAACTAGCCACTAGAGTTTGCTGTAGCAGTGGCACAAACCTCACAAATCTGTTATGAATAGAGAGTGCTGTGTACCATCACTGCCTTTGAATGAGAAACAGAGTTTAGGGTAGAATGTGGATCACTCAAATGGCATCACTTCATGCCAAGTTTCAGTCCAGTGTGAATGTTTATGGCCTCTGAAAATTCTGTTGTAACATAAAGGCTGCCAGATTCTTAAGTTCAGCGGTGTTATTGGGCTCCTAGTATAATACAAATGTTTTCTTTCTTCATATGATTTATGGGCCTGTCTCTGTATCTTTTATTTTTCTGGGATCTTGGGTAGTGAAGCAGAGTCTTAAGCATGCCAAACCTCTAACTGACAGCTATCTCACTGGTACTAGAAGAAGGGAGATTTGTTGGTCAGAGTACCCAGCTGACCAAAGAAAATAGCTTACAGTTGGCATTGACAAAGAGAAGTGCAGTAAAAATATCACGAGTCCAAATACGCAAACCACAGACAGTTGAAGCCAAACCTGGGACACGTAAATGGTCCAACAGTTTGAACCAGCACTTTTTCCAAGCAGATAAAAGAATTTATATAAGGTAGAGTTGTTAATTTAATTTTCATGCTCTGCAAAAATAAGCAGATCTTGGAAAGCTAAGATTTTTTTTTTTTTTTTTTTTTTTTAAAGTGAAGTCATTGACAAAATGAAGTGCTTATTACTAAAGGAATGTGTGCCAGGATTCCTTAAACAGTGCCATTAGTAAGGCAGGGATGATTACCCTGCTGATACAACCAAGACATAAATACATTGAAGACATTAGGTAAGTTAGGAATTTGTAATATTATAACTTAATGTGTGTGCCAGGATACTGGAAGCAGTCTGCTGTTTGTGTTCTTAACTTATAAACTGTGAAATGCAATTTTGCTTTAACACTTGCAGTCCTGAGGAAGAACTACTCTTTTTAAACGCACGCTATGTAGCCAAGATACTTTTCATTGTTTATTAATACAGAGTAATTTCACACTTTGGTCAATGGATGTATTAGGTTTTTGTCCAGCTGGTCATTTTCAGCTTTTATTCTTGAAGAAAGCACTTTTAGGCATTGTACAACTTCTCTCCCTTATTTTCATGCCAGCTTAAACCTAGCTTGACCTGGCACCATTTCAGAACACACATTTTTATTCTCTGAGTTCTCCCTGCTGGAGCTATTTAAGACTGAGGTTGCCAATTTAGTGTCTGTTCACTAATCACTTTGAGCCAAGTCTGACCCAGATGGTAGTTTTCTTTCCCATCAGAAATAAACCTAAATTTGTTGAGGAATAAGAGCTGTGTCAGGTTTATAATGATGTATCATGGTGTCGTGAGGGTCTTTGGAAGCTTGTAAAAAGGTATCCACCGTCCATAGATCTTCTGAACACAGAGCAGTTTGCAAAACCATGTGTCATGCTTTTACATGTCACAATAGAAAAAAGTATGAAGCCACTGTCCTTCGAGTATCAGCTGTGAGCAGAGTGGAATATAGTTGGCACTTTAAACAATATAAGGCAGAAATGCAGCTTCCATTCCCTATGAGGTGTGTAACAGAACAGAAAGTATCTATTTTCGTGCCAAATACTGCAATATTTGGATAGAAGGAATCATTTTGGAAATTTTACATTTAAAACTTTAATTTAAGGGAGATGCAATGTTTCCATCAAAAATTACAGGTTTGTTCTGAATCTAATTATGTGCCTCTTTTAGCTTACAGTGTATTTAAGTGACAACATAACAGCATCTTTAATTTGATTTCAGTCCTTGAATAACATTTAGAAAGAAGTTGTTTGTAACATGCTACTGACAAAAAAAGCTTAGTTTCAGGCTTTTAGTTGTGAAGTTTTCACAGATGTTCTTGGTTACCTACTTAGGTGAGTGGAAGGCACCAATCTGTAGCACACCTGAGTGGAATGGAGAAATAGGACTGTGTAACATGATTCACTATCCCTGACCAGCTTGACAGTCCTTTTCTGTTCTTCTGTGAGGACTGCTCCAGTGCAGAATGAGTGCTTTCTGGTGTTTTTCAAGTTTCTGCTTCCCCTGCATCTTGTCTGGTTTTCCACTCTTTGTGCTGAGGTTGGTGTGGGAAAGCACAGTGCAATTTCAAGTCCAAAATTTTGGGAGAGAATAAGCAGTGCAAGCAAAAGTGACTGCAGGTATGTGTGCCTAGTCTTCAAAAGATCAGCCCTGAGATCAATAAGGAGAAGTCTTGTCCCTCGAAACCATTGATTCCCGAATCAAGCTCTTAGAACTTTCTCTTAATGATGGACTTCTACGACCTAAGTCAGTGACTGGTGGTGGACTTTTCTAATGCCTTCTGAGAAATTTCTTTTCAAAGTGTCATCACCGTGCCCATTGAGAAAACCCAAGTCCCCCGTCAGTGTTGAACCTGACACTAGTGCCAGTAGCTTTCTCAAGTTTCTAGGTCCTGACTGCTAGTAAGACTTCAGATTGATCTTGTGGGTGGTTTAGTATACTTCACTGGCTCTAAACATTGTTCCTCTGAGGTCTGTTTACTGATCATTACCTGTGTTTTCGCTCAATATGCTGATACAGCATGAAGAGGTATTTCCTTTATATGGACACATAAATAGGGAACGCTGCTTTTTCTCAGCGCAGCAGCTTCCCCTGACTGAAAAGAGCAGTCAGCAAATCAGAATGCTAATACTTCTCTACAGAGAAAAATATTCATTAAACAACAGATTGTTTTAAATAAACCTAATTTAAAACATAAGGAAATAATACAGCATCTTGCGTACCACTAGCAATCACTGTACTTCTAAATCACTCCTGCTTATTTATATCATATCTGTGCTTTCTGTCAAATATTTTACTTCTATAATGTAAATGAAGTTTAAATATATGATTAAATGTGTGTGTATTTTAATTTCAATATATATTGTTATGTAAATACTTCATTTACAGTATGGGATAAATCTCTATTTGTTTTGAAACTTTATACTGTCGTTTACTATCATGCTTACCAGGCTGGTTTGCTTTTAAAGTAGAGCAGATCTATGCCACTACAGCATTGAAGTGAACTACAACATATTGTAGTGTTATGAAATTCTGTAGCTAAGGAGTTGCGTAAACAAATAGTGGGAATTTAGTAAACGTAAAGTAAAGGAGTAAAACTGAATTCTACTCATTCCATCCCTCTATATCTAACTCTGAAATCCATAGACTCCCCAAAATGGAAGAATAGTGAGAGAGCAGCTGAAAACTAGGATGTGCTGATGGATTTCCTGTGACTTTGGTTGGAAGTTGGGAGTTTATTTTTGTAAATTCCATTTAAGCAATAATTACAAAGGTAATTGAGTAGATATGATTTATAGAACTTTCAAAAGAGCCTGTGAATTGCAAATGCTGTTTCTTACTACTTTTTTCATGAAAGCAAATCACTACTTTTGAGCTTGAAAACTTTGTTTATTTGTATTGCCCAAAAGTTTTGCGGAAATGGGTTTGCATTCCTCTTTGTTCAGTGTTTCCTAGGCATGTGGAGGAGTAGACCTGCAGCAGCAGTACTGTGAAAGAAAACTAGTTGTGGAAGTTTTGAATATTTGGGAGATGGATAAGGGGCTGGGAAATTGTGGGAGGTCCCAGCCTGGGTTTTGCTCATTTTATTCAGTGTGGTGTGGGAAAGGGTGAAAAGGAAGAAGAGAAGAATCTAAAGTACAGATTCTGCAATGCACTTAGTGGAAATTTTCAAAATAAAGCCAAGCTTTTCCACTCTGAACCTCATAAGAGGGATATGGACAACTAATGGACTAGTATTCATTTATCAATGAGTGCTGGTAATAATCCATTTATTCCTATAATAGGTGCTGTGTTTTGATATTGAGTAGCTCTTCTGGGGTTCTTCAATCTATTTGAAGACCATCTACCATGACTTTTTTAGCGCTTAATATTTATTTTTTTATTGTTATATTTTATTTATACTAAATTTACTCAGTTTCATTTCAGTTGTTGAATTTGTTTAGTTTTCAAAAAATAATTTTGAAAAATGCTTTTGCGGTTCCTGTTTAATGAGAACATGATTCATATGTAATACTCCCATCAGAGTCAGAAATTATTGAAACACGCAGCTAAAGAAAAATATATCCCAAATGGCTTATAGTTGAAGAAGAAAAGGAAAGCACATAACAGTGTGATCAGAGGAAGAACCGGCAAAATTCTTTTATAGCAGGTGTTTCTTTCCTGTTCGATTTCTTCCTTTGTAGTGGGGTCTGCTGTGCAAACTCCATCACAGATTATTTATTTATTTGTTTGTTTCTTTTTTAAATCCACACTTTAAATAACTCTCTTCTCACCAAGCTTTCTCCTCTCTATTTTAAACACTCGATAGTTGGTTTTAATCTGATGTCTAGCTGTACTGTTGTATTTATGTCAATGGAAAGGCTTTAGAAAACATACTGATAGTGCAGATCCAAAGTGATTGACGTGAAACTAAGAGCATGTGGCTGCTGTAAGGAGCACACTCATCCTGTTTTGACTCTGCATTCTTCCTCCTCCCTCAGTCTTATACCGAAACTAATGCGGTGAGTGGAATCTGTGCTGTGATCCAGTTGAAAACTACTTGCATTTTTTTTCCCTTTTCTTTTGTACAGCAAGTTTTCTTATTGAGCCAGAAATGCTGTCATGCATACTCACTCTTTAGCTGACTGCATGTCATCAAGCTCCATTTTAAAAACAGCAGGTAGGACTCACAGGCATTAAGCTGAGGGTGATATTACCCAAATCCAGTCCAAATTAGTCATTTTCTCTCCTTCTAGTTTATAGCCATCTAGAAGGGAGGGAATATTGGGCAGGAGATACAAGTAGGAGACATATGCTAAAGTTATTTTCTGCTCAGGTGTTTCAAAATGCTGAAAGGCTTTAGCTGGACTTCTTCTTGGATTCTCAGAGTCCTGTTTAGGCCTTGATTGGCTTTGGATGGTTCTTTCATTAGCTTTAGTTAGGTGCTGGTTTGGTTGCCTAAAATCCTTGGATACTCCTTCCAAACCATTACATTTCTGTGAAGTACACAAATGAAAAAGATGCAAGTCAGTTCATCTCAGGCAGCAACAAATCGTTATTGTGAGCAGCAAGCGCGATGGGCTGCAATGGAACAGGGAGCGTACTGAGCGGGAGAGTTAAGGTGTAACAATTCTTTCAGGGAGAGACAGAATTCCACAGACTGATGGATTTTATGGATTCATTGCTCTTAAATAAATGTTCTTGATTGCTGCCCCCACGAATTACTGTAAATATGCTTTTGATATCAGGCATTCTGCTGTGTTAGATCTGAATAACAGTACAAGCAGTTTGGTATCCAACTCACAGCTTATTCCAATTCCCCTGTCCTATGCTAGGACTCCGGTACAGAGTTGCATGGGCTAGTTTCTCTCTGAGCACGGCCAGTCTCACCCTCATAAAATCAAAGATCTCTCTGAGAGCTTGAACTCTCAGACCTCTGTAACCTAGTGTGCAAGTCTCAAAGGCCAACTGTAGCAAACGACACATGGCGGGCGATGGACAGGACTTTCCTTGCTAGGCCCTGGTACCTATTGGAGTATCTCAGGATCATGTTTTATATCCACAGTGCACTAACATGGCTTCCCTCCCTTTTTATAATCCCCTGGGGTAGAGTTGGCTGGTTGGTAGATTACAGCAGAGTTTGCAACATGATTTCACAGAAGAGACCAGTATAAAGTAACTGGGGGACTGAGCAGTCTCACAGTTGGGACTCAAGCTTTGTAGACGTGGAGTTTTGGCTAGTGAAAAATTGTTATGCCTTCTTGTCTATTCTAACTTGCCTTCTCTGGGGAGAGCAGAAGTCTGGGACCAGACAGTAGTGCAGCTGCTACTCCCACTAAAGTGAGAAACGTCTGAGCCTTTGTCACCGTACTGCAACTTTGGGTAAACTTCCTAAGTCTGGCAAAGAGGGCACTAGGGATGTCCTCAAAATCTGGCTGAATCTGTTGACCCATTTTAATTTTAATGACAAACTTCTAAGGTGCAGTGTGCCAGGGAATAATCTTTTTGTTTCATCTGCATTGACTCAATTTTGCCACATTTCTAGAAAGAGACAGAAAGAATATTGTTCATTTTCAGATTAGGTAGGATAGATGAGAAGGAAGGAGGTGCTAAACTATGTGGAGTTCCTCTTTTGCTAAGAAATGCCTAGAGAATCAGAAAACTAGCTCATGCTGTGCACTACATCAAACCAGTATTGAGTGATTTTGATGCATTCCTGGCTTTCCTTTCTGATGTGATACATAAGCAACATGCACATGAATGCTGCAAACTTCTATATTATTATAGTGCATGTGTGTTAATCCATGCTTGTGCTTTCTAGTGAATTCTTTGAGGCAGTGCCCCTTTTCTCTTGTGCTTTCTTTGATCCATAACATCTACGTTAAAGCTGGACAAAATGAAAACTAACGTTCTTGCTGAAAGCAAGATAGAAAGTCCCCTTTGAGTTCAGTCGTGCAACAAGCCTGCTGCATTGAGGAATGTGGAGGAGATTCTTTGAACATACCACTGTAGTGTGGAAGAAGCCCACAATAAATGCAATAACCTGTTCATTAGTTTCTACTGCACATGAAACTCTCTTTTTTGCCAATTCTTTTTCCACTGTCTAATTGTATTAACAAAGCACAGAATGTTGAAGGGACCAGAGTACGTCTGGTCCATCTGCAGCATCCCTAACATTTCATCATCATTTTATTCTATGTATGAGTCCTGCCGTAAAGTGCAGCACCACTGGCATAAATTGAGCGATCACGTTGTGTGCTGCTAGCAGAGGATGGGGAAGGCAATTAATGTCTGTGAACACTCATGTAGCATTTCTCTCATTGCCCCTTTTACTCATGTGAAAAGAGGAATCAGTGCAGTGTCTGTAGTGCATCGTTCATCCTACATGGATCACGTAGCTATTACCCTGAATATACAATACACTCTGTTCCTGTTTGCTCGGAATAAAGATAGCAAAAACAGCAGCCAAACTTCCCAGGGACAATTCTGCTGTCAGTGCTCCGGCTAAAACAGCAGTGGCTCAGCACTTTTTTCCCCTCATCAGCGGCCTTGCTGTTTCCCATGCATGCCCTGTCTTCATTTCTAGTGTGACACTTCGTCTGCATCCACATGGTGGAATTTCAGTGGCAAAAATTCCCACTGTTGCTTCTGCTGGTTCAGCAAAAGGGGTCTTTTGTCAAGTAGTTTCCAGCATTTCTGCTGCTTTTTGTTGTATCGCTTTGCCCAGCACAGATGTAAGCACTTCAAAGTCCTTTTTTACTGGGACAGACATGTAGAGATTGCAGCTTCAACTCAGCTTCACTGTCTTCTTCTGTATGCTATGTATTTTGTTCTCTCCTCTATGTACCTGCATGGTTATCTTGCACAGACAGTAGGAATTACTTCATGTTTTTTGTCTCCTGATTCTGTGTCTTCTTTTCTTTTCCCTTTTAAGATACAAAGCAATAGTCAAACACACTGCATTACTTCTGCTAATTTCTTTATGTGGTATCTTGCCCCATGGAATTCAGTGGCAATCAAGTCATTGGATTCAGCAGGCAGCCTTTCTATGAGATCTGATAACTCCTTGTAATTTTTATATATTCCAGTAAGAAGTTTTCCTCTAAAAATATTATATCTGTAAGAAAAAGGGTCTTATTACTATTCTTTGTTTCTAATGCACTATAAAAATATGGAAGTCTGCATACTAGGCAAGAGCTCATTTAATTAAACCTGCACAGATACGAAAATTTATCTTTTGTTTTGAACCTAGAACCCACAAGAAAGATGATGTATCAGTGACACGTATATCAAATACTTATCAAATTGTTCACAAGAAGGTTGTATGTACAGAATAACCTTCCACTAATACATACTAATTGTTTTTGCTAATGTTATGTTTAGTGACTGATATTGCATATTGCACAAAGAAGTTAGACTATCTCAGCCCAGAAATGATTAGCCATGCAAACAAAGCAGAGACCAGAGAAAGTCTTCTGACATATAAGCAATGTCACTGGTGTGACGGTCCTAAAAGTCTTGTATTTATACTTTGGTTAACTAAAATTTCCTGGTGATCCAGGCACTAGTTCCCAGTATCTTTTAATATATATTCAGACTAACATCTTGCAGTGCCCAAAAGTATGCTAGTGGTTGAGCAGTCCAAATAAAATAGCACAAAGTTGCTGCCATAAAATGCTCATTATCTGAGACCCTGATCTTGCAGGCACCCAACCACATGCATAGATTTGCTCCTGTGAATGGCTTCACTGATTTCATTGGAACCTCTCAGCTAGATAAAATGATACACTACTTAAATGTTTAAAAGTTCAGGACCTCCGACTGAACATGGTATGACTTAGTGGGTAGAGGGAAGAAAATACTGGGAACGGCAATGATACAGCTGTTATGTATCACCTCGTTAATTTTATTATCAATAAGATATGGACTCGAGATACCTGGATACCTGAATATTTTTGTTTCTTTATGGTTTAAGCTTTTTCTGATAGTTTAGAAGAGGCTTTAGTCTGACAGATTTTCTTTTGTCTTCTAAAAGTTTTTTGATAAAACTCTTAATAAACCTACTATCAGGGGATTTATTTTATTTGTGTATATATTAAACATTTTCTGTAACTCTATGAAAACTAGCGGAAAAAATTAGGAAAGAATACACACACCTGGGTAATATATCCTGGGCCACTATTGGTATACTTATCTTTTAGCCTGCCTTCCTAGGGCAGTAAGTCTTAGGTGAGATCACTGTCTTTTGTCTGTTAGTATTTCATCCTCCAAACTTTTGAACCCATGGTAAATTTCAACCAAAACGGACAGACATACAGCTATGGTCTTGCGTGTTTTGTGCAGGTCTGCCACTGGTGGAAAAGGGACCTTGAAGTTAAGGCCTCTACTGAACAAAAAGCAAAATGTGACTATTAAACAGTGTGATAGGAGCCAGCCAGTCAAGTCAATATAGGCATATGGTCCCCAAGAAATATATGTAGATCCAGACCAGCCACAATGGTAGCATCTATTGGCTGGCAGAAAGCCCCTAAAGGTAAGAAATTGTTACAATGGAAAGGAGAACATGGGGGACAGAAGACAGGAATTAAGCCTTTATTAGAGACACTGTCCATGAAACAGGTAGTTTTCATGTAGTTGTATGTGAGCCCCAATTTAAGGGGAGCGGGTTACCTGCTTTACAATAGTTCATGTAAGAAGAGGTCATTTGTTTGTTCCTCTGCTCGCTTTCAATGATCTCAGGCCAGACGCAGCACCTTATTGTGCCTCTTCAGTGAAATCAGATGCTCTATAAACACAAAAGGAAATGGAGAAATGCAGTGGTGATTGAATTCTTATCATTCACTCTGACCCAGAAATCTTTAGTCAGGTAAAAGTTTTGTAGCCTCCTTATAGTAGTGGCAGCTGAGAGAAGGGCATAGGATTCAGTCCTTTAGTTTGATCCTTTAAACACTAACCCATGTATTTTGTTCCTTTCTCTGCTCCCACTCTGCAAACCAAATGCAAGTGGAATAATGTAACAGAGGCTATTAAATCCTGGTGACACAAGCAGCTGGAGAACATGGTAGCTGCAGTGTGAGATAGACGGGTGAATCAACTTTCCTCCTAGTGCAAGTGAATGGGGGAAGAGGAAGGCAAGTAATTGAATACTCCAGCAGCAGAGTAAGTCATTCAGGTTCAATAGATTACTTTTATCAGGGCCACATTCATAGGGATACCATATGGTGAGCTGCTGTAAAGAATGACCCCACCCAGCTCTGCATGTGGTACCCGCCATTTATAATAGATGTTGCTAAATGTTTATTAAGCATTATTAAAAAGCTAATGTTACAGCATCCCTTCGGAGACACCAAAAGCCAGGGTAAGATTACAGAGATGGCAATATTCAGCTTTCAGCTGCTTTTTTCATAGGCATTTATATAGTGTTATTTCTATAATAACATAAAAAGATTGAACTTGTGTCAGTATATATAAATGAAGATTTTTGTGCCAACTTAGGAATTCTGGCAGCGGTACAGACGTTAACAGGTGACATTTGTCATTCTGAATGCCTTTATGAGAAAAATACTTTGCTCTTTTCCATGTGAATGAAGATTGTTTGATTTCAGCATGTTGCCTGTGCTAATAACTAGTTTACAGTAATAAGAGAGGGGATGTGACTGTTAGTCTTTGTTACTTTAAAAAAATAGCATAACTCACTGAAACTTCTGGGCCAGTTTTTTTGTTGTGGATTTGTTTTTAAATGTTCAAATGTGCAATAGTACTCAGCCTTGAAAAAATTGAGAACTGGCTGTGTTGAATAAAAATGCTGAGTGCCCCAAAGTGGTCGTGGTCAGTCTGGCATCCAGATATCAGGTTGCAGTGTTTGCATTGTGGTGTTGTCTTGGGTAGATACAATATGCTGACATTGCCATTTAAAACACGTCATGATGAGTCCAAAGGACTGGCTCTCCAAGAGAAGGAGGATCAGCCTGAGCTCTGAGCTACATGTGAATTTTGGTCCCTGGACCTTGACTCAGTTTCATACTGCTTTCTCATTTTCCTCACCCTTTCTTGACTTCTGACTCCTAGGAGCAAGAGGAAGAACTCTGTGCTTGCAAGGAGGAAGCAAGGTTTTTTATCTCTTCTCCTGCCTTGTTCGTTATGCTCCTCCTGTGCCTTTCCAGGAAAACAAATGGCTTTCTGAAACAGTGTTCTCACTTTCCAAGAGCTGGTTACAACCCAATTTCCAGAAAATGATGACATGAATAGTGGTTTTCCAACATCTTTTAGTTTACAGATCCTAAACATTTTCCAGTGAGTATGCAAACCTCTTTAGAAATTTCACAAATACGCCCAGCATAGATGAATTTGCGTTATGACATTTCCTAGCCTCTTTTAAATAGTCTACAGACTCCAGGCTTCTGCAGGCAACAGTTGGAAAACCAAGGAGCCATTACAATACCTCCATGCTTCATCTTGGACAAGAACGGCTATGGATTTGAGTGTTCTGCTTGATGGAACTAAATCACCTTTCTCTTAAAACAGTGGCTTTTTAGAAATGGGTGTTCAAATCATATTATACCTGGTAATCATGAGTTAAATTCTGGCTTATATCTAAGTAATTTCAGATCTTCCTTGATAACTGAAAGCACATTTTTGTCATTGTGTGTAGGATAGAGTCTGAAACCAGCTGGTGTTAGGGCAGAACAGTGGAAGTAACGAACTAGCAAGGGAGGCATCTTAAGAAAATCACGATACTGCTTAATGACTACAATATCACCATTTGTGTATCTTGAAATGTGAAAAAAGGCCAGTTTTACAACTTGGTAGAGAAGCGTACCTGTGTTCTTGAAGGATACAGTTGATTCTGGGATGAACATTTTTGAATGAGATGTAGTTTTGAAAGGTAAGGTATACGCTAACATAAGTAATCTCTTACACTTTTAATTAAGATAGAAATCCAAATAGCTCACTCATTACCTACCCTTTGAAGTGCTTTTTAATGTTAACTGTATTTTTATGATCTTTTTGGCACACATGAAATAGTGTTTATATAAAAATTTAAACAAATGATCTTGTGTTATTTTTTACTAATTAATGCAGATAGTTTGTTTTGCTTAGATGAGCATGCTGTGTTATTTTAGGAAGAATACCATATTTCTCGTGTATAGGAATGGCTGGCTTTTCTCATTTGATGAGCAAGCCCAGGTCCATGCATTTTCAACAGCAGAAAGGAAAAATCAAGTACCCAGAAGTCTTCACCGTTAGGTGTTCCCGCAGGGTATGTGTGCCTATACCCAGCTGTGACTCGAGGTCCTAGTTCAAAGTGTTGTTTTGAAGAGGTGGCACTTAGCAGTCCCAGTTCATTCTCACCTTGAGCCTTATACATCATACATCTGCTGCCCTTTTTCTTCCCGTTACTTGTCCCACAGATTGCCAGACGTCTGCTCCCACTGAAGTTTTCCACTCAGTCTCCCACATCAGCTGCAGCTGCTCAGTAATTCTGCATCTTCCTGGCCGGTACCTGCTCCTGACGTTTCCCCAACACCGCGCATCTGCCAGTTACTGATACTCACACCTTCCCTTTGGTCACTACGGTCTGCTTCTCCCACACCTTTTTCTTGAAGAAACTAAGTTCTAAGCATCCATTTCTGGTAATGACTTAAGGACATTTGGCAGGAGGCCTATTCCCTAGGATTCTTCTCAAATGACACCACCTCTATCCCCTCCCTCCCCATATCTAAGTGAGCCTCTGCTGAACTCACTCAAGTTTATGAAAGTTTTCCTTTGGGGGGGGCCAAGAATGGATGCAGTACACGTTCATACCTTTGGCTTCAAATCCCTATCTAGTATCACCCCCCTCCCTGAGTCTTCTGATGCAGTTTTCCCCCACATCTTCACAGGTCACTTCCAGAGGGATTCCAAGTCAGTTGAAGCTGAAGCAGTTCTTGCTGTTAAGTTTAGCAGACTTGTACCTCGCTCTCAGGGAAGACTGTTCAGCTGAGGACCACTGGTGGTGCATCACACCAGCCTTCTTCACAGTATTGCTTCATTTAGCGCTTGGCTTAACAAAGATTTTTGATTCTTGCCAGACTTGAGGAAACCCTGAAACGCCCTCTGAAGAAGATTCATCAACGCTTTTGCAAACTGTTAGAAATTTTAACTTTGTCCTGTGTGAAACCTCTTTGAGACTTAGTAAACCTTCAAGGCTCTGAAATAATCCAACAAATATTAGACCCCACTTCAAGTCTTATCTGCCTAGTCAGAATGTCATTACATAAAGATTTCCTTCAAATCTGTGAGAGTTCTGACTACAACATATGTGCTGACATAGGTCTTCTTGACATAGTCTTACCTTACCATTTTATTAAATGTTCTCCTGTTTTTCTTTGGTGTGGGTCTTTGAAGGACTAAAGATCAGAGAGATTTCTGGTTTGGGGTTTGGGGTTTTTTTTATATTATCAACTGAAGTAAAAGCCAATAGCAGCTTTCAAATTTTGCTTCCCAAATGTATTTTTGGGAACCAAGCTTTAAAACTACCAATTTTCCATGGCTACAGCTAAAAAATTCCTTATCTGTTCTACTTCAGGGCTGTCATTTTGTAGAAGCAGTCTAGGAAGTAGGTTTTGACACTCCTTACATTTTAACTAGTGTTTTCACTTGCTCAGTTTACAGAACAAACGCTTCTTGTCATACATACAGAAATAAAAATGCACACTATCATTATTCACTTTACTCATGACATGCTGAGATAGATAAGTTCTAAACTGTTCTAAAGGACTTCTGCTGTTTTTAAATAGGAGATAACTGTTAAAGACTTGCTCTGCTGTATTTTTCCAGAGTTTCTGTTGTGAGACAGAAATACTTGATGGTCTGACTTGGGATTTGAATATTTTAGCCCATGACATTAGAAGCAAAGGTGAAGGTATTAGTGAACAGAGCTAGTGTTTTAGGGCAAAGGGCAACATATCAAGACATTACCTAACAAATAAAAATGGAATCTTTCACCTTATTTGTAAAAGAAAATGGTGAAGATTTACTTTTTAGAATGATTGTAACACACATGTAGTGCTGTTTTATGTCTCCAGCAAAGTATAACAGATGGACTGTGGGTTTATTGGGAAAAAAAATGTGCTGAAAGATTTTTATTATGTGAGAAAGAGAGAACAAAACCCAAGGAAACATCTGGACAATTAATCTCTCAAATCATTGTATATAACATGAAGAAAATTACTCAAATATTTCAGAAGTCTTGCTCAGAAACAAATTAACTATTGTTAGCAAAGCACAATAATTTACCATCCTACATGTAAAAAGATCTTTGTAATTAATAATTAATTGATGCCACTTTGTTCCTTACCCATGGAAAAATAAAGAACAGGGAGAGCAGTGGGTTCCTCATGAGGTTTCTGCTTTGTCATTATAAAGTGATGAATCACTTTCACCAAAGCTGAACTGATCTGTCGTCTTTCAAGGAAGCATATGTCATTATGGGGAAAATGGTTCTTTACCTATTATTCAAGTCTGCGTGGTGTCTGATTACTAAGATGGACCTAAACATCTGGTAATCATGCCACGTCTTCCTGACATGTGTATGCAATATGCAATTCTGCTTTCTGGGTTTTCATGTGTGGAGGGTTTTGGGTTTTATTTTAAAGCTACACAATGACAGGTGAGAAAGAAATAGGTACTTTTTGTCTGGCCTGGTGAAACATTATCTTTTTTGAGAGAGTAGATTACTGTTTAAACTAGTGTTTCTCAAAGTTGTTGTGCTATTAAGCTGTTCTAGATGAATAAATTGAGGCCCACCATCAATGCCTGCTGGCTGTTTCTCCACGTGTTCTTCTCATGCGGTACCTTTTCTGTGACAGCGGCAGCGGTACGCTGCAGAGAACGGTCATAGATTAAACAATTCATATGCTCACTTTTGTGCTCTTAATATGTTGATTTCCTCTCCCTCATCTTTACATCTTTTAGGAAACAGGAAAGAGTTCCTTTCATTGGTTTACCCGCCTATACCCTTTGAATTCTGGTTTTGGTTTCCTATCCTAGCAACCCCCACTGTGGGTTTTTGAGTAGATATTCATTCAAACACTATTAAAAATGTATACTTTGGCCTTTCTCCTCTTCTCCCAGCCAAATGAGAATACAGATATTTTTGCCACACAAGTTCAAAACAGTGGTATGTCTGGGCTAGTGTCCCATTTCTGTCAGTAACTGTGTGACTCCCAAAGCAGAAACACTAAAGAAGGCAGTCTGAGCAATAATCAAACCCCAAGAACAAATAATTCTCAGTGTGCAGTCTGACTCATGACTGAAGCTGGAAAATCAATATCCTTTCTGAAACTCAGGTCCATTGTTTGTGTCTAACCCATGCTACTGTATGTCTGGATGTTTAGTTGTATATATTATTTGGCTTTAAATTTTCTTTGAAACTTGTTAAACTCCTGAATTTGATTTTATCATTTTTTAAGTGATGAATGAAGAAAACTGTCTACTTACAGATTGAAGGAGGAATGTAGGATTTTTTTTTTTCTTTTTAGTCAGTCTAACAGATAGGAAAACCTCTAAATACACAGGCTTTTAAAATAATATAGTTAAGTCCAGGCTCTTAAAAAAATGTGAGTATTTCTGACCCATAGTTTAAGTGCCCAGTATTTATATGGCTCTTCCCCATCCAGTATCTCTGTTGCCAAACACTGTCAAAAGATATTGAAAATTGAGTGCCTCAGTGGCAAAGTGTTTTTAGTCAGACCATTTAAAAATATGGTTTTGGTATAACACCTATTTCATGTCAACTCCAATACTACTAGACATGGTATTGCTGATTGGGGCTTCTTGAAGTAAAATGGTGACAATTATATGCTAGCATAACATCCAGAGTCTGGTGCCAGCAAAAAGGTTGAAACTTAATTAATAGATAACAGTTTTCAAAATATCTTGGAAAAAGTTCTGTCATCATATTTAGCAATATATTTTACTTTGGTTTTGTCTTATATGAAGACACAAAGCAAAATGCAAAATTCTTGTAGAAAGATGCGCAGGGGAGCTTCCCTCTGGGAATGATTTGTTACTTTTTGAGTACTGGTGTGAATGATGATCTCAAAAGAATGAAAAAGGGTTTCTGATGTTCTCACCAGTGATTTAGTTAAAAAACAAGAAAACGCCTTAACTACTTTTATTGATTCAATGTGTGTGTTTGCTTATTTGTTTTTCTTTCATGACTCATATTTGAAATGGCATTAGTAAATATATTTAAACAGACACTGTCTTTTGACTGTTTTCTGTATTTTGGTATTTAATTTTTCAGTTTGTACTTACCAGATATATGTCACAAATTAATTAATATCAGCCACCGAAGAATAAAGATTTCAGGCTCTAGATATTTGTACTGACGTTGCCTTCTGTGTCTAACAGATCTGCAAATTAACTGAGATTAGCATAAGAGTTTTCATCTGAGATAGATTTGTTCAATAGCATTGTACTGTACTGAATGTTATCCTCTGTAATGAACTATTTAATATTTACTTCAGTCGCTGTTCACTGAAATATTCTGGACTTCACCAGGAGTATATCTATCATCAGTGTTTCACCAATTCTTGCCTCCCTGGAAATAATACTATAAATTAATTTTTAATATCAATATTATAAATTAATTACATAACATGAAGATAAGTACTTACCCTTACAGATCTTGATTTAAGGTGTGTCAGACCTCAGAGACAGAAGATTTCCTCTTCCCCCCCCCCCGAATGGTACTTGCCTTGCTAGCTGAATCATGGTGGTGCTTGAGGCATTTTACCAAGGAACTGTGGCAAAAAAATCCGGTGGCCTGGAAGCACCAAAACAAAAGACCTTGTTTTGGAAGAAGGAAAGTGATTATGTTCTTTTGGGGTTTGGGTGTGTGTTTGCTTTTTAATTATTTAGGGAGTGGTAATGAAGTCATTTAATTAAAAGAAGCAACAGGAAAATTGTGCTTTTTAAAAAATAACTCATTCAGAAAACAACCAGCCTTCTCTCAGAACGTAGTAAGAAATGTAATAGAACTTAAAAGTCCAACCTTCCTGTTTTCTAAAGGATCATTTCAATCTGGTTATTGTACGTGAACCTAGTATGTTTGCATGCCATAGCCATGGCCAGCCGTAATCAACCTGCAAAACTACAGAACCAAATTGCTCCACTTGGATCATTCTTAATCCAAATAAATTACATGTATTTGAATGCAAAATAGCTTCCATAAATCAAGAGGTAAATTCTTTTTCTGCTCATATTTGCCTAATCCACATATGCTCTCACTGATGGTCAGTTCAGAGGAAACCAAGAAGGGTAGGAATACAAGCAAAACCAGAATGATAAGGCAAGTTGAGGGTCTCCAGGAACTGGGAGTGGCAATTGCTTTCATCAGTACCGTCTCAAAACCCATTTTCTCCTTTGAAGTGTAAGGATGTTGAAGTCTCATTTGCAGCACCGATATTACACTTTGAAAACAGATGTTTCTCCTCCCCAAGTTATTTACTCTGTTGCAATAAAAAGAAAATTTCATTTATACTAGACACAAATTCCAACTGGCAACTTCCAGCCTGCAGATTCATTGCATCTGACCTAAAAGTAAGGAAACGAATACTTTCTACTTACCTCAGTCAAGAGAAAGTAGCTCAGCAGGAGGTGCTACTATCTCAGAAGGAATGGGTGGTTGTGGTAGCTCAACAGGTAGTTACTGCGAAGTGATGTTCATGGCAGCTCCAGCAGCTAGACTCCCTTCTGGCCAGAGCCTTTCAAACAATGTTTTTCAGGCAGCTACTCTTTACAGTGCTGGGATGCTTGACGGTGGTCAGACACCAAGAAGTTATCATTGCCTCCAGTTTGTCCTGCTGCCGTCCCTTTGGTCACTCTTCCAAGCAAGTCCAGCAGTGAAGACTTGCAGAACCTCACACACCCTGGCCCAAGTAGGTGCCCTTAAATATGACCTTTCGAAAGACATTGAAAAGGTTGAATTGTCATGGCAGAGTTTTTCTTTCACTTGAATGTTGTTTGGTTTTTTCTAGATAGGAGAATAAAAGAAAATGGTGGGTCCTTTTCAAAGCTTCATGTTTGTATTTTTGTAATAACTTGGGCTTTTACCTTTGAATGCACAGTAAATGATGCGCATGTCCCTCTTGTATGACTGACTGTTCTTTTTCAAGGTGAAGCTGATAAAGAGAGGCAAAGCCCTTGGAAAGGTTACATGTTAAGTCACTAAGAGAGCCTGTAGTCACTGAGGAACACTGTCTGTCTCCCCCCCCCAACCCTCCCCCCCCGACCCCAGCAATTTAGATGATGTCTTCCTTCTGAATTGAATTCCCCTTTATGTAATCTATTATTTTCTTGACTTGTTAGGGACATACACGAAACCTGGTGATAGATTATCAGTACCGTGAGCACTGAATCAGGCACTTTATTATTCACTGGTAGTAAACTCAGTCTCTTAGCCTGACAGTACTTCTAAGTCAAAACTGCTTATTTCACTGCCACATTCTTTAGTCTTCAAATTCATGTTGTACAGTCTAGATCACAGGCATCTAGATGTAACTTTAGCTAACATATCAGTATAGTTCTTTTGAAAACATGATAGACCCTTTGTTGTTACGCACGTTTTGTATAATAAGGAGAGGGTGTCCAGTTCCCTATATTAAGTAATCACAGGGCTAAAGCTGCTATCACTGAACAGAAGTTTCTTTTGATGCTCAGTGAAACAATACAGTCCCGTCACAAGGACCTGACATCTGCAGCCTGTGTCATGCCTTTTGTCCAAGTCCCTGAGAATTGCACTCGCAGACTGGGAGCAAAAACAAATGGAGAATTCCAAAGGAACTTCTATGTATTGCACTTTAGTACTTCTAAGTCATTCTTCCAGTATGCCACCTACTAATTTTCTCAGTTTCACTAAGTATTTTTGATGTTGTCATTATGATTTCTTTTTCATACAAGTTACTTGTATGAGAAGTATTTCCTGAACCCATTTTTGGTTCTGTTTTCAGATAAGCTTTTGCGTTGTAGAAGCTCTACAGAGACTCAAATGAGAGAAATCAATTGTCTGTACTTAATTATTTCTTGTAGTGGCAGTGTGTCCTCTCAGGATTCTCAGCTTTTTCTCACAATTGCCATGGGATCCGACAGCAATTTTTAAAAAATATAGTTATGTGCTTATAAATGCTGTGTATTTCATTTCAGCATATTGCCCAGAAATGCCATATTTGAAGTGAAAACATTATCTCTCTTGAATACATTGTGTAATACAAAACATACTCAAATCAGATGATTTAGTGTTTTTGTTATGTTCTATAGTTTCTATGATTCCTATTTTCTCTAACATTGGTGCGCTGTACTCCCATATCCATTGTAGTCAGAACTGTACAAATATATAAAAATGCTACCTTTCTTAAAGAGCCTTTTTCCATACACTTCATTTTGCAGAAACCCATTCTCTTGCATGAAGTGAACAAATTCTTTTAGTTTGAAATTCTGCCAGATATCTCTTTACTGCATGGACTTTAACTTTTTATTGGTGGAGTAAATCTGGGCAGCTGCATCAAATGAATGTTATCTGTGTATGTTTTACAAATTTTTTCGTACACATGTAGATAGAAAATGCATAATTATTACATAACTAAACTGTCATTAAAAGGACCTCGGTGCTTCAAATATAATAATTCAGAAGTTGGAGTTTCACATTATGTCCAACTTCATGTGTGTAACCCAGTCGTTAACTGCAGAATCACTTTATTTTTCAATAGGATGTTTGCCTCTGGTTGTATTACAATGCATATTCTTAAGGAGTGTTTACTCATTTCTGAAAGGCTTGGCTTTGACACCACAGTGTTGCCTTGATAGAGGTACTTTTATGTACGTGTGTTTTAAAATGTAATTCCCAGTAACTACAATGTCCCAATCGATCTTTGAAGCTCATGATCAAATTCCCATTTATTTCAATGCTGCAGTTTCAGGTTCCTAACAAGTGTTGGTATCTGGACAATTAAAAAAAAAAAACCAAAAACCAAACAACACAACCCCTACTAAAAAAAACCCAATAGAGAAGTTGTCTACTCATAACACATTCAACCTGAATGCCTTGGGGTACTGAGCGTAACCTGCCTGCCCGCTTGTCAGTGTTGCCCAGGTGGGACACAGGGAGGTCCCCAATCTCACAAAGCAGGTGTGTGTGTGGATGGATTCATAACTCTGGCCAACGCTGTCCTGGCACCTTTGCATTCAACTTGGCCTCAAACCCGATTTATTCGCATGACACAGAATGTTTCGACTCTTGTTGAAGCTCTTCTTCCATTAACTGAAAAGAAGAAGGATAAGAGAAAGAGAATAGATGGTAAAGAGGTTTCCTCCCTATTGTAAGGCGCTCTAGCTGAATAGGAACATGTGGTTTGAATTGCCAGCGGGGAGGTTTTTTCCTGTTTCACACAGCTGAAGTCCAGAGTCATTTGAATCCTCTCTTGTGTTCCAGAAAGATAAAGACTGGTGCGTGCAAACCATAGTTCACTTCTCTAGCGGCAAACAGGAACTGTTTGGTTTGTGTTGTGTTTCTTCAATCTAATGAGTATGTTGAAGTCTGAGAGCTCATGGGATATGACAAGGGGGAGTTGTGGCAAGAGAGACTGATCTTTGCTTGGAGAGACAGATTGTGGTGAGTAGCAAGGAGCAGAGATGGTAGTAATCACAGGGGACTGGGTAGAGTTTGCTGCCACTCAAAGTCACCAATTTCATTAAACCTGGGAATGAAGCAACATTACAGTAGACGAGGGAGAGTCTTTTTGGCTTCTCTCTGGCTTAGCTATTTTGTGTTTATATTTCACAAATATCCAGGTTTTGTTCCAATGGATGCTAGTCTTTTTTCATTTTTTTTATTTTAAAGCCTGTGTTATGGTTTAACCCCAGCTGGCAACTAAGCACCACACAGCCGCTCGCTCCCCGTCCCCCACCACGTCAGGATGAGGGAGAGAATCAGAACAGTAAGAGTGAGAAAACTCATGGGTTGATATAAAGACAGTTGAATAGGTAAAGCAAAAGCCGTGCACGCAAGCAAAGCAGAAGAAGGAATCCATTCCCCACTTCCCATGGGCAGGCAGGTGTTCAGCCATCTCCAGGACAGCAGGGCTCCATCACGCTAAGTAACGGTCACTTGGGAAGACAAACACCATCACTCCAAACATTCCCCCTTCCTTCTTCTTCCCCTAGTTTTATATACTGAGCATGACGTCCTATGGTCTGGAATATCCCTCGGGTCAGCTGTCCCGGCTGTGTCTCCGCCAACTCCTTGTGCCCCCCCAGCCTCCTCGCTGTTGGGTGGGATGAGGAGCAGCAAAGCCCTTGGCTCTGGGTAAGCCCTGCTCGGCAGGAACAAAAACATCCCTGGGTTATCAGTACTGTTTTCAGCACAAATCCAAAACATAGCCCCATACCAGCCACTCTGAAGAAAATTAACTCTATCCCAGCCAAAACCAGCCCATTCTGTCAGATATTTGGTGGGGAAGTCACTATGAGGGGAAAGTGTTGGCAGAACCATCTCAACACTCGTGCTGTCTATCCTTTGGGGGGGTTAGCATAGCCACACTGTACTCAAAAAAGACACAGACTAAGAAGAACTTTCTGCCACGTTACAGAGTAGTAATTGCTAGGCAGGGCTGTGCTTTAAGGCAAGTTACTTCAGAAGCATACATCTGTGTCGTCATCTGCCTTTGTCGTGAAGCTTCACAACCTTTAGGAATATGCAGATTTCGGATGCCCTGCCATGTTTTGGGAATATCCAGATGGGCACTCAGTAACCAAAATACCTCAAATCAGTGACATTTTTACAACCTTTGGGTGTCATTTTCTCCTTTTCTCTGCCCATGGGCACTAACATGCCATAACTGCTTGTTTCTATGTGTACTGGTGTCAGTGGGACAGTGCCAGCTGTACTCCACTCAAAGGAATATCTGAAAGCCTTTGAAATAACCTAAGCTGTTTAGTTTCTGCTGCAGTGTCTTGAGACAGAATATAATCTTCCATTCTCCCTTTTTAATGTGAAACATCTCACTCATACAGAAATTATTCTGTAAATGGCTTGTTTGCAAGCTCTACTGGTATAAAGTGCTGTTTCCACTTATATGACCAGCGCTTCCTCAGACAACTAAATCTGTTTTATAATTCCAGGCATAAGGGGTTTTTGGCACAATAAAACTTAATTTTTTATTAAAATTTCCAAAAATCACAACTGCTACTGCCAATTTATATCACTGGGAAACTGGGCTACTCAACCATAATATTTTCACATACATGCATTGGCTTAGGACATTTCTCCCTTGGGTTAGGCAAGCTGGACATAAAATCTAGTAAGTGTATTGAAGAAAAAGAAGTTGAAGAAAAAGAAGTTTAAAAGGATGTTTAAAGCTAATTTGAAATGAAGTCTGAACCTTACTTTAGAGGAAGGCAGAAAATTACTTAAAGGGTTTTATGCTTCACTTCTGCCTGGAAGATTGGCATAACAACTAAATCTTAGGTGTTTGTTGTTATGCGCTATTTGCCACCAAGCTGAAACTTTGGCTTCCACTCTTCCGAGTTATTGTGTTGGAGAGAGTCAGCTGCCATGTAATGGACATCTGGGTAAAGTTTGAGGATTTTACTGGTAAGGAGATGCTAGTTGGTGCTTTGAACAGCCTATGTCATAGATGAGGCTGTTTTGATTTTGTTATTTCATAAGTTTTACTACTGATAGATTTTTGGTAACGTGAATGAAGTGAATCTCCTTTTTCTCTGCTGGTTTTGGGCAAAAGTTACTTTAAACGTCTGTGTGGAAGTGGAGAAAGTGGGGGCACAGGGAAAGAGAAGTATAATTTCTTTTTTCTTTACCTTAGCTTCTGTGTGCCAGATTGCTCCCATCCTTCCACCTGCAACCAGAGTTACCTGTGGGCAGTGAAACAGTTAATTCCACTGCTACAAATTGTCACCGACATTTAGAGCCAGTGCTCTAGGAGTTGGATATTTACTTATACAGATTTCACGTAATCAATGGATGCAAGAACAAGATGTCACCTTGCAGTGACATTTGTATTTGCTTCATATTTTGAAGGCTCTCTTACTGATTGGGAGGCTGAGCTTCCGATGCCCCATTATGCTGCAACTTAAAGAATTAATAGTCTAGAGGCACGTAACTATGTGTGTACTGTCATAGTCGTGTATTTTCTGTGGGGTATTACATATATTAATGAGCTGGACTCCATTTAGTTATCACTTTATGAGCTCGTCAAGGCCAGATCCTCTCAACTCCTATCAAGCAAAGGTTAATATAAACTGATACTGATTAGCTCATCAGTCATGTTTCTTCATGGCCAGCAGTATTTCCAGTTTTCAGGCTAACCCATGATATAGAGCTGTCCTTTGCGAGATATCCAGAAAAAGGAAAACATTTCCAGAAGAAGAATAGATCCTGTATAGGTGTTTGGCAAATTTCCTTGGAGCCACAGCCTGATACGATGAACTATTGTTGAGGACCAGGCATTGTCTGTCTGCTAGGTAACTGAAGGAAGAAATTATGGGGGACCTTGAAAACAGAACTGAGAAATCCAAGAGAGTCGTATGATATCTGGTGTAATTTACATGCCTCTTGCCCTTACCGTTTGTCAGTATTGCTTTTTCTTGCTTTTTTTTTGGGGGGGGGGGGCGGAGTGAGGGAGGAGGAAGTGTATTGTATACACTGAAATACTGAATACGTTTCAGTTACTGACAGGACCTGTTGGAGAATTATTGTTTGGTGGAAAATCCAATGTCTACAAAGTCTACTTTTTCCATGTAAATGTCTGAAATATTGACAAAACACAGCAGGAAACCCAAATTGTGGTATATTGTTTCAGGTCAGTG
Organism: Haliaeetus leucocephalus; assembly: GCF_000737465.1. Classification (NCBI taxonomy): domain Eukaryota; kingdom Metazoa; phylum Chordata; class Aves; order Accipitriformes; family Accipitridae; genus Haliaeetus; species Haliaeetus leucocephalus. The sequence goes on along the minus strand of NW_010972909.1, from coordinate 2,992,968 downwards.
CACATCAGAATTTAGTTGAATGGATTGCAAACATTTAATTTTAAATCAGCTTACTATACCTGCATTTTCCAACCAGCACATTTCCCTCTGAGGCCTGAAATTCAAGCTCCCTATGTCTCCTGAAGTCTGAGCTGACCAGAGGACTATTTCTGCCATAAAATAAGTTTCCCCTTTAACCAGTCTTCTTTGTAGTGCATCATGGAGTTGCACAACTGGAATTTATTATGAGAGATTTAGAAAGCCTAACATAAATAGGATCTGAACTGGACCTCCTCTGTGGCAATGGGAAGTGCATTTTTAATGTTGAGATGAATTAATCTGAAGTGTTTTGTGTCAGCTCAATAAATTGGAATGCGATGCTTTTGTTTAAAAATGATTGAAATATATGAATATTGATAGTGATAGAAATGCAAGTAAAACTGCCTTTGGCCTCCAGGAACTGTCTGTGCAAAATTTTAATTCTTTCTGGGGTTTTTTTTTTGGTATCCAAGATCACCTTAAAAAGTGTGAGATAAAAGAAATAGGTAGGCTTTACCTGACATAAGCAGCAGTGTCCTTAAGGTATATTGATGTAGGTTTAAAATAACAAAACTTCTCAATGCAGAAAGGAAGTTTGAATAGTGACAATGGATGTTAAAATTTTGGTACAGCATGGTTAGTATAGCCATGATGTAGGGAGTCAGCTGAGGTTTTTCCTTCAGCCAACGATCCACCACTTACCTTATAGCCTACTATTGCACTTCTTCAATGCAATTTCTATTCCTGTATTGTGCACGTGCTTAGTAGTTATGGCAGTGCCACATAAAGCTGCAGTGTTTAGATGATGACGCCTGGAAGAACACATGTAGTGAATCCAGATGAGGAAGTAACCTGAATTAGCTCATTAAGTCATATCAGGTAAAAATTAATTACATGTGGTAAAGTCAAAGCAGCAACTTTTGTGAAGAAAAACATAGCTGGATAGGATGGAGATGAAATGTTAGTTTGGAAGCACTTGTGCACTACATTTTTTTCCAAAGAGATGCCTTCATATTGATACAGAAAACTTGAGACCTTCCTGAAAAGAAGGGCAAAACAGTATATCTCTGTAATCATGTTGTGGAAATTTAACACCATCTTGTTCCTCTCATCTTTCATCTTTTAGCATGATTCCCTCAGTTCACTCATTTTCTATTAAAGTTCAATTGCTTTAGTAACATAATATTGGTGTCTGACTGCCAAAGCAAATGTGGAGTACAGATTTTCATTAGCTAGAGCTCTGGAACCTTTTATTTGATTAATTATTCTAAGGCAACAGAAAAGTTGTGTGAAAAAAACTTTGCATGCTCCTTTTACCACATGTGCTTACCAGAGGAACTTGGGGGGGTAATTTATATATTGTGGTAAAAAATTACATTAGCACTTGCTGCCCCAGCAGACTTCTTGGGTTTTGCTAAAATTCTCCTCTGATTATCTGTTGGCCCTGTGCAGTAAAATATAATGAAGGGCTTTGGGAGCATTTCAACACATCAATTATCAGTTTTATACAAAGAGCTATCAGTGGGCAGGGTGCTTACCCATTACATTGGGAAGACTGTGGCTTTTGTTCACACGGTAATGATAGGCAATTCACGAATAGCCAACAATACAAAATCATAACATTAGCCTGGAGTTGGGCAGATATATTACCACTGCCAGAAAGAATAATTTTGATGAACTGTTAAAGTCATTATTCAGTTCCATTACTCTGTCATAACATCCATTCAGCCTGTGTCTAGGTTATGTTTGGTTTGTTGTTATAACTTCTGTAGTGGAAGTCAGCTGCAGTGTAACCTTTGTCAATAAAAGACCAACACAAACAGTTGGGTTTTGTATGTTATTAGCCATGTTGTCATGGACTTTTTGTTTTCCTCTCTGGTGGCTGCTGAGGTCAGACGTCAGTCTCGGGGCAAACAGAAAAGCGCTATGATGGTGTAGAGATTACCTCATTAAATGACTATGTGCTATATTAATAGTGGCTTTGCCAATGTTACTTTAGGTAAACCCTTGCTTTTTCTGTCATAGTCATAACACTGAAACACTTCCTGTTAATTATGAGCTTCCATCGATGGTGCCTGTGGAACAGGCAGACAAAGTGGACGTGCCACTAAGCCTATTTCCTGGCTTCTTGTTTGGTGCAGGTTATAAATCGGTGTTATGGTGATGGTGGAATGGTACAGAACTGTTCAAGGGAGGAGCGGGGTTTGAAAGGACAGAGGAAGGGAAATAGGAGCAAGTCGGCCATTTGTCTCTTCCTGCCTCTTCCCACTTTTTGAAAGGGTTGTGATGAGAAGCTGTGAGCTAACTTAAGAAACATGGTGTTATCCTTGACCACACCCTTCCCATGGAAAATTGTGTGTCAGTGCTGCAGAAATCCCTCTTTAGCTGTGCAGTTTGCACAGACTTCACCCATGTGTATCCTGGGATGACCTCTCAAAGGCAGTACATATGCCCTGGTGACCACAAGACTCCCTTATTGTTATTCTTTCTCAGTTAGGCTTGCAGCTCAGCTCCACCACTGCACTGGAGAGAGCTGAGAATGCACGCCTACCTCACTGGGTTGAATAGCTGTGATCAAATTACCCCTCTGCCTTCTTTATGTTGGCTCTCTGAAAAAAAGCTAGTGGTTTGATTTTAAAATTGGCCTTTAAGAAAAGAGTCTTTAGCACAAAGAGATTTTTTTAAGATATCCAAGACCTGCTTTTTTAGAGTTTTGAGATGGCATTCATTGTAAAAGGGTTCGAGTCTCGCAGCTTTGATTGGCAGGGTAAAACCTTCACTTTAGTGATTCTTGAGATGTAGAATTTATTCCTCTTGGACAGATGCCTCGGCAGATCCTTTAAGAAAACAGTTCTAAAAATACTATTTTTTTTTTTTTAACAGAGTTATTTTCATCTGGCTCTTGTATAATTTTCTGCCCTTATAGTAAAAGTTGTCTATGTGGCTTTTAATATGTTGTTACACTTTTATGGTCTGTTAAACTGCATTGCATTTTAATTGGATAGGTCTCCTCACTGGGGTTGGAAGGATTGGTAGAGAAAGGCATTCCAGACATAAAATGATTTAGCTTTGTAAAACTCCGGTTGTCACATTATGACTTTTGAAAGGATCACTTGCCAAAAACTTAAATGTACCCCCTGCTGTAATTCCCTTGACTTACCTGGAGATACTCCAGAGAAGAATATTGACTACAGCTTTAATAAAAGAACAAGGAAAAAAAATGAAGCTGCAGAACCAAAAGTTTATCTTGTAACTTATCCTTTTGCCAGTCTGTTTAAAAATGATACTCTCATAATATTGTTAGTTTAATGATTCTTTATAATTACCCTTTGGTAGTTTGAGAACAATATTTACTGAACTCTCTTTTCCTTCTATTCTTAGACCTGGATTATTTGTTCTTGTGTTGGTCATACAAGTTGCACGATGCAGGCATTTTGAAGTAATTTCCTTCTTTAATAATAAGAGTCTTCATTACATAAAAATTGTTAAGCGTTACATTTATTAAAAAGTGCAACACAAGACACGATTTTAAGTCTTTATCTTGCAAGTACCTCACAGGAAAAAAAACTAAAAATGCATATTTCTACTATCAAGTATTATGTAAACATTAATACTCAGTATGTTACCAGAGTGAACACAGAATCATTCCTTTCAGTCCGAAGTCCATTGTTATTTGATTTTTGTGAAGAACTCTTCTTGTCATTTGAAGCAATATGAGCCATGCTGTCTTAAGGCATAAGCCAGTAAAGTGCAGTCCCTCGTTTGAAACAGGTATTGGTAACAGCCTTACAACACAGTGGGCAGATGTTGGACGGGATAGATCTACTGTGTTGTGCATTGCACGGCTAAATCCCACATGGAGTGAGTCCACATTCACGGCACATTAATGTCTCCGTGTTTGTGCACGTACTCTGGTTGTGCCTGCGTTCTCTCCCTACTATTTTTCAGGATAGTGTTTTGTGAGAAGAGGAAAAAGAGAATTCATTTTATCACTAATTAAAAAATGAACATGACCCCCTTATTTCTGTTTTTACCCATCTGTATAGTGGTGCCAAGGCCCAATAAGTAAAGTGAAGTCCATATGGCATTTCAAACTCTTAAGACTTTCTTCCTCACGGTGAGCTCTTCCCAATAATTGACTGTGATGAAAGAAGGATGAAAAAAGGACATTTTGATAAATTGCCCTCACCAAGGAGAGTCTGAAAGTTCTTTTTGCCAGTTGCATTGACTTTAATTTTTGAACTAAACTTTGCTTGCATTTCAGTTACTTGTTTGATCATTAACTCCCAGCTAAGACTTGAATTATAGCAATACTGTTAAGAATCCAGAGATAAACTCTTCTTTAAAAAAATCTATAAACCTTTGGCAAAAGAGTTAAGCTTTTGTTTTAGATCCAGGACACATTTCATAAGGAGGTTATGAACTCCACATAACAGATTCAATTTGAAAATAAAATTATCTACTTGCCTTTCCAACTTTCATATTTTCCTTTAATCTTCTAGTTCACTGCACCAACATTTGCATCCTTTCCTTTGTTTGTAAAGATTTTTTGTAAGATATATCTGACTTAGATGGAACTAAGGAGAGGGTTGAAACACTATTCCATCCCATAATATTTTCTGTTTCCATGTTATTATAAATATACAGTGGCACCAAGTATGATTCAGTTTAGCTGCTGTAGTTTGGAGGGCATTGTTGAAGAGCAAATGACGGTTTAAGTCAAAACACTGAAAACACTATTTGCTTTCTTTTGCAGTCTGATTCCTGTGTCATTTAAAACAGGACTTGACTGACTAGGTAACGTAGGGGTTGTGTGATGTATCCTTCAAATAATAATACTCTTCTGGAGCATTCACCGTGACCTTTGCCTTTTAGCATAGACAATAAATTTGCTTCCAATAACCTTTCTAGCTGGGCATAGCATGGACTACTGGAAGTATGTAAAATAAAATGAGTCCCTTCTCACTCTGGAAACCAAAATGGGAAGCCCCCATAGTTTGATAAATCAATTCATTTATATACCTAGAGGGGGAAAAAAAGGATCAGGAGCTTCTGACACATGCATCTGCAGCCCATAGATTTTTCTGCAGCCTGGGGATGTGTGAGAAGTAATTCAATGTGCATCCTTCTTTACTTTCATATAGGAGAGAACTACAGGGTGGGGAGTTGGCACCTTCCATTTATTTTAGCTGTTGCTGGAAAGAAGTGTGCCAGGAGTACAAGTTTTAAGCTTAGTGTGGCTCTGGGTCCACTAGACATCCCTTAAAATTTCTAACCAGTGCTCTTGGTCATGGCAGCAAAGGCAGCAGTCCTAGTTAAACAAGATGCTGGTATCTAAACTCATTTAAACTGCTGTTTTGTCAGAATATGCCAGTTCCAAAGCTACCATTTCATCTAGGAGGGGGGCTTCTGGGTGCCCTCCAGTCCGTATGTACAAATCCTCAGCTTCCATTATCTGGCTGTGTACAAGGCAGGACCAGCTGCCCCGGTAACTGTCAGGAACTAAATGCCTCCGCAGATGCAGAGAGGATGCCAGTGGCCACTGTGAGGGTGCTGCACACCCCCATAGAGCTGTTGTGGCCATTTAGGGTGGAGATGGTGCCCAGAAGAAGCTGTGTTCTATCCCTGTCTAGTAATGGTGTCTCTTCTGGTGTGCTGGACTGGCTTCTCAAATAGCAGGGACAGCTGAGATAAGAGGAGGAAGAAGAAGGGGGAGAAAAGGAACTGGGTGGGAATGAGGGAAATACAAGGGACTCCCAGGCTGGGAGAAGTCAAACAGGGAGTCAAAGAAGCGCATGGTTTGGGAGACCAGGGCCTTGAGACACTGAGAAGGGCTGTGGGATGGAGGGAGTCTGGTGAATCAGTGGAGGTTAGTGCACCTGCAGCTGGTAGGTGTAAAGCAGTGGTGGACAAAGCTGGGTAGGAAGGATCTTGGGATTCAAATAGTCTGGCATAGAGGTTAACCAAGGGGGAAACCTGAGAGAAGGAGGCTTGAGTGGGAAAAAAAGGTTTTGTGGTGGTGTTTTTGTTATTGTTTTGCTTTGTATTTGAGAGAGGCCTTCTATAGCCGAAGAAGTTAAGTTACTGTAGAAATAGCAATGAATGTTGTCGTACAGACATCTGAGAGTCAGGTGGGTTTGGTAGGAAAATGAGCAACGTCATATTAGCAGCAGTCCCAAACTTCCTGTCTTTCATAAAGCACCTTTTAGCTGAGAATCAGAGAGTACTGTATAAACATAAACATATCTGGATAAAGGAAGCCTGACCCATGGGAATGTTTGATTTTTTCCTGAGATCACACATTGAAGCCTGGTGAAAGAATCAGGAAGAGTGCCAAAGTTTCCTAATTTGTAGTGCTTTGTTCTTGCAGACAGTATCTCCTGAAGGCTGTGTGCATGCTGGTTGTATTTATCGATGTCTGCATGTACACATGAGTGGGAATTAAATAGAATTAAATCTCTGATAAATCTCTGTTTATTAACATATTGTCTGTGAGTAGTGAAACTAATGAAGCCTGGTTTCCTATGGATTTGAGTTGCATGGTTGGACTCTCTGACGTCCAGTAAAACCTAAGTTCCAATTGAAGCTTTTCCCACAGCTGGGATATTTACAGACCCTCTTGTGTGCCTGGATTCTCTAGTGTCTAATAAAAAGGGAGCTTATATAGCAGTCTTTCCTGTTCAGGGGGCACCACTAATGGGGGCTCTTTTTTTTATCTTCTTTGTCTCTTACTTTCATTAAGTTTATTAGAACAACACATAATTGTGATGATTACTCCTCTGTCAAATTGGTTTTAAAAGTCCATCTCAGACATACTAAGATGGAAAGCCAACAAAGATGTAAAATTATGCAGAGTGTATGATCACTTTAATTTCCTTAGGACACAGAGCTAAAAATTGGGTTAGCCTTTCAAACATCGTATTGGTTTCTTTCTAAGTAAAATGTGAATAAGCACTGGTATTTACATGATGGTGTACAAAGTGGAGATAATACTTTAATATGATAATATAGGTTGCCATCAAAGCCATAGAAAATGATTAGGCTGACTGATGGTAATGGATTCAAGTGCCTCAGGACTTCTAAGGAGAACAACAAATCCAGTACCAGCAGGGTCTGCAAAGACAGGCAGAAATACTGGAAATGAGAGACTTGATATTATCCAGAAGTAAAAGCGATTGAACAGTCAATTACTTCTAGAAGTTGTTTGTTTAAACATTTAACCACCGCTAGCATTTAGAGTAAGTGCTCTAGCTATCCATCTGTGAACAAATAACAATGCTGCTGTATGTCCCTTAGCCATTAACTACAAACCCTTAGGACCAATTTCATTTTTACTCTCTTGAATCCACATATTTTTGACAAAATAGCAGTAATAATGTGGGTTGTAAATTGCACTTGGTTTAAAAAGAAATTAAACTGCAATTTAGCACAGCCAATGAAAACATTTGTTTCACAAGTTTAAACTTTCCCATGGGAATGCTGGAGCAGCCCTTCTGATCTCTCTGTGTGTGTATTCAAAGGAAACATCTTTACAATACGGATGCTTGGGAAAACATACTGGAACATAGACGTTGCTTCTCAGGATAATCACAGAAACACAACAACTTGCTGGTGTTTGTTTGTAGTTAAAGGTTTAAAAAAATAGAACAGCAGATTTTTTTTTTTTTTTTGTCTATGGTTTTCATGCTAAAGGTCTCACTTTCTTCTAAACATGAGTGGGCATAAACAAATCTTTGTACACCAGAAGCAAAATAAAGAGGTGAGCTTGATGTCTGCAATGGCAGTGCATGTGGCTGCTGCTAAGTCACTGCTGGATCTGGGCCCATTAGATCGATGTAGCCTCTCACAGGTCTTACAGGAGTGGCTCCAAAGAGACGATGGAGGAAACTTCTATCCACTTAGTGCTTAGGTAGTATGTCAGTACTTAAGGCATGACAAATCCGTAAGAATTCTACTCCCACATCTGTACTGGACATGATTTTGTGTCTTTCTATTGTAAAACTTCCCTTCTAAGATGGATGGGTAATACCTGACAAAAACCAGGTGTCTTTCCTTTCAGGGCTTGGTCACTGCTGGATTGTATCTCTGCAATGAATGAGAGCTGCAGTGGCTGTTGAGTAGGTTGTGGGCCACTTCACACACATCTAAGCACCAATCTGTCCTGTATATTGGAGGAACTGGCAGCAGGGACAAAGCTTTCATGTGGTGTTCCTCACCAGACTGGCAGAAGTACTAATGATGCTCATCTTCAGAACTTGCTGAAACTCTGGCATTGGCTTTTCTACCAGAATCAAATGGCTTTATGTCATTTTAAGAACTTGTAAGAATCAGCAGGTGTTTGAAGCAGGTGTTTGTCATACAGGAAAGCATAGCAATCTGCTCAAGAATATGCTGTTCAGTATCAGGTGAGCTGCTAGACTCAGTCCCTGTGGCAAATGACTGGATACTGTCTGTCAAAGGTGATGAAATGTCTCCAGACTGAGCATTTCGTTGAAATATCTTGCTGGGGCTGAGTGCCTAAATCTTGGTTGCCGTGATAGCTAAATTAATCACCTACACAAGGTGATACGAATGTAGTCTAACATGTATTTTTTGTGATTCAGTCTTGAATTATGATTGCCGTATCATGGTATTTTGGCTAGTCTTCTAACTTGTTACAGTGCTTAGATTCCTCAAGGGCCAATAGTTCAGACCTGTCTTTTACAAGGGCTCTCAGAATCATCCTGCTAAAATTCCTAACACTTCCAGTAAACTACATTTTGCATTGCTGAATAAAGCAAGTGGAATTTGGCACTGTTTTCCTTCTGCTCTGACCTCACTGTGGATTGACTCTCAGTGAGTTCAGTGTCATTACTTCCTTTGGAAAAGGTCATGTTGAAATCACATTGCACATCCTAATGGCAATCTCAGAACATAACCTAATTAAACTGCTAGCCTTCTTCCTACAAATTGTGTGTGTGCTTTTGATATTTGATCTGTGACTATGATAGGACAAAAATTTTAGACCATCTTAAGTCCTTAAGTGGATCATAAAGTGGTTTTCTACATGAGAGTGTGATCGTTCTCTCTCAAAACGTCAAAGCAAATTTCAGCTATGGCACAAAGCAGTAATTAAGTATAGTACCTTAACCACAGTTAAATACTGTGGTCTTGACATGTGAGTAGACCTTAATGCTGACTTTAGCAAGATGTTCAGTCATGACTAGAGTAATGAAGTTGAATACACTGATTTCCACTGCCAAGTTCATCCCAGAAAGAGTCACATAATTGCATATTTGAAGAAGAATACACTCGCAGTAATGGATTGCTCTTTGAGATGAAGTAATCAAAATGGAGCTTCAACACGGCCTTTGGTAGTCTTTAGGAATAGACACTTAGATTTATAAATGAGAGTTATGATGGAAATGTGCAAAACGGCTTTTGGACCTTTATACAGGAATAAGAAGGCATATGCATGATCCCTGTTAGCACTGCCAATCAGGAGACTACAATACTGCCTGCTTCGTGTGCTGGTAGGGTAAGATATGCTGTGGCTACAGTGTTTCAAAGATGACAATTACTATATATAAATGGTGTCTTTATTTTTGTTACTGCTGATTGGGTACCTGATTTATAATTCTCTGAAAATATCTGGTGTTCTAAACTAAATATTAAACCTAAATTCTGAAAATTGCATCTGCTGTAGGAGACAGCAAGATAGCTTAATTCCCCAGAAAACTTATTTGGATAGGCTCAGAAAGAATGCAATGTTCTTTTCTTTTTTGCTTCCATGGTAACTAAGCATTCCTGAAGATAAACTGTGCTTTGACCATTCATCAGAGCCAGTTCTTCCTTAATCAAATTAACTATCACCATTTATTATAATTTTGATTTTTTTTAACATTGACAGAAACCATTGTTTATTTTAAAAAGAAAGAAAAAAAAAAAAGCAGCAAATCTGGCATAGACTAGCTAAAGAGACTAAAATGTCTGACTCAAACACCTGTCCGCAGGCACGTGTCTTTTCCAAATACCAGCTGCTTCCACTAATCCTCTTGCCAGCACACCTACACTGCGACAGCTTAATCATGGCTTGTAAGAGTACCTATCCATGTAAATTGATAAAAACATTACTATACCATTCTCTTCCAGTAATAGTTCAGTTGAAAAGTTCCAGCTGTTGGAGGCAAAAATATTCTGATTAGGGCAATGTGGTGTTTTTCTAGTTCCCCTCACTTAGGAGTTAAGGGTATGTTGCCTTTAGCAATATTTGCCTTTGTTCGAGGCCTCCTGACCTGAGGGTTCTGTTTTATAGTGCACTCACGACCTCTCATTACTACGTATACAAAACAAGACATGGATGGAATGCTAGAAATACATCTGTTAAGTGAAAAAGCTAAAGGACATCTTACTGAAGACTTATATATCCTCAACATAAGCAAACATTAGTGGAAGGGACTGAAGATCAGCTAAAGCGAAGCTGACATCCCTTACTCTGAATGAAGTTTTAGTTTTGTATTCAGACTGGTACGCTGGCGGTTCCTTTTTTCTGAGGCATGTGAAAGCCACGTTGTTGCATCTGTCTACACAGTTGATGTTCATAATAAATAGTTATGTCAGTCTTCAATTACTGTGGAAACTCCTATGTCTTACTGTTCACAGCCCTTGAGCACATACACGTTTAGAGAGATCTATATATGACCTCCACATACTTCTGTGTCAAAGGAAGCTATATTTAAGCAAAGTTACTTTTTTACTGAGCTAATTTCATATAATTGTTTTATTAAAAATAAGCTTTTGAGAAATTTGATTTAAAGGGAATGAGCTTTCAGTCCAAGAATTGTCTGTATCCAGTGATGTCATCAGAGTAACCTCATGGGTTGCAGCATCTGGGTTTCATGATGATAGTGCAAATATCACTGAATATCACATTTTATAGCATGTGTGTTGACTGTCTTGGCACTAACTTAAACAGCATTAGATATGAAATGGCCGTTTTTACTGCTGACCAGCAGTTGTTCAGGATACTAAGAGAAATCACTGTATGTGTAGAGCCAAACACTTCTTGGAGGTGAGCAACAAAAAAACAAGATGCAGCAGACACAACCTGCAGCCAAGGGAATTTCCAAATATGCGGAAGGAAAAAGCTCTTCGCGTTGAGGGTGATTAAGTGCTGGGATAGGCGTCCAAAGATGTGTAATCTCTATTCCTAGAAATATTAATATCTTAAGTGAGCAAGGCCCCAGGCAACTTGATGTAATTCGAATGAGAGGTTGGACTGGGAAATGTGCAGAGGTCTCCTCTTTTCCAGCCTTCGGGGTGATTCTGCATATTGCAGCTCAGCGTGGCTGCTTGCCCACAGTTTTGGCTCTCTGGCAGTTATAGGCTGCCTAATCTAGAGGACTTGTTCTATTGCAATGCTGGAACCACACTTTAAACACGCTATGAACAGAAGGTGCATCCTTGTGTGTAACAGTGGAGCAAGCCCCTAGAAGTAACACATTGTTTACATCGTGCTTTCTTTTTGAAAACTCATTGCTTTCCAGCAGGGAAACTGGAGATTCTTATCATACTTCCAGGGGCAAGAAACCCCAAAATACTTCACATTCCATTCCCTAGGAAATCTGCAGTCTATGAAAACTGGATGCATTAGGAGTTGTATGGCTGGACTATCTTTGATAAAGAGAAAAAAATACAAGAAGGGTGCTGACTTGTGACCCCCATCAGGAAAAATGGAATTTGCAGTTCAGCGGGCTTAAATGATTTTTCATTAAGAGCATGGCATCGCTAAACGCATTAAAACTGCATGCAATAATTGACAAAATACTGACTTGTGAAAGGCTGAGCTATTAAGCATTTAAGCTTCTTAAATGCATAACATTTCTCTATAGCTCAGAAATTAACAGTAATATGAGCTAGCTCCTAATGGCCTAGATAAAATCGTTGAAATGTATGGCCAAAACTCTTTGTGTAAAGGTAGCTGTTGGAAGTATTTTGTGTCCATGTCATGTAGCTAGAGAAAAAAATTCTGCTGACTTTCTATAGGAAGCAATACACAGTCGTTTGACCTCAATGTTTTAAAGCTGTAATTCTGAATCACTGATAATGAATAAATAAAAGGCTCTGACATTTTCATTAAAATATGTATTTAGAGGAGAATTTTAAAATCAAATATTGATACCATTGAGTCTGTCTTATAATGCTGACCTGACTGTGACATTTGTCGTGCTGCAGCTGACAAATTACACCGGATTGGAGGTGATCTTAAAAGCTTCAGCATGCTATTGAAATGCATAAATACCGATCAAGCTCGTTTTCTAAAATCTGAGACTAATTAAGCAACTGCGATCATTTTGTTAAAATCTTAAGATCAGTTACCTAGGAGGAAGAGAGGAATATAATAATGATGATTTTAGATATCTAAAAGGCTTCAGGTTTTATCGAAGTACAGAAACACTTGGAAACGATCCAAGTCTCTCTGTGTCCCACTGTTAACTATTCAGGTCCTGGGGAGATGCTGGTAACATCAAAACAAGTGACCAAACTGCTAATAAGCACCATTTTGTCTCCATTCCACGTGAACTAAAGTCTGGTTTAAATTTCAGAACTACAGTTGTATTTTAGAATAGATCAGGGATGATTTTTCTAGTGGGGTGTTTTTGTTGTAGGGGTTTTTTTTAAATGGAGAGCTCACTGTGTGGAACTCCTAAGATCTTCAGCAACACAGCTGCTAAATATGATTATTATAAATATGTATTTATTTTATTATTATTTATTATAATATATAATATTTTTATATTTTTATATATATTATTATTTTATATATAAATATATATTATATATAATTTAAGGGAAGTTTGCCTGTTTATGAGATTTTATAGGAAGTTTAAAATGTGAATTTCTGTCTACAGAACAAATCAGGTAATTATTAATGGTAACATAATAGATATGTTGTATCGTTGTGACTGAGTGCGCTACCTTGGCCATTAGTGGGTAGCTCATATTACTGTTAATTTCTGAGATGTGGTGTAGGGAATGGTTGCATATTTAGGAAGCTTTGATGTTATTGAGCTGTGTGATTTTGTGTGGTTAAGCTGCATCAGTGAAGGTCAGGTCTGTGAGAGAAAGAGTACAAGCAATAGCAAATAATTGGGGTTTTATAGACTCTCTGCATGTTTCTAAAATGATTCTTGTATACCTGTATATCTGTTGCTGTATTTATATACATCCTTATTCTGTATTTGATAAATTCAAAACAGCGTAGTGTACCATAAGAGGTAAGTCTCTGCTGGGTTAGGACATTCCCCTTAAGTTACTTAGGGATTCTCCATTGGCGGCTAAATGCTGTTTTTCTGATCTCACGCTGGATGAACTCACCTGCATGACTTGTGTGCCTCAGTTGCCTGCTCAAATGTAGGCAGTGTATGTTGTTTGTGAGCTCATCGTTCTAAGTATCACAGCCTGTAATTTCTGCCGTGTAACACTGAATAATGATTCCTTTTGAAAGGTGTTTGAGATCCAGATATGCTACTAAGGCCACAGAAACACTTGTGACACAAAAGTTATTTTGTAAGATATGAGAGCATTGAGGTATGATGGGCCCTTTTCCTCTGTGAAATAACTTCTCTGTTCTTTGTACCTTGAAATTTTTACTTATTTTGTACTTAACTAGATTCTAATACACTTTTTCATTTGGCATTTTAATCTGCAACTATTCCCCCTGACTTCAGTTGTTGGGCTGGCAGAGTACCACCAAGATGTTTAGGGAACTGGAGTACATGACACAGAAGAAGACACTGCGAGGACAGGGTTTGTTCAGCCTTAAGAGAAGGTTCAGAGAAAACCTTATTGCTGTCTGCAACCACCTGAGGAGGCTGGATTAGATGATCTCTGTGCGTCCCTTCCAAATATTAATTATTCTGTGATTCACTGGAGGATTTCTGCAGCAGTGATCTTTCATGAAACAAAGAAAATCAGCAGTTAGCTTAGTATGAACCATTCAGCCTGACAGAGGTGCTGTGGAGTAGGTTGTGCGTGTTTTGGAAAGCGATTGTGTAGCCGCTGTGAACTGGTACCGTGTTAGACCAGGAGAAGTTCTCGCAACAGAAGTCCTGGATGGCTCTCCTGTAGCTGTCATAAAAGCCCTATAGTTTCCTTAATGTTCCAATACCTAGAATATTACATAGAAACCAATTAATGTATCTTTAATCATAAAAAATATCGAGTAGGATAGTCTACTGGTTTATCTTTATTTTGGGGGCAACGTGGAGATATTTAACATACAAAATTGCCATGTTAATATAAAAGCATTTGGGTATAGAATATCTATTAACTTATATTTCTGTGTCATGCTGCAAGGTGTCCATGTAATTGTAACAGTGTTACTGCACCCGTGTTCCTCCGTGTCAGTTATTGTACGACTAGCCATCAGTAAAGGCTGGATCTTCTAAGAGCACCTGCAGATTGCTCTGTGCTCTTATTGCTCATTCCCAATATCTTGCAGCCCTTGCAATTAACTGTAAGGAGCAATTGCCAAGAAACTCTCATTTCCACTTGCAGTCCTCAGCCCAAGCATGTCCTGTGTCTGTACAGACGTCATATAAAGGCTCTGCAGAAACACTCTCTGCTTGATAAAAGTGGAATCGTGAGATCATTAAGCCGTTGAGCTGTAAGAAATCTCTGCTGTGCAACTGTAAACTCAGGTCTTTCAGAAACTTACAGTTGGGTCAAATTTGTGTGATTTCTTGGGAAGAGGAAAAACCATACTGTGTGAAGCTTCTGTCAAGCATTAACTTTTTTCCTTTACAGCAGAGTACTAACAGATCTTTTGACTAACACTGTAACTGACTGGACAGGGGGATCTTTCTTTTAAATACTTTTGTTTGTTACATGGACATAAATGCTTGTTTTCTCCTGAAATTCACAGAAACTATTGTATAATTTTTGCAAAGTTGGCAAAGTTGCAAGGAAATAAGATTAGGATATTTTAATTGTAAATACCAGGCAATCTTAATCATAAATTTTCTATCTGTATGCCAATTTTTATGCCAATCATTTTGTTTTCTTTCTCATGATGAGCTGGATTATAGGTAGTTCTCATTTTAATTAAAACATATTTCTGCAAGAAATAATCTGCTTGGTTATAATTGCAAAGACATTTCCTAAATTTGAATAAGTGTTTATATATTATAGTTAATCCAAATACATGTTTTGAAAGGATAGCTTAAAATAGCAAAATCATAACATCATAACTCACAAATTAGAACAGTCATAAGGAAATACCATAATCACAAGATTAGCTTGAAGATTTAAGTGAGGTCAGAGACTTGACTCACCAGCTGTACTCTTTTTTCTGAATTAAATGAGAACTGTGTATGGTGGCATAGAGGCAAATAAGCTCTTTAAATTAATCTGTAATTTTTATTCCTTTCTCATTTTTTGTGTGTGCTACTTTTTAGTATTTCTGATTTACGATAACAGTAGTCACTATCTCTTGCTATTAGTGCTATTGTGCATTTATTGCAAACCTGGTTGTTGTTGGTGTATAACTTTTCCAGAACAATATGCTAGAGGTTAAGAGTTTCCATTCTCACTCAGCTATAAAACACTTTTTTTGTTGCTTTTCTTTGCTCTTTTCTTATATAGCCATTGATTAATTAAATGAGAGGAAGTGATTGCACCAAAAAATGTATGAAGAGAGGAAGAGAGTTTCCTTATTTAACATGACTACTATGCCATTGGCTGTGGCTTATCAGGTATCCTAAGCTAACTAAAGCTAATCCTGCTCATTACTTGACTGAGAAATCATGAGGGAAATACGAATTGCTTCAGGAAGTAGTGCAGATTTTTTGGTTGAAACATCCTTCTTTTGAGTTGCTCTTGTTCCATTGCTGCAGTTGAGTGTTAGAAGTGTATACTGGCACTGGAAGTATTCAGATGAGTTTTGAAATACAGATCCAGTAAAAAGATCAGAAGCAACATTTTATATACTTGTGTTAAACATGGTAAAAATCTCGTGTTGGTTCCTAGCACTAAAAAATCCAGACATCTTTGCAAATGTGTTAAATGTCTTTGTAATCCAGCTGGCATCTCTTTCATCCAAAAAAGAAGTGTCACAGTCCAAAATGCAACAGAACACACCTACAGTTTGGCATTGATTTTTCTAAATCGGTGGTTGAAGCGGATATTTGATTTCTGTTATTCATTCTTACCATACCTTTCACAAGAAATGTGAACGGTCTTAAACTTACTGCATTTTAAATGCTATCAATCATGAGAATTACAAAGCTTAAAAATAGATTTGTACAAACCTTGGTATAAATTCTTAGTGATAGATGAAATCAACATTTAATATGAGTCTCAGATGAAGACTTTTTATAGGCCTAGATATTTCCTGAAACAAAAAGTTCTCCCTCATTATATAAACAGCTAGCCATAGGAAAATGAAAACTTAGACTTATAGGTTACAAAAAATACTCCTTCATGTTAGGAATAGTGTCTTTAGTAAGCATCCTCATTTACTGTAATGACCTTAATAGGAATGGTTGATTTCAAGTATCTGGTGGTATTGGAACAAAAGTATTTTGCCTAATATTCAGCACACGTGTTTCTAATGGAAGTGCATATTCTTGCAGCCTCTGAAACTTTTGATCCATGCAACCAGTCTCTTTGGTTATTTCTACTCACCTGCTTATTCAAAGATACGTTTTATCCCACTCATAACTCAAACTGAAATTGTGGCCTTCACTAAAAGGGAAAGAGAGGAGCACCACTTTTCCCTTTGGAAAGGAAAACTCTGAAGAGCAATTAGTAGGGATCTGCAAAGGAAAACTTTATACTCTGCTCCCCTGTGCTTTCTAACCAAACCAGTCCTTCCAGTTGGCAATAATTCAAGTCCTTGTGGACAGATGCAGGACAGACAGAAAGGACTGAATGAATCACAGTGTAAGAACTTGGTCCTAGCATTGCCTGAGTGTTCAGAGGCCACCTAAGCCTTGGCACTTCAGAATTTTTCATGATCGTTACCAAAATCAGATTGTGATCCGAGCACTCATCGCTGTAAATAGTGGTAGAAAGTAGGGCAGTTTCTACATGCAATACACTGAATTGCAAGAACAGTGTTGAGCCCAGCCTGTGAGCCCTACCATGTTGCCAGGATTGTCCGGTCCTGTTCAGCATTGCGTTGGTCAAAGAGCTCTTGGATCAGAGCTGACTCGCGCCCTAACAGCTGAGAGGCTGGGCAGAATTAACTAGTATCCATGGGCATCCCCTCTGTGTGGCACGCACTTCGCTGGCACGTATACTGTATGATCTTCAGCCTTTTTTAGTATTTCATGAAGGCAATTATATTGTCTTGAGGATTGGAGTTTCAAGAAGAAACCAGACACGCAACAAAGTAGTGAGAGCTGGAAACAGAAATAATACTGTATGTCAAAAAAGAATTTAATACCATTTGTTTTATTACATCTTGTACCATCTCTGCTCTGTGCTGGGCAATCTTTTAAAAACAGTTGTCCAAACCCACAAATAAGATATCAGAAATAACCCAGAAATCTTGTTACTATTTTTGTTTAACTTCTTCCCATGATAATCACGCATCACTTCTCTGTTCAAAGTTCATGGCCAAAAATTTTCATCCATACAGGGGCTCCATCAAGTGCAGCTCCTACGATAAAGAGCAACCATGCAGTCACACGTGGCTTGCACATAGGCATGTCTCAGAAAACCTCCTGGTGCTCTCAGGCAAGCCTGAGGCTCACACTTCAGTTCTTATGGTGCGACAGGTTGGGGTTTGTATGCGACAAGGGCTGTGTGGTTCCAGATCGGGATCTGTATATTCTCAGCCCCTTGCATGAAATCTGTGAGCGCTGCTTGGATTTAAAAACTCTCAGTGTGCAAGTGAATATACTGCAGAATGTGCAGAGTATCAAACATTTGAAGCCAGGAAGATTGAACTTTTTGTTTCCCTTTTAGAACAGGCACTTAAATACGGTGGGGTTTGGGGTTTTTTTTGTGAAGGTTTGGCAGGCACAATATGTATAATGTAGGCCTCTGGTGAAATCAAAGTCAGCTGATGAAACTGCATCTTTGAAAGTGCAGTAAAGTAACTTTTTGGAAAGGCAAGATTTTTAATTCAATTTAACATGTATATAGCAAATTAAGTTAGAAAGCCCCAGGGCAAACCATTTGTTCATTCCTAGATACCTCATGTTTATGACAACACAGAAAACTGGCATTCAGTCCTCTACCTACAGAGCTTTTCTAGTGCTTTTCTGTCACAGCTGGAACTCTCTTAAACCATAACCTCCGTCCTCTGGCAGAGCAGCAGAAGCTCAGTCAGGTAGCGTGCTGGCTGCTTGCATGAGTGAGAAGAGTTGCTTTTGGCCTCCAAGCACCTTTTTTTTCTGGAAGACCGTCTCCATCTTCAGAACAAGATGATATCCTGAAAAATTCCTGTGTTCCAGAAACCAGCTACATTTTCACTGACTGCTTTATTTGTGACTTTGTGACAGCATAGTAACAGAGTTATTGTTTAAAGTATTTTGCATGGAAAAGGCAACGTAAATTTAGCAGATACTATGAAAGGGGAAAGCCTTGATTTTTGCATGTCAGCTAGGAAGTGAGGATGATGAAGGCAGTGTTACTTCAGTTTGGGAAGGAGGGGGGAGTGGGTTGGGCATTTCTTCCCCTTCCCCCCCTCATTTTCCTGGATTCACTACAAGTTCTCTGTGGCAGACTAATAACTTCTCTGACCTCAGGTTGTCTCTCTCCAATTTAGGCTTATTACAGATAACTGTCAAGGCTTTTCTCCGCATATATAAATCCATAATTAACTCTGGTTGCAGCACAGACTGTTAGAGGACTTCTGCCTTATAGGCCCATCAAAGAATTTGAAATCCCTTAGAAGACATTGTCCATTTAGTCCTTAACTTCTTATCAGTGGCATTTCCTGTCAGCCTAAATACATCCCCAATTAAATCACATGCCTCCACCTTCAGCCTGTTTTACTTAGGTAGTTTCTACTGCTCAGGGAGGCTGCTTTCTTCCTCCTTTTTATTTGTTCTTTTTAAAGAAGGATTTTCATACCCGAGAAAGCTCTCAGACATGCCAGATGTAAATCCTGGCTGCCATGAGGTGATGCAGATCTGAGTGAAACTGCCTTGATTCCACAGAGAAGGGGTTGGAGGGACTCTGCCTTTTCCATCCTGTCTTTTGAGCCTGTTACAAAAAGACTTGACCACCAAAAAGAACAGTGGGTAAAAGGGTGTCTCAGGTGCAAAGGGCAGTAGGTCTGTGAAGTGCATGTTCCTGTGGAAATAAACCTTAAAGAAAGCAGAAGGATGAGCGTACTGATTACTTTTAAGCAGCCCCAGCAATGGTGACTCCCCAGTTCTTGACTAGAAAGAAAATAATTTCTCCTCCCCCTTACAGATGATTAGTTTCTTGAAGGTCTGTTAACAAGGTGACAGCATCAGTCTTTAAACAGAAATTACTTTGTTTTTCAAGTTTTAGCTTTCTCTTCATCTAATTATTGAAAACATCAGTGGAAACTTGGCACTCTCTTGCTTTTTGTGCTTGTGCTTTCCCAGCTGATCCAGTTGTGGCAATTCTGAACAGGATCAATATCATTAGTACAGTTATTTTATGGGTAACAGATTCCAGTGTCTCAAATCCAGGACTGTTACTCAAGGGCAAGATCAGGCAGAAATAGGAGTTTGTAAATCGTAGGACTCAGCTGTCAACCGAGACTTAAGAAAAAAAGTAGGGGAAAGCATGATTTCCCTATTTTTATGTGGGCTTTTTTTCTTTCTTCCCCCCCCCCCTTTTTTTTTTTTTTTTTTTTAATTTGCTCAGTGTCCAAAAGATTCAAGAGAGGCCTGGGAAATATCCTGGCAGACCATGTGCTATGCAAACATCTAGCTATATTTCCTATTTACATATAGCATCACTTGGCATTCAAAATATTTTAGGTGAAATGTTATGCCTTCCTACTTTCTTTAGACTGCTGGAATATACATCACTGGAGTCTAATGGGTGATGATAATATTTTATTAAAAATGGCATAGTTTTGAAAGTATATTTCTCTTAGTATGAGAAAAAACACCAGCACTCTGAAAAGGTACATTTAAAAACACACTAATAATTTTGTCTCAGAGGATGTTTGAGTTGTCTGTGACAGTGGATAGACATCCCAACTGCAGATCTCTACACGTCGTATTCTTTCTGGGGTGTCTGTCCTCTCTCTGCTATGAGTACAGGACAAATACTTGTATTGACAAGAATCCTCTTGACTGCCTGCTCATGAGAGCAGAACACAGGGGTAGGGGTGACGTGATGTCTATTTTTCAGGTCTACAGTACCTGCTTTGACATTGTCCTTTTAAATTTTTTTGAAATCTTAACAGACAGAATTCAAATGAATATTTTCTTGGGTTTTGTTAGGACAGGATTGTTCATCTGGCTCTTTCCATATGACCACTATTAAAACACTAGGGTCAAGACACCTTGTTGTTCTTATCTTTCTTCTCTTGCATTTGAGTGAATGATCTCTTTTATACCAGCATTGTTTGTGAAGGTCTATAATTCTCAGGAGCCACCTTCTTTATCCTGCTTTTCCTGAATTAACGACACTCCATATATTTTATTGTCAAGAATAGATGCCATTCACATAACCATATCCTCCCATGAAACAAAAGGGAAATTTCCAGGCATACAGAAGTTATTTACAACTTATTACATATCTGTTTGAAAAGAACTTTTCTCATTCGGTATTTTATTATGCTTTTTATCATGGAACTGTAGTGAATTGGAATTCCCTGATGCTGGCCCACACCACTGGGAGTATGGCTGACCTATAACAGCTTGATCTGGGATCTGTTGTTGTCTATATTTTTTTTTCCCAGTAGACTTGTAATACAGTGATGATAATGAGATTTATTGCAATTAATGAAACATACATCTGCAGTTTATATCATTGTAAAGGAATGATTTTTAATTTCAGATACACATTTGGAATTTCTCTTACTGTTGTAATTTTCTTACTCATCTCTTGTTCTTAATTTTGAAATTTTCTTATTATTGTCAACTTTTACGTTATAAATCTGAAACTAGAAGCTTTTTGCTTTTTTGATCGTAGAATATAGTATCTGAGCTATTTAAAGTTTCTCACAGTCATTCCTTTTCTTCAGTGCCTTTCTTTGCATCTTGTGCACAAATATGGTCCCTCATTTGGGCCTTGAAATATTAAATTATACATGGATAGGAGGAAGAAATGGGATTTTTTTCCCCTGGATTTCAGTTTACGACAGCTGGCAGGTCTGCCTCTTCTCCTCTTAAAACATAGTATTTACTGTCCTAGCATTTCATCCTCAAGGGATGTTTTTATATAGGGGAGAACCCACTATTACCCTCAGCGAGGACACTTAAAGCCAAGAGCAATTTATTATGCTAACTGTTTTTCTTAGTGAATTTCAAATCGCAACATTGTTGGCGTTTTTCATTGGGGAGAGGGAATGCTAGAGATTTAGTTACAGGTTTTTGTTTGGTTTTTGCCCCTTAGGAAAATTCTGGGCTGAAACAGTCATTGCTTTCATATAGCAAGCCTAATAGGTGTTGCTTAAAAAAATCCTCTTATGTCAGTGTGTCTAAGATGAATTGGTAAATTTTCATAAGAACCTCCATTACCGCAATATGTTTCCTATTTGACTAATGTAGTATGTGTAGATGGACAACTCAACACTTAAAGGAGGCAGACTCTTTAATGTTGAAAGCATTACCATTCACAGTTTGGAAAAAAACAGAGTAAGCCTAACTTTTTGCAAGCTTTGGCTTTCAAGAGCAAACATATACTCTTCATAAACACTCTATTTGCACTGCAGGGTGGCTGAGACAGCAATAGTCGCAGGGATCAGAGCCTCACGCAGCTTAGACTAGTGGCATGCAATTTATGCAGTCTGCTCTGCTGGCCCACTTTGCTTTCTTTATCTCACATCTTTATTCTGCCTACAAAGATGTACAGTAGGTGGAATCTGTCAGGCATGAAGCCAGCAGGCAATGTGAAAGTGGAGACTGCTGGCGTCAGATTGATTAAGCCTGTGCACGTGTCTGTAGAAAGGAGACATCAGGTTTAATCACTCTGCCTGAATTTCTTTCTGTTCCTTTCTCTTGTAGATAAATGTCTTGTGAAATGTCTTGTGCAGATCACAGTGGGAGCACTGCACTAAAGCAGAAAAGTAATCAAGGATAAAAACTTATTATCTTACCCCTATTGTTTTGTTATCAACAAAGGTATATGAAGTGTGTACCTCTTAAAATAAGGATTTCTAATGCATTTGCTGAACTTTTCCTTATACAGCATTCGTAGGGAATAATAGATGTTACATAAGTACTTCACAACTATTCAACAGCAAATTTTTGGAAACATTGGTCTCAGGATTTCTCAGTTTATAACTTTGTTCTTTGTTCTGTTTACTGGAGAGTACAAAGCAGGAAAGTATTTTGGTTATAAGCTCTTCTGAGAGCAACTGGATCCTTTTTTAAAGACATGTATATTTTTTTTTATTGGTTTACAAATGCAGAGTAATTCCCAAGTCTGCAAGGCCTTGAGGTTGCAGTAGAAAACACAGTGTATATTCATTGTGCAAACTGACAAGGAACTGCCAGATAGTGAATTTGCTACACATTTTATTGTTTAAAACATTTGGCCAACTTGTTTGAATAGAAATGTGAGGGGGAAAGAAGAAGAAGGAAAGAAAAAGCCTGAAAGAAGAAAAGGAATGTAAATAAAAAAGTGAAGGAAAAATTCACAGTTGATCTGTGATTGAAATTATTACTGCTAATGTCTTTCAGAGTTGTCCTCAGTAGTTAGAGTGCATATAAGTATTTTTTTTCTGACACGCTGGCCTATGCTACATAACATAAATTGTTTCCTTTCCATGTAGTAAAAATAACATACAAACACAGCAGTTGTTCATTATTTCTAATCCCTTGATTGAACAGGTACCAGAATCTCCTACATTTGTTATTTGAAGTAAGGGACTGAAATATCTTAAACCAAAAAAAAAAAATTTTAAATTGGACCTTTCAGCCCTATGCTTTCTCTAAGGTGCTTTTTACTGTATTCAAGCATAGAGTGTATAATGTCTTCTGTATATCTCCAAAGCTCTGTCTCTATGTCTACTGAGCTTGTGCATTGTCTCTTTTTTGCTTCTAAGGTCCTGAATCAAAGTTCTTTGGAGACTTAACAGAATATATAACTGTTCCCAAATAGTTATACTATAGTATGTTTGGGTCTTTGTTAAGTAGGGTTTGCCACAAGTTAAAGGAGACCAGAGACAAAATACAGGCTCTGGATACAGCAGTAATAATGGAGTGTTTTACCCAAAGAGGAAGTGTGGGATAAGAACTGAAACAGACAGGCATGCAGGATTTTAATTTTAACTTGCAGATCCTATTAAGTCACAACTATTTGGCTGAATGCCAAAGGTTGCAAATTAAAAGGATTGAACTGAACTGAAACTCCTTTGATAACATCGAGGATTAACTATTGCAACTCTTGTTTATTGGCCTTCTAGAAGACAGTATAGGTACTAGATTTATTCAAAAATCTGCTGTTGACTCACAAAGTAGGATGTTTGCCCAAGAGATGAAAACAGAGTGCAGAGCACTTGTGGTTCTTAAAGTTCCCATGATGTATTTGCAGAAGCTGAAGGTGTTAATCCTGGTGGCCTGGCCAAACTGCTGCTTGAATGATTGCATTGTAGATTTTCCTTCACCTCTGGTGCAACTGCATTTGGCTCTGAAATTCATTCCAAGCCTTAATAATTGTGTAACGTTGCTGAGTTTTGTAAAATACTGTGTTGCTTTGCTCATTGTTCTCCATGTATTCAGGGCTCAGATACTCCAGCTTCGACCTGTAGATGTGGCATAGTAGCCATTCTTCCACACCTTCCTATACCAGTGGAGCTACAGCAGGGGTCTTTCCCTGGGCTTGCCTTCCATTCTTTGAGCTGATCTTCGTGTGCAAATTCTAAATCACTTGTATACCCTAGCTCTGCAAATACCAGAAACTGTATTTCAGTTACGTGTAGATAGATCCTTCAGTCACAGAGAATCTCTCCTGTGTCCCGATAGTTCCTCGCTGCGTGGGACTTGATGCTGAAGAAGTATTTTCCTCTCTCGTAGATTGGGAATTTAGAGTCCCACTTAGCTAGGCAAATCAGTGTCCTTTGCTTAAAATGTAGTCATTGAACTTGATTACATTTATCCAACTCTGTTTCCAAGAATCTGTTGTAGTAGTGAGCTACATCAGTACATAACTGGAATAACAGAGAACAAATAGTTTTACCCATATGAAAGGGTCAGTTGTATTGCATTTTATTCATCAGAAGGAACATCTTTGGCAACTAGATGTGGTTCCTTGTTACTACAGGTACAAGGTCAGATACTTCTGTGAAATTATTTGTGGAAGTAACTTCCTCCTCTGCCTATCTCTGTGCCTAAAAACTGGACTTTCTTTATGAAATGTGTTTCCATACATTAGCAAATACCATATTTTGGACAACCATAAAACTATTCAATGCTGCAGTGATTGCTGCTCACAGTAAAACTCTTCCTTTCCCCTTTTTTAAAAGTGCCCAGTTCCACTTGTATTTTATTTGATTGACTTCTTTGACCTGTACTGTCTACATTTGATATCTTACTATGCTGGAATTTAAATAACCTGTGCTGTCCTATGAAATTAAATCAGGACTTGCATTGGCAGGCACTCTCACTCAAGTAAACTTTTTCCCCGATTGTCTTTCATTGCTCTGCTACATGGCCTAGAAGACAGCCTGAAATAATGAGAGCTAATCATCAGTTGCAGGAGGAATCTGCCCAATTGTTTGTTCTCTCTTGGGCTAATTAAGCTCTAATTTTAAGGCACAACATTATTCCATTTCAGTTTGACATTTGTAAGCCTCCGTTTATGTTGAGGTATGATGCAATAGAAGATGCTATAGGTTAAGCATGACTGTTTTCATTAGCTAAAACAATCTTTTTTTTTTTTCCCTCTTTTTTTTTAGTGCCGACCTAGTGGAATGGATTTTTTGCATTTTTCTTTTATGTTTTTTTTACACTTTAATGTCTTAACTACAAAGCATAAGACTTGATTAACCAAGACACCACACAGTTTTTATCAGGGAGTTGAGCTACTCTAGTTAATGAAGGTAGTTAATGAAGATATAACTGAAGGTTTTAGTAGCAGCAGCCCAATGACCATCCACCACAGTAATAATTTCAGGTTGGAATGATTAGTAAGAGGACTATATCATTGAAAGCATGCAAAAACATTGCAATGTTAAGCACTTTGGGAATTATACACATGTGTGTACAGTTACTCGGGTATGGAGAGAGTATTTTTTCCTCTGTATAATTGTTAGAACCATTTGCACTCCATGTCAGCTATTTTTAGTTTGTCTGTTAGGCACAGTCCAAGGAGAGGAAGTTTTGATATGTCACCACTGCCTTCTTGCGGCAGGTTTTTGGGAAGCAGGTTACTATTGATTGCAAGTGCATAATCAAAAATGAAATAAAGCATCATAATTCTGGCAAAGATTTTTGACAGCAATGTATTCTAGTCATTTCTGCTATCTTCTTTTTTCCTTCAGAGAGTATGAATTAGGATTCAAGGCAAAGATTTGTTCAATGTAATAATTGCACTTTCATAAAAATCAAGTGGAATCTTCATTTCAAAGTTCATGACAAAGATGGTCCCGGTTCAGCTGGATTCAGGGAAATGGTTAGAAGAGGATGGGTGAATGGCAACTGAGAAAGTCATCGCTGACTCAGTGGCCTCAAAAAGTAAGCTTGAAGTAGAAACTTGAAAATATTAGAAAATAATGTCTTTTATAGAGAAACTTAGTGATATTTTTCTTTACAATGTTCAGTTTTTAGAGACGCAGGAAGACTGAATTATTTACTTTATTATTGTGCCATTTTTTTTCTACATTTATGCATGCTCCTTTATTGAAAAGTTTTTCCTTCTTTGCTTTGATTCAAATGGTTGGTAAATGTCAAGTGGCAATGGACTCCACAGAGGCCATAGAACAGAATCATAGAATCACAGAATGGTTTGGCTTGGAAGGGACCTTAAAGATCATCTAGTTCCTCCCCCCTGCCATGGGCAGGGACACCTTCCACTAGACCAGGTTGCTCAAAGCCCCATCCAGCCTGGCCTTGAACACTGCCAGGGATGGGGCATCCACAACTTCTCTGGGCAACCTGTTCCAGTGCCTCACCACCCTCACAATGAAGAATTTCTTCCTAATATCTAATCTAAATCTACCCACTTTCAGTTTAAAACCATTGCCCCTTGTCCTATGACCACACTCCCTGAGAAATAGTCCCTCCCCATCTTTCCTGTAGGCCCCCTTTAAGTACTGGAAGGCCACTGTAAGGTCTCCCTGAAGCCTTCTCTTCTCTAGGCTAAAGGCCCTCAACTCTCTCAGCGTGCTCTCACAGGCGAGGTGCTCCAGCCCCCTGATCACCTTCGTGGCCCTCCTCTGGACCCACTTGAGCAGGTCCATGTCTGTCTTATGCTGGGGACCCCAGAGGGGCCATGCATTACTTACAAGGTAACTATCTCATAATGTTAACAAGGCTAGGTCCTGGATACCCAGGCTTTGGAGAGAAGAGTGGTGCTGTGGAAACTGGGGGTTGAATGAGGTGGAATGCTTTCTTTTGGTTAGGTAACCCCCATTCAGTAGGGTACTGGATGAAACAACCTGATTCAGATACTCCTGTTGGATAGCTTCTGAATGGAGTCCTTGACTTGGTAGGGCACCTAAAAATGCCACGATGCTCCTGACGGAAACGTCAAATTCGTCTGTCTCATCAGACTCCTATTTAAATAGTTACCTCAGATCTGCACTTCATTCAGATATCACAAAATCATTGTGGCTGGGAGAAACCTCAGAAGATAATCTAGTCCAACCCCCACTCAAAGCAGAGTCAGCTAGGGAGGCTGGTCAGGGCTTTCTTCAGTTGTGTTGTGAACATCACCAAGGATGGAGACTCCACAACCTCTCCAGACAACCTGTGCCAGTATTCAACCAGCCTCACAGTAAAAGAACTTTTCTTTGTGTTGAAATATCTGACTATCCTGTATTTCAGTTTCTGCCCATTGCCTCTCATCCCTTCACGAGAAACAACTGGGAAGGTTATTGCTCCATTTTCTTTATACCCTCCCATCAGGTATGTGTACACATTGATAAGATCCCTCAGAGCCTCTCCTTCTCAGGGCAAATTCCTCTTCAAATTTTCCCATGTTCTTTTACTAGTGTTGCAATGCAGTTACAGCATGGGCATTTTAATACAAAACGTGTATTCTGTACCTGGTTTTTACTTCCCATGGGGTTCTAAAACCATCCCAACTTAAAATACAAAGTAGAGTTACCCTCTAGATACTGCTGGATTAACTTCACCAATACTTCCAAAATGTCTGTTAGATGTGCATCTACCAGATGCTCTACTGAAATTTGTCTGTTCTTGCTGGCCTTTGATAAATTATTTCTGGCTATCTGCCTCCCTTCCCCTGAACACACATTACCATGTGCTGAACATGCTTCGTCCTTTGGTTTTTCTGTTCCTTCAGTGAATCTGCATAGACCTCTACACTGAAGGATAATCTCTTTCCATCTCACGTTTGTAGCAATATTTCTTCCAGCACAAGTTACTTCAGGTGTTCATCAGAGTGTCATGAAACTGTATTTTTTTAATAATTTTTCTAGCTTTTTGCATGTGCTTTATATGCAACAGTTTATGTGTGGCACATGTCCTTGTAATGATATGTGTTCCTTAGGCCTTCTAAGTATAACATATTTAGTCCTTCCTCCTGCTTGCTGGTTTTGGCTTTTACAAGTAGCTCCATCACTTTATTAAAAAAAAAAATCAAATATTTAAAATGTATTCATTGTTTTCAGCAGCTTGTTTAACATGTGTTGTCTGAGGAAAATTAAAATATTTCTCATTTGGATAGGTTTTCAGAAAATAGCTTCTGTAAAATACAATTGGTTTTCAGTATTTTAACTACTTCATAGTCTGACTTGTCACAGGGCAGGTCTATGAGTAGAGGTACTAATGGCATCATCAGTCATCTTTGCCAGCATAGGCATTCTTTGGTGGGAAAGTTTAAAAAGAAAATACATCTTGTAGATCAGGGAGTCATGGCTCCTCCTGTGATGATTTTTTTCAGAGGCATGTGAATTTGCTGTTGTACTTAATACCGTTCTGAGTTTTATACATTCTTGACAGTATACATATTGCTGTATCTTTAGAAAATAGCGTTATTGTGGTCAAGAGGTTATGTCGCTTGTAGACAGCTTACTTCTACATTTGGCCTTGTTCAATCCCTGTTCTGGGAAAAGTTTTGTAACCTTTTTTTTCACCTACAAAACTGAGATAATAACACCAATTTTGTAAAGTTCCTTAATGTCTGAAGATAAATACGATTATTGTTAACTAGAACTAGAACAGAAAGCTGTGTCCTTTTTAAAGGAAACTGAATGACAGTGGTTTTATAGGGTTAGAATAGAACTGTAACTGAAAGGATAAATACAAACAAAATTATCTTGAAAGATGTAGGCCACAATGTAGAGTCAAGAATCAGTTGAACCCCATATGAAGTGCAGTAACTTTATTTGCAATTTTTACTTATTTGTGAACAGTGCTATATGTAATCACCATGAGTTGTATAACACCTTACAGTTAATAAAACTGATGGCACCCGGACCAGACTGGGTTATGTTGATGGAGGTGCCCTCTGCTCACCCCAGTCCACCCTGCAGTAACCCCAAATTTGTTTTCAGCCATACAAGCTTACCTTCAGCTCTCTGTCGCTGACCTTTAATGAAGTTCTCACTGCAGTTAATACACACGCACACTCTCCCCTTTGGCAACAGTCAGACCATAGGTGATATAAATCACTGAGAACACAAGAACTGACTGAAGTTCCACAACTAAAGAGATGATGTGGGAAGCTGAAATGCAAGTTACTTGTTTGCTTTATTGCTTGTATTACCATAACACTCCAGCCTTATTCTGGCAATTCCTCTGTGCTGGCTGTTACTGAGGGTGGCCAAGCTCCAGGTGTCACGGTCAGATGACCCATCTACCATCTCTGCAGGGGGAGTGCTGTCGCATGGAGTATCTCCAGAAGTAAACACAAGTTCTATGGAAGGCAAATAATCTGATCTTTCTGAAGGAGGACAGTAGATACATTTGCATTACCGTATGCCTTTATGTTTTTAACTTACCCTTGGGTTGCTCTCCAGCACATAAGCATCTAAGGGAAAGAGAGAAACTCATTGGATTAAAACAGAGCTGTCAATACTGGAGTGGTTCATTCACCTGCTAGGAATTCAAATATGAAGAAACACAAAGGATGCAAAATAAGATCATAAAATCATGAGCAGCACTGAATGAAACAGTATTTCTAGAAACTTTGTATTGTAAGCAAGTGAACTACACTTAATCACTGTATCACAAACTGAAACTGAGGAATGATATTCTGCCGTTGTAGTCTGGTAAGAGAGCATGCGCTGGCTAATGGGAACCCTGACTCAGAAATTTATGGGATTCCTAGGCCAGCCAAGTTCTCATTTTCTAGGAGAAGAGGAATTTTCATTTTGGGAGCTGTATTGCTTCAGCTCCCAGCATGAGCAAGATGTGCTTTTGATTTTTCTCTCTTCTGAAAATGTTCTCCCTCTGTCCAGTTTCAAAGGCAAAAGACTGCTACTGGAGGTATAGTTCAAAGAGGCACAATTAGGATATAACAGTGGCATTTCTGAGATTAAAACAAGAGAGAAAGGGTTTGGCTGGCCAGTGGTAGTGGGTTATTATATTTTCATTGATAGCATCCTGGTCTAAGTCTATCTCATGGTACCAATTTACAACACAACTCCAGTTTACTTGAACAGATTATTATGATTCCAGTCCCAGTCTTCATTTTTGGATCTTACTGTCAGGGCCAGGCTACTGCGACAGTCAGCCTTGCGGGCACTCTCAAGGGGAGATCAAGGACCAACGTCAACCATATGGAGACAAAATTATCCTATTACCACCTGCCTTAGGTATGGTTCCTTCCAGTCTGAGCAGAAATTTTATGGGGAGAACTCCAATCTCCGGAGTTATCAACACAGTACATTTTAGCAACTGGTAGTCCCTGCTCTTTCTGACACATGCCATTTTATCCGTGTCTGTGTCACCATACGTTTCCAAATCTCCTGTATGCCTTCCCTTAGGATCATGCAGAGTGGGTAGTGATGGCATTTTCTAAGGCTTGTTTGAAGCTTGTGAAATACATGCCCTTTAGTCAGGGATTTAGTTAGCTCAGAGGTGGGGGTTTGTTTTTTATAATTATGCCACATTCAAGACTTGAGACAATTGCTTTAAGTTTTATCATGCTCATTAGGAAGCCCCGTGTTTCAAAGATGTTATCAGGTTGTATGACATCTGTAATTACTCCGTAATATCAGCCTCTGCAGCCCTGCTGAAGTATTTTGATTTTTTTTTTTTTTTTTTTTTTTTTTTTTGGTCCCTTGCTCAGTCAGCTTCCTGGCTGTGCCACATTGTGTCACAAACAGCCTGTTGTTATAAACACTGCCGAAACAGAGCTGCACACAGACAGCCTATTGACAACTGAGAGGCGACCCAGAAGATAATTACTAACATTGCTTGGAAAAAAAAAAGCATAGCCAGACAAGGAAGGATATGTTTTTATGAAAGCAGACAGTCTTAATTCCAAAATTAATTGTGTCTCCAGCCACTGATAATTACAGGGGGGAGGGAGGGCTGAAGCAGTGCATTTCCCTTTGTTCTGTAATTTACCTTATCAGAAAAATGTGCTCACATGTAACAAGACAGGTTTGGAGGATGGATCATCTGGCTTTGTTTTGGAGATGTAAGCAACAGCGAAGGAATGGTTTAGAACCAAGTGACTGCGAGGAGATTTGTATCTGCCAAGCTTTAAATGGCTTTAGGCGACAAAGAAGTATCTTCCTGCATTCATTCCGAGTAACACGAAATGTGGTCATATCTCCAGAATAGCACAGCTAAGTGCACGGAACCAGCTCCCTGCTGCATCAGCAGGCAGGGCAAACCGTAACTTGTTCAGTCTGTCAGCACCTAACCTCCAGACTGTGAAACAGATTACGGAGACAAAGAGCCCACGCTATTTAAAGTGCAAAGCAGACTGCCAAAAGGTTTCTAGTTTTGCTGAGCCAAGGCAAAAGAAGGTGCTACTCAGGTGTATTGCTGCTAGCCCGAGGGTACGTGGTTTTGAGTTCGGTCTTTGGCACGTTGGGAAAATACATCCTTTAGGATAAGGAACAAAGCCGGAAAGATTCTGTAGTCAATTTTGGAGAGCAGAATTATACACTCACTGTATCCCTTGCTTCACTGTTGCCTTCATCCTTGTCTTCACACCAAAAGGGGACTGGTGGATGCTGCTGTGGAACAACACTTAGTGCTATGCAGGGAGTTTATATGACTCCTGCAAGTTTCTAGAGTGATACCCCCAAAAATCTCTTGCTGTTCCTCAGTTCACAGACACAGCGTGAGTTCCTGCCGCATTTCAAACCATGTACGCACATAAAATAGAACTGGCAAAAGATTCTATCTGCACATATATAATTGCTTTATTTAAAAACAGAAAATAATTTTTAAAAAAAAGTCAAACTTTTTGCTACATTTAAAATAGTACTTCACTACTACTGTGTGTGGACAGCATTAAAAGAGTGCAACATGCTAACTGTCACTTCTGGTAAATATAGCTCTAAAAGTTGTTTTTGGACAGTTAGCTAAGAAAAAAGGGTCTAGAAGTGTTGGGGGAAAAAAGAAGGAAAAAAAAAAAAAGAGCCTATCATTCCACATCTTTCTGTTCCTGATAGCTGTTTCCTCAGCTGGACTTTCCTGTAGTTGCAAAATACAAAATTCAGTTTTCCATTCTGTACAGGTTCTCATATCACATTCACTGCCAGATCTGCACTGTGCAATGTGACTAACTTCTGTCACATGTTGTTTGTTAGCTTGGCACGTTAGCCGTGGCAATATTCATGTTCATAGCTCTATAAATTGAATTTAGTACAATAATACTAGTGCTTAAAGTCTGAAATGAAAAGCAGCCCAGTATCAGGAAGGTGTATTCAGTACAGTACCACACATGTAAAAATAATCTGGAGGGGTGGAGGCATAGTGCTCAGACCAGTCACTGAGAAGTGACATGTGAATTCATTCTCTCACTCTCATGACTTTAGTCTGATACCATGAAATTGGAGGAAACAATGGTCCCAATTCATACGGTCAAGTAGTTTAACTTGGCTGATACAGTAATTCAGTATAAACAATCCTCATGTAGATTTAGAGAGATGTGCACATTCATAGATGTGTAAGGGAATTACCACTTTAACAGTACGAGGAACCTTTACAGTGGTACAATTATGCTTATGTGAAGGCTTATATGCATATAAGTATTTCAGTAGAAATATTAGATCCTTAGCCAAATTAGTTACATTGTGAAAAGTAGTAAGAATTAATCTCTTTTGATATTTGTCTCCAACAGAAATAAAGGCCAGAATTACACAAGTGGTTTTTGCATTTTGGAAAAAATGAATACAATCAAAGTTAGGAATAAATCAGAAGCAATAAAAGGAAAGTTATATTTTATAACATACCCTTTCTATTTCCTGTTTTCAGTGTCTTAATTTTGGTATGAATTTCTGTATTGAATTATTTTAAAGGGTAGCTTACATCTGCCGTAATGCAATAGTCCAGTATTTCCTCCTTTCCACAAAAAAAACCCACCATAAAGTTTCAATGATCTTAAACATGAAAAAGAGAAAGCAGTAACAGTGATTACAGCATTTGAACCAGGTATGTTGATGATTTCATTGGAAGGAGTGCAATCCTTATGATGCATGAATGCTATACTTGGCATAGCCAAAAATCTTGTCTTGGATCACAAAATCTGCTTTTCTGTTGTTGCAAATAATGTTGTCATGCAATCCAGTTCATAGTGGTACCTCTATAAATCTGTAAAGTAGGGACTTCGTGTTTTTCAGCACACGTGGCATTCTGTCTTTTCTAGAGGCTGTAATATACAATCCCATCAAAACTGCAAGAGTTTTCTTCAAATCTTTTTCTGTAAATGCTAGATGACAGAACTGTCTCTTGGTTGGCTAATAAGAAATTATGATTCCTGAGGGGAAAGAAGGTCAAAGCATTAACATTTTACTAAATGGATAAGCATTCGTTACATTTAGGAAGGTCAGTCCAATATTCAATGTAATTACTGCAGAAACACAGTGTATTTAATTTAAACAGGGAATCAGATTTCTTCCTGGGTGGACTCATCTACATCCAGTGCCACAGTGAAAAGGACTAACATTTTTAAAAATGACTAATGGTGTTGGGTACCTAAGCTGACATCTTAAAGAAACTTGATGTCTGGAAGCTGTGGGTCATCTGTCATTAGAAAAAATATTCTACTTCATGTTTCCAAGGGATGGAAGGAACAAAAATGTGTCACTGGGCTTTGGGAAAAGTGCTGTTTCAGCTGTGCATAAGTAATCACATATTCACTTCTAAACAACCGCTACTGTGTAACCACTGAAAAAATGAATATAATAAATAAATGCCTTTCAACAGGGATCATATTAGATTGTTTATCATTTGGGTTACTGGACACCAAGGTGTCATTGTGCTAGGCATAATGGAAAACCAAAGAGTATAAATCTGATAAATGACACAAGACAGTAAATATTAACTCTGTTTCACAGCAAAGGAATTGATTCTGCAGTATATTATTGCAATCCCAGAGCTGCGCATTCTTATGATGTTAATGGCCTATCAAACTTATGCTGACCCAGACCAGGCTGATAGAATTAAGGTGTTTGAGGCATCACGGAACGGAGCCTTTTCCTATTGAGATTTTGTTGACATTGCAGTATTTGAACAAGGTAAAATAATGCTGCCTCTGTTGCAGAACTCTCAGCTCCACTGTAGAGCATGCAGGACACGCGTTACCATGTTGTCCTGGCAAATTGCACACATGTGGTTATGCTTTTTTACCATGGCCGTGTCATTATTTTCATTCCTTTTCCTCAGTAGTGGGATAGAGAATTTACAGGATCCTTTGGATCATTGTCAGGCTTTAAATTACTTGCAACAGCAGGGGAAAGTTAATATTTTAGATCTTTTGAAGGAAGGTAGAAGCTATTTAGTAACAAATACCTTCCTCATATCCACATTTAAAGTATACTCTGCTTTTTTTCTAAGCTGTGTTCAATGTTCTTTTCAAAACTCTGTCCTGGTTTACTTCCTAAAACTAAAGACACTTCTCTGAATCAGCATTTTAATCTCACGTTACCTTGCAGTAGATTTTAGTTTGTAGTGAATTTGCTTTGACTGTATAGACAGGTGTTTTGAGTTTGCAGAACTGAAACACTAGGTTTTTTAGCAAATATTTTGAACAAGTACTGCAACTTGTATCTATCAGAACTAATCCTTGGGGACTGGTGGCTCAGAGGAGTATGAATGTTACGTTATCTAAGCAGAACTAATTGAAACATTTGCAGTCATTCTTCAGTTGTTTGCACCCTATTTTGTTATTGTTTTATCATTAAAAAAGAAGTATTGGACACTGAGCTTCACTGAGCTCAACGATAGGTTATGGATTACTTACTCCAAGATATATTGAAAAATCTTAGCATGCAGTCCTTAAGAATAGCAGAATCTTTTCTTATGAAGGATTGGCCAAATCCTGCAAATGTTACTTACATGCTGTGTGCTAGTAAAATAATGTAATCTGCTTCTGTGACTGAAGTTTGACTTAGTGCAACTGAAGATACTACCCTTCTAAAATAGGAAATCTACTTGTAAGACCTCCAAATAATTTGTTTTAAAGATATTCGTCTTAATGGATTAGATTTACAGTCTCCAGAGGAAGGTGAAGAGTGCAGAGCCATGCATTAGTTTTCATTTCAGATCCAAATCTAATCTGGCACAGTAGTTTTTGTTCCCAGTGGTTTTGCAGACACTAGAGAGTATGGGGGTTTGTTTGTTTGGTAGTTTGTTTTAGTGGAGAGGCAGAGCTCTGCATAGTGAATTCAAATTTACCGATAATAGGCTTTTTTAGATTCTAGAAGTAGTTCAGGGACAGTGAAGTATTTGCATATCACAGGCTGAG
Source organism: Haliaeetus leucocephalus (assembly GCF_000737465.1). Lineage (NCBI taxonomy): Eukaryota > Metazoa > Chordata > Aves > Accipitriformes > Accipitridae > Haliaeetus > Haliaeetus leucocephalus. The sequence goes on along the minus strand of NW_010972909.1, from coordinate 2,957,748 downwards.
AATCACCAATTTGAAAGGCACCACAGGTTAGCCTGTGTTGCATGATTGTTTTGTAATTTTATTATGACCTGAGCAATATTTGATATTCTACTAAGGGAATACATAGATAGAAATTGGGAATACTGGGGATAAATAGGTTCGATTGTAGCTTCAGCTTTTCTTGTCTTTTCAAATATATTTCAGGTAAAATTAGTGTAGGGAAAAAAATCCTGAAAAACGTGACATCAACTCAACAACAAGAAAAGTAGAAGGCACAAAAATGAGTTCTAAACCAGTTAATGTTAAAACCTCTAACAGCGTCTATCTTCTGATCCTAGGAAGGTTGGTTTGTAAGGTTTTGCATTGCTGATGATGTGTGCATCGGTAGGAGGAATAAAGTTTCATGGGCTGGTATCCCAAACTATCTTAAATAAAATAGCTATCCAAAGTATTGTAATATAACGCAACTTAAAGAATTGGTCCATTAAAACAGTTCCAGGTATAATAATATAAAAGACAATGAATGGAAACACCGTGACTGAATACATTTCCAGTGCAGTTGCCTAGCATACATACGCCAGCTCATTTCTGATGAAGTCTTCTATGTAAAATCACCTTACTCCTCCTCAAAGCACGTTTCACATCATTCTTACATTATCTTGCAGGTGATGGAACATGTCTGTGTTGTTGATAATTGCTATTCCTAACAACTGGATTGAAATACGTTTCAGATGTGGCCTCTCAGTCTGCTTTTGAGCACAAACCACTGACGACACAAATAGGGCTAAAGTGAATAATTGTTTAGGGTTATTTTAAAACATAATTTTGATGGATTTGGTTGTCTGCTCATTAACTGTTTTTACTGGTCAAAATGGGTTAATATAAAACAGTACAACATGTGGATGTTTCTCAGAACATCAGGCATGGACTAATAATAGTTTTCTACATGTTGAAAGATTAAACATCTAAAGTCTAAAAATCTAATCTCATAGTGGGACTTCTAAGTCAACATTTTAACTATACCCTTTAATGCAGTATGACATGGTGGGTCTGTTTTTCAGTTTGCATTCTAAATATAATTTGAAGTTGATGCACAGAAACAGTAGATAAGTAAATAACTGCAGCTCTTCTGCCTCTCATAATGTACTTATAGACCTCTTATTCTATCAAATGAGCAGCACAGCCAGAAGTTCAGCCAATATTGCCATTCCAAGACATTCCAAAACTGCAAGCCAGAAACCTCAAAAATCACAAAACATTACATTGTTATGATTAATTTTAAATTCTTCTACATTTCATTCCAAGTTTTGAATCTCAGACATCATGCCTGCAAGTTTTTCTAGAGCTCTGAGAACTAGACATTTCCCCTAATGAACGCACTAATTCTTACATAATCCCTTGCTGCCAGTGGCATGGGGAGCTGAGAAGAAAGTCACGAAGTATCAGGAGACTCTTCATGAAGTCACAAGAGCAAATGTTCATTAGTCGCTTCAGAAGTCTAATCTTGCACCTATAAGCAAGCATGTTCACAATGAGTGCCTGAATTTGCTTTTTATCTGCAATATTTTATATACTTCTCTATGGCATGGGTAGCATACAGACTACTTTTAAAATTTGGCGCATTCACGTCCCAGGAATTCTCTGAGGCGTAACTCCTGTTTGAAAAAGGGTTTCCCATCTCAGTAAAACATTTTCTGAGCAGAAAATATGATTCTGACCATCAGTGCTGTGGTCAAAAATAATTTGTCCTGTCTTTTGAATTAGTGTTTGTTGCCAGATAGCAGGAATATATTTTTATGACCTTAGTTTTATTATTCGTTGCTGGGTAACCTATTGTTTTGGAGCCTAGCAAGAATCCAGTCAAATCCAAGTATTAAACTGCTGCTAATGACCATTTTGTTAGATTATTGACCCCCCTCTGTTTCGTCTCTGCCTGTACTAATGACCAGTTTTCAAGAGATTGTTTTTTAATTAATTCTGCCACATGATGATTAGCATTGTCAAATATTTAATATCTGCTTTCAAATTGTGAGAAGCACTAAACTCGCAGATTTTTGTTGTTGCTGCCGTAAGTCCAGTGAGTTCCAGACTTGATGGTAATTCAGTTCTTTCTGTGGAGACCGTGAGAATGTAATCACTTTCTGCAGGTGCACTTAAAATAGGTACATGCATAAAATTTACTCTGTTCTTTGGAGGATTTTTTAATATGTTTTCCCATCCCTTTAGTTAGAAAGGGAAATTAGGTAGGTATCCATTGCAGCTGGCACTCTCTTCTGCAAGCAGAATAGTTGTCAACAGTTAAATGTTGAGAACACCTCAGTCCAGTAAATGAGATTGTGACAAAGATTTTAAAGATTGTTGTTATTTTCCATTAGCCATTTTTCCCTGCTGCAAATAGACTCATGTTTCATCTCTAAGAAGACTAAAAAGCAGATTTTCATTTTCTGCAGATTATACTTGCAATTCAGTGTTCAACAGAAAGTCATCCCAATTTAGGCACCTAGTTTTGCAGTTTCTTCAGTAATAATGGGGTTGCCAGAAGGAAAATGGTCATTCTGTTGCTCACAGCAGAGCTCTAGGGTTTTCAGAGCAAAGTGATCATGCCACTGGGGCTTATTTTCTGGGTTAAAATTACCTCGAGCTGTGCATTATGCAACCTCTGCAGACTTCCAGAGGAATTCTTTAAATTAATTGGTGGTATAGTTTGGCTATCTGAGTTTCTGGAGGGAAAGGATTTCATTTTTTAAACTGCCCTAGATGTTTTAAATTCAGAAAGAAAACGGCCATGATTAACAACATTGTTATGAAAAAGACTGTAATACTGGTTTAATTAAGCTGCATTTCAGATTCCCAAGGAATAATCTGGTTTTCAGCTTCTCTTCCCTGACCTGAACGCTTTCCTGACACGAGCTGCCATTTCGTGCATTTGCTTTAGAATGAACACTGCTGGGAAAAGTCCCACTTTCTCTGCGTATGCCTTTTGCTCTGAAACCTTACCTTGGATGTGCTGATAGTTTTCTTTCCACATTTGCCAACAGAAGTAAACAACTGCATGAAAACCATAGAATATTAAGAACATAAAAAGTAAGAAAGCTGTAGAGATTTTGGGCTTGCCTTTTTTTTTTTTTTTTTTTTTTTAATAAGAGAGGAGCAGGAAGGAACAAAATAATAACATCTGTTAGAGGAAATCCCATCCTAAGTGTTAGTGAAAAACAACTTCTTCCTCCCCCCAACCACATTGCAAGAGAGGTTTCAGTCCCTTGCCATGTCAATGGCAGACATCGTTGGAGAAAGCACAGTCAGCACTTTAGCATAAAACCCCTGAAACAAACCATTAAGTCACAGAGCATGCTGTCCCAAAGACTTGGAGGGCTGAGGTCACTGAGGTCATGGTCCTAATAAGGGAGTGTTTTAATTGGTTTCTACTTTTTCTTCCCTGACATCCCTCTTTTCCCTCCCTCCTCCCCTCCACCAACCTTCACACCTTTGATCCCTCAACTGCTGGGATTCTGAAACTGTATGGAGAAAACTGCAATTATACAAATATCTCCATTGCTGTGACACATTAAAGATAGGGGGAGCACAGGGCCTCCACTACTAAGTAATCCTGTAAATTGCTTAAAATAACAACGAAGAGCACTATACACTTTTCTCATCCATTGTCAGACTGAAATAAATAGGTCTTTCTTTAACATGCCTAATCCTGCTAAACAGTACAAAATCCTATTACTGAATGAATTATAAATCCTGCTTCAGCACCTCATTTGTCCTGGAGTGTTTCATTGTGAAAACCAGAAATTCAATACCTTATTTTAGTCACACAATCCCTAGCACGACTGATTTTCCTCCTCCCTTCCCCCATCCTCTCCTCCCATGTTGACTGTGCTCAATAAGGTTTATGTTACGGCCACTACAAACCCTGGTGAGGAAAGTAAAGACAGCATTAGCCTGTTTAAAACCAGCCTGCACGTTTCTGTACCTACATTCTCGCTGTGCAGTTTTGGAAGGTAATGCAAGACAGGTTTAAGACCTTGTTAAGTTAATGTTGTGATGAACATCTGTCAAGTCACATTTCTTCTTCTGGTGCACCTATAATAGTAGAATATCTTTATTCTTTCCCCCTTACTTGTGTCATGAAACGTAAATCTCGAGATGCTCGCATTTTTCACTGTTGAAGCCCTACGTTCACCAAATTTCTGGGACCTCTGCAATGCATCAAATCTGCATAAAGCAGATTAAGTTACTTAGGGTCTTCTCTTTGGTAACGTGGTAGTGCAGCCTGCAGAAACCACAGCTCCCAGTGGGTGATGCCTCTCTGCAGTCCCTGCTGCGATCTGTAGATTCGTTACTATTCCCGCAGCAGAAATGAGGTAGAGCTGTTTCAGAGAGTGTTGTGCAAATCAACGGTCAGTGTCAAGCTCAGGAGCCCACCATGAGAAGATGACTGTAGCGCTGAAGGAGAATTGGGGCACAGAGAAAGAGTTTTCTAGCAAATAAAACCCTCGTGAAAACCAGCTGCGTAAGAGCAGGGTTAAGTTTTATTTGTTTTCTTTGGTTTGCAAACTGTGGGTCAGGCAGTACCTGGCGATACAGGAGGAAGGGAGGAGGGGACATGAGAAACCATACTTCTTTGCCTCACGCTGCAAGGATTTGATACAGCCCAGGGTTCAGCTCCGTGAAACTGTCTCAGAAAGTTGACTAAATGTGCCCAGAGTTGCTGGGCATGTTGTGGTGAGGGGTAGCATACAAGACAGCAGCAGCCAGGGCACTGGGGCTAGAAACCATCTATTCCTCCTGGAGGTATGTTAGCTGGCTTTGCGAGAATTCCTTCTGGGCTCTCCTGCTGTAGCTTAGATCCTTGTTACCCTGTCCTGGTTGGGGCTCTGGTTGTAAAACGAAAATCTAAACCTGGAAATTTGAAGGATTGTGTTTCAGAATATATGGTGTAAATATCTCCTATCTAGTCTGAGATCTGCTTTGTTTTCTTGCCATCCCTCTTGCCGTCTCTGAATACTATTTAAGATGTGGTGAGTATATTTAATTTAACTAGGTCTTTTTAATGGTATTTATTTATAATGTATGACCACATTTGTGTCATGCCTGTCTCTGCATTTAATTTTTTTAGGGCTTTATGCAATAAAGAATTCCATTTCTTTTAATGAGCATATTTTCCCCTGCCTACAATACATTTTAAAAATAATCTTTCTGTGTCAGTTCTGTTTTCCTTATAAAACCCAATACAAGACGCTCAGGGATATATTTTGCTCAAAAACCCCAAAACTCTTTGTCATATATGGTAGTCGAAAATGAAACACGGAGGTCGGAATTGCTCAAGCTACAGTCAGAAAGTCTCAGAAATTTTGCATCTAGAAAATAGTGGTTTCCTATCACGTTTTATTTTTATGGCGTTGCCCTTCCCCACCGATAGACAGGGTTCAAACCAGCTGCAGCACTGTGAAGTTATTAAGTTCCCTCTTCTGAATATGGCTGGGCGTACATCTTTCTATAGCTGCCTGTTGAGATGGGCTGTCCTATGAACATCTCTCTTCTGATTCTTCCTTGGGACAGACTGGAGGCTTCTCAGGTGCCACTGGATCATCATGGGTGTGATCACACTAGGAAGGACAATTTGAGGTGCGGAGAAGATGGGGAAAATGAATGCCTGCTTTCCCCAAGCAAGCACTGCAGAGCAGGATTTGAGGGTGGAACAAATGAGTGTTCAGTAATGACTGGCAGAGGCCATTTTTTTCAGTGGTGATTTATGTGGGACCCTGAGGTTTCAATGGGGATGACCTGTGAACTCAAAGTGAACCTAAGCCAAAGCTAGAATTATGGTCTAAGTACTGGGAATATCACCTGTAGCTATGTCTGATTAAATATTTCAGATGACACATCTTTTTGGTTGGACTTAAATTGTTCCTGAAATCAGGTAGAATTTGTTTCTTTTGGCCAAATTAAAGCCAAATAAGATTATTTCTTTAAGGCTTTTATTAATTAATTGTATCAGTACTAACATGAACATTTTGACTTAACTTTTGAACAGGTTCCTATTTAGAAATATCTGTAAATTTTATTTTAAAAAGTAATTTCACAGAGACATGAAACATTTTTCTTTTTTTACTCAGCCCAGCAATATTCATACATGTCTAAAATGACTTTCCACCCAATGCATCATGTTGTAGACTCCAGAGTTATCCTGAAAATCCTTGAAATTTCTGAATAAACATTTTTGTGTCTAATGATTTGTAGCTGTTATCTAAACTATGAGATGATGCTTCCAGCAAGTCATCAAATAGACCAGTCAGCAAATGTATCATAGTAATCTCAACCTAAAGTCTTGACATAAATCTGGGAAGTACAAACATTTAATGATTTCTGAAATAACTCAAAACAAGCTACAGCTTTAATCTCTCTTCCTAAATGTACATAGCTAAAGATTAAAAAAAAAACAAAAACAAAAACAAAAAAACCCCCCACAAACAAAAAAAAATCCCAAACCAACAACTATCAGCAAACAAATTTTCCTGGTGATGTGAAGTAACCAAAAGCATTGAGCATGTTGGGGCGGGGAGGAGTGAGGGTATGCAAAAACTACATTGGTTCAGAAACAAGAAGATGCTACAGCTGTAAGAAATGGTTGCAAAATAAGTATTCTACATGCTGATACTGATCAGAGGGGAAAAAAGATCTAAATTGAGAGCACTAATTTTTTAAGATTGTTGGGCAAGTATTTACGAAAGACTTGGGGGGGGGGAAAGTGCCACGTCTGCATCCTACACTATGGAATTACAAGAGTTATCTCATTATTAAAAGTAGATTTGTGCATTTAAAGTTTGACATCTTGTACATTAATACGATTCAAGACAGTATTACTGTTGATGTGTCTTTTTGTATAAAGTTCTACAGGCAAAACTTACAAATCTCTACCCGCAACACTTCATGCTTTGAGTCCTCAAAATTTGCCAGTCTTCTCACTCATGAGTAATGTTAGATATGTGAACCAATCCCCTTGAACTCAGTGAGACTCAGCACACATCAGCTTTTGCTGGGTTACAGCCCACGCGAGCAAGGATACGAAAAGACGGGGGAGAGCAAAAATGCTGAATTTGGGAAATCGGTAGCGGCTGCTACAAGGAAGCTGAGCTGAGCTGTGCAGGGCTGCACCTCCAATTACACACAAAGAAATTTACGTTTTTCTTTTGTCTATCAGGATCTTTGATTGCTTCTGACTAATCCTTTCCTATGTGCTCTTTCCTTCTATTTTAGTCCACATTGTGTTCCCACAAGTAGAAAAGTGTCATTTCATGTGCTTTTGCTGCAGTGAACCAGAGCAAAGCCTTTGTTTTCATAACATGTTAAACTGTATTCTTTAAATTCTTCATTGATTCTATTAAGCTTTAAAAACAGCCCTTTCCCTCTCCCTTCCTCTCTCCTCCCTAACCTCCCCCCCACCCCCCGAAAAAAAAAAGGCAGAAAAATCCCCCCAGTCCCCCTAGGCAGTGGTCTGGAATGATTGGCAGGCTCGACAGAAGGGACCCCTGGATCCTAATAGCGAGGGTTGCTGCAGGTCAGGACGGGGGCTTATTTACAGAGCGACGGAGGGGCCCAGGGCCGCAAGGAGAGCAGGAGGTACCGCAGGGCACCGGAGCAGCCTCCGTACAAAGCTGCACGGCGGCTCGGAGAGAGACGTAGCAGGGAGCGCGGCGTAGGGCAGAAAGGAGGTCTTGGCAGAACCTTTTGGGAGCCCCAGGACTGGAATAGCAGAGGGCGTCACAGGTCAGGACTGAGGTGTTTTGGCAGAGTTACGCAGAGGCCCAGGACTGCAATAACAGGAGGTGAAACAGGTCATTGGCATTGGCAGGGATGCGTGGGAGAAAGTTGTGCGGAAGAGCCTGCCCTGCTTTAGCTGAAACGCTATTACTCCTACTCTGTAACGTGTGCTCTGTTTTCCCCTAAATACAGGAAATAATTCTTTCTGAAGCCTGCTCCTCTACAGTCTTAAAATGGCCTTTTACGTGTGGGGGAGAGGTGGTATCACAAACTACAACAGTGATCAGATTTTGTGTTGTTACATAATTACTGATTTAAAACCAAAGCAAACCTGAGTTTTCAAAGGATCTTGGGAGGTTTGGATTTACCAAACTCCCAGACTAAAGAGACTCCACAAAGTCTGCAGACGACAGGAGAAGAAGTCGCTGTGTAGATTCCCTTGGGGCTCAGAGCAATAGCTAATAAACAGATTGAGGTCTTGGGTATCAGGCTGTAATCTGCTAACTCTTACAATAATGCGTTTGCACTATTTACGAGGTTACCCACGTGTACTTAAATGAGGTCCTTGTACTTTCCAGTAATATATGTTAAAGAGAGCATAAAGTTTATCTCTTCTTGTAGGAAGATTTTCTTCCAGCAATACCAGGAGTTTGTGAATATTTGTCTGAGCTGCTCATCAAAATAAAATGAGAAATTTGCTTCAGGGGAGAATGTAGTTAAAAAGAAATAAAGTTAAGAATTGTATGGCTAGATCTAGAGCTGGGTAAATTGTTTCCCCCCCCTCCTCTTCTCTTTCCTCCTTTCCCACCTTCCCCTGAGAAAAACAGTTTGGGAAATATTCAAGTTTTATAGTAAACTATCCTAGATTGTACTGATTCTGTCTTTGTTCAGTAGCAAACATTCACCTCCAAGAATATTTAATTTCATGTGAATAATAAGGAATAAAAAGGAAAAAGAACTGCAACTTCACAGTTGGAATATGAGTCTACTGAAAACTTAGACATATTTTACTATGTATTAGGTATTTACTTATCCAGCTAGGGGTTAAAAACATGTTGTCGTATCCTGTCATACTTAAAATACTGAAATCCAAGTTTCATGAGCAATAGGCACATTAAATATTTTGTGAATAATCTTAATAGCATAAATATAAAATAGTAATGGCATCCTTAAAGCAGTGAGAAGATACATTTGAGATTACTACTCTGTTGGAATAGGTAATGTAAAGTTTTCTGTGCCCATCTGTGGGCAAATCTAAATGCAGTATTTTATCTCAAGTTACTAAATTGGTGTCCTTAGCACAAGGAACAAAATATTTCCCTAAAGTTAGATTAAAAAAAAGTTACAGAGAAAAAACTAAATTAATCTGATCTTCTGTCCTGTTTCAGGGATGTATCGGAGTTTTCATTCCATAAATTTTCTGGTTTGCATTGTGCACAGGGTGGAATTGTTTCCCTCCCTTCCTCTCCTACTCACTGCTATCAACAGTAAACTCTCGCACTGCAAATGTCAGTGGGTGCATGTAAGTGCATTGCTAGAGACCACAAATTCCTCCAGTCCAGTAGCTGAAGTGCATCTCTGGACCCTAGCACAGGGGCCCCATTTTGTGACTGAGGGCTCCGGGTCCTGTAACAATACTCAAAATAAAAATATACAGGGTCCCACCAAAATATTTCATTGAGGTGGCAACTGAAGAAATGTGGTAGTCTGGTAGATATTCCTTGACGCGCTCCAAATGGTCCTTTCCGTCTAGAAATGTGAGGGGCTCTAGAAGTAGGCTTTTTTTTTAGGCATAGCCATATGCCGAAAGTAGGCTACTTGTTTTGGAAGTAACCCCGTTGCAGTTGTCTAATATGGTGACATATTCGTTGTAATTCAGTTTGCTCCTTGCTCGTCAAAATGCTTACAGTCTCTCGTGGCTTGAACCATGTGACAAACGCTTGAAGTTCTTGCTTCTGCTTTCCTGCACGCTTCAGTGCAAATTCCTTCACCTTCATCAGAAAAACACCTAAATAACGTCTCTTCTGGCTTTTCTTGCCTTTCCTATCCTTGCTTACTTCTCTTTGCAAAAACAAGTCTTTTTTGCATGATCTGCTTCTTTCCAGGCTGGGTACCTCCTCTCTGTTCCATCAGGCTCCCATCCTGCTCCACTTACATCCATCCAGATCCCCTTGCTTCTCAGAATCCCTCTGGTGATAACTCACGGCAATAAAAATGTCATATCCCTTTTGCTCATTAGCGGATCTACTCTGAAGAGGCATGAGCGATACAGATTTATCCTGGACGGTGTTTGAGCCCTGTCTGTACACGGGGCTGTTTCTCTTTTGTCCATGCACAATCCTGTACTTGCAATAGGAATCATTAGGTATAGCTTGACTGATCTCTCTTAAACAAGCCTGGCTTAAGACTGTATACAGCAGGTGAGACTGGATCCCAATCACAGGTACAGCATCTCTCAGAGTGTGAATGTTGACGAACTGTGTTACTGGAAACTTCTCCCACACCCAGAAGGCGCGAGTGCCTGGGTTGACGCGTAGGATGGCAAAACCGACTACGTGACAGCAGTAACAGTGAAAATGGGAAGTCACTTGACTGCTCACCTTTCTTGCAAAGACAGACCTGCGTTCAGCAGACTGTAAGTGCAAAAAGAGGGGCAATCTGTGATGGAAATAAATTTTAACAATACTGAAAGAGAAATGTTGGCATAGTTCTAATGCATTCACGTCTTTACTGGGATATGCAATTAAATTCAAGGATTCCATTTTTGAATGTGTGTTGTTAATAAGGGACTGGTTTAAATAAGCTAAATATACATTTATAATCACCAGATTCACTACAAACACTGTAAAATGCCAGTTTATAAACACAGCTGAAACATTAAGTGTGTCTCTGCATTTGAACACACAAAATAGCGTACTGAGTTACAAACATATTTCTCTTCAATTGTTTGTGTCTGCCATCGCAGCACAGTTTATTGTGCTCACTATTCAGAATAAAATAGGGCTGAGAAAACTACTCTGTTTTCTTTGTAATTTTTCCCCAACAGTTTTAACTATAGCTAAAGCTACGGGGTCATCCTTTAATTCCCTGATTGCCTAGGCAAGAAATATGATTAAACACAGTTTTAGCACCAAGTAATAATCATTCCATCCATTTTCAGCATAATGCTCAACTGCATACTTAAATAAATTGCTTTGCTGAGTAACAAAGAGGTTATTCTTGTCCTTAAGTGCTTTGCTGAACTACAGACTATATCCCTGGGCTATAGGTAGTCCCTGCAGCACAGATATCAACAGATTCTGCACTTTTTTAGCAGATCTGAGATGAAAACAGTAGAATGCAAACATACATATAACAGGAAATTGTATAGAGCATAGATAACTCATGCGAATGAAAACAAAGGCATGGTAACTGTGTGTCACTGCACGGTCAATTATAAACATTTTTTCTGTGGTTCCACTGTGAAAAGAAACAAAACACAGACAGTGTTAATGCACAGTTGTCAGATTGGTATAGAACCACAACTCTGACAGATTGAGATTTCAAATAAGTAATATAAAAAAAGAGTAGGTATGCAGTAAAATAAGGCCACATATCGCACACGGCTTTTGTAAAAAATTATAAAATGTTCTATAAATATTTTATATCCTTTTCAACATTTAACAAGCATGTTTTGTAACTGAACTAGTTATACCCATAGGAATGATGCTTCTTGGTATGGTATTAATCATCAGAGCTATTCCATAATTAAGATATTCATATTAAAAAAAAAAGTATGTCCTAAGAGGAAAATATTTATGAATATACAGGATCCTTTTAATTTAATTTATTTATTTATTTATTTAAGCTCAGAAGGCTTTTATTCATACGAGTAGGGAATTTATAGTCACGGGGCTTAGGCCTCTATCCATCAAACATCAGTCCAGGTTTGCAAGAAGGGCCACTGAAGGCAATAATGTTATTCATGTGCATGAAACTGGGAGTGAGCAGGTCTGGGCCCGAATAAGTGACTCCACATGATATATTTGTCTCTAGGAGCCGTCTGTTTTGCTTTTTCCTTTGTAGGTACATTTTTACACTATGTAAAAGTTCAGTGAAGTAGTTCAAACATGGGATGGGAAAGAAAAATCTCTGCAAATGTGAATCAAAATTTAATTGCAACTGAGAGAGATGCAAGTGATTAATATTGGCAAAATACTAAGCCTCTTCTATATTTCAGTAGCCAGAGCTTGTCATGATTTGCATGGACCAGCTCGGCAGAGCATAAACCTCAGGCCAGTTTCACAGCAGGTTAAATGGCTCTTCTTTCTTTTGTCCAGCAGTTGTGTATGTGGCATTGGTCATGTACTGTGGACGATACCCACCTGGGCACGCCACACCAATATCGTGCTTAATTTCAACTCTGACGTGTATTGCCAGCAAATTCTGGCAGAAAGGGACTCATGGGCAACCTGAACTGTTAAATATCTCTACTACCTTCAGCTTTAAGATTTCTTAATAATAAAGTCCTAAGCAGGTGCTTCAATTTGACTGTTAAAAGTTTGATATATTTAAAAAATCTCAAGTCTCAGTCTTCCTCTTTGTTGGCATTCAAGAATTGACAACCTAAAAAGCCAGTTCTCCTTTTCTTTATTCTCACTGAATTTCCATTCGTGTTCTCAAGTATAATGCAGCACAGCCAGCTGCTTATTTCCATGCCTTTACAGAGGAATGTTTATTTACATCTAGTCACTGAATTTAAAAATTGCAAACTAAATTTCATGGTATAGATGATGACATTCTTCCGACTGATACCATTTCTAACAGCTCACATGTTTGGCCTTAATTCAGTAAAATGTGATAATAAGGTCTGACAATCACTAGGAACAAAAAAGTCTTCATTTCTACCTGGAAAAACACCCTCTTCTCTCTCTTCATTAATGGTAGATGGAAATTATCCAACCATTACAACTTATCACTCACTGCCTCTCTGGTACGATATAAACCCTCAGAAAGACAGTGTCTGTTTCTTTTTCATTCCAAAGGTCAGAAATCTGGTATGTGACCAAAAAGGTAGTTAATATTGACCAATACAACTGTGACAGCAGGTAGGTGTACTCAGAATATGAACAGTCTTTAACATTTGATCTAACAATATAAAAATTTTGTCCTAAATATCTTATTAATTCTGAGATTCCATATGGGATATTTGACGGTTGTTACTTGAGGAGAGAGAGAATTTTAGCCGTCTATAAGTTGTGCTTTATTCTTTCCCCTTTTTCTCCTCCTTCCCACCCCAGCCCAAGTATATTGGCTCAAGAGATCCTCCAGCATCCGCTCCTTTTCCTGGATCTTCTCCAGTGCCACAGAGATCCTGATTATCATTATGCTTCCAAGTGGACTATTTTTTTTTTTCCACACCCTGCACAAATGGTATATGACTGTCCTTTGTAGAATACTTCATTCTATATCAAATGAAAGTGAGTTTCAGCATCTCCCTTGGTTAGGAGCATCTTAAAATCTAATTTACGCCTTTTGAATTGTTGGTATCCGGCTCAGGTCTGGGAAGAACAACATGTGGGCAGGCTATTCTTGTAATTAATTGTTTGCTTTCTCTGGCTGCTTTGAGAATCTGTTCTTTGTCCTGCATATCTGATAATGTCATGACTCTAAGGTTCTTTATAGCCATAGTAGCTAATGTACCTTAATGCATTTATATTTCAGAGTCTTCAGATGGGTTCCAAGCTGTGGTCTTATTAACAGAAACCAGAGCAGGGTGGAAGCAGCCTTCCTGATAACCACACATTCAAGGCCTCTCATTCTGACTCTTCTCCCTTGCTTTTTCCATGACCTCTCTCATTCCACTCACAACCCAGCCACAGTCTAATCATCCTTATTACAGTAACAAACATCTTGCATTCTCTAATCTATTGTTTCTAATCTCACAATTTGCGCTTGTCTAGAATGTCACATTTATAAACACAGACAGAGTCCAGTGCCTTCTGTTCCCAAAGCACAGGCATCCACCATGCGAGTGAACGAGGAATCCTATTACGCTCTAGGAGATTTAGGGTTCGTGATTAAGATAACAATAACTTCTAGGTGTGAGGTGCTGACTTTATATGTGGAGCAAGGGAGTGTTAAATCTAACATGTAGTACACAAACAGCAATGTCAGATGAAGACACTGTTATTTTTGCCCTTTTTAAATGCTTGGTTTAAAATCAAACAGCAATAGGCTCATTGTAGCAGAATCACAGCTAAAAAAAAAAAGTACCACACAGACTGGCTGAAATGCTAGACATCAGAGGGACCTAAGAGGGATTTAGCCCTTCTATCACCGTCTCTCACCAGCATGATTCACACCAGCAGGACTGCTGAAGCCCTAAGAACATACTGGATCAGAAGTCCATCCAGCCTAGTCACCTGCCAGTGAGGTGGATACTTTGAGAAAAATCAGAGAAGAGGCACCCAGTGGTACTTGCTCAGCTTCCCAGCACCTGTGGCTTAGAAGGTCCTCAGATCTCAAGCAAATATTCATTCTATAGGTGCAGTGAGTCAGATGCATCCAAATACACATGTTGTATAGTTAGTCTAGGCATGTTCAGTGAAGTCTTCTGAGACCTGGAGGTATCAGGTTTCCTGTATGTGTGCTGGTGTTCCTTGAAAAGCTAACAACTTAAATACTGCAGTTCTGCTGCATATGAAGCTCAGCGTGCCTGGCACATGCACCAATATTTCTTTCTAGGAGTCTGGTACAGATAACAAGAGAAAAAGAGAACAGAAGATGTCTCTGCTTGAGCAAAGAACAAAGGTACTAACGAAGAGCCGTGTTGACTCCTGTCAAAGCAGGGCTGTCAGAAGTTCACTCCTATCAAAATGGCTTTCAGCACGTAGGCAGCCGTTCAGCCTACAGACGTTACTTTAGACACCTGGTCATCAACCATTACCAGAGGCATACCATAAACTAGGGCTGTCTTGAGCCGTGCCGATGTGTAAATCCGAGGTTAAAGAGATCAAACAACTATGACCGCAATCATCTTACCACCTTCTGCACAATCTAACCCAAAGTGAGAAGGTCTAATACTAACCAATAATTTGCAGAATCACCCATGCTCACTGAAAAGTCCTCATTGTTGGCTTCTTCCAGTTTAAGCAGATGAGGACAGCAAAAAAGGGAAAGATATATTGCAAATATGCCAAATGGACAAGACGAGGGTACAGGAACAGTGATTTTCATTGAAGACTTACAGTGCAATTTCACAGAACTAATTAATGAGAAACATCAAAATAAAGCTAGCGGGCTATAAAAGGTAGCTGGGGGGAAAGTAAGACAATAAAGAAGAGAATCATGCAGGGCAGGTGAAATTGGACAGATGATGGGATGGAAGAGGAGGGGGTTTTAAGCAAGTGATCTTTTGTCAGCAAAAGCAGAGAACATAAAACTAGGCAATATCATGGGATCATCAGAACGGCAGCTGCATGTCCTTATCACTCATAACTATAACAGCTTTTAAAAGGGTGGAAAAATCCTAACTGAAAAACCATTCTTCCTTTTTAATAAAGCATCTGACTTTCACATTCAGAGGTTTCATAATAACCTCTGGCAAATAAGTGCTAATGGGTTCAGTTTTCATGTCTGCACTTCAGAGTAAAAAAGGGTCAGAAATGAGTTGCATTTTTCCTCTTCTCATTTAAAAGAAGTGGTATTTTGACTTGTAAGGAGCCAAGTGCAGTTCACGTGCTTAGTTTCCTCTGCGCTGCACATAAAAACAGGAAAAGCCAGTCTTTTGGCTGTGCTTCTTTTTATTGTTGGTTGTTTGACATGTTTTTCTATTACAATTCACAGCAGGGAGCGTTTATCTCCGTTATGAAAACCAGTTGGCCCATTGTTAGGAAAGAAAGCTGCACTTCCCCAATAGGAAGTCAAGTGTCTCTACAGTGTCGTAGAAAGGCATTCTGCAGTTGAAGTCAACATATGTCGGTGCTAGGAGACTGTGCATGCAGCACTTGCGCTCCTGTCTTCGATTAGAACAAGCCCGGTTCCCCCTGCACACGTCGGGAAACGGTGGTGTGCACAGCGGGCAATGGCAAACCCAGTAGTAGTCCCACTTCCCACCCGTTAGAGATGGGGGGAGGTTTTGGTAACGGCGCCTTTTCTGCAACTTTAGCTAGCAGAAGCTGCGAGGTTCCTTTCTTTCTTTTCCTGATGTCGGTTATTTTGAAGGAGGTGCTCAGTCACTCTTTGAGAAATGGCGTCTCTGTTCACTTAAAAAATGCAAGTATTGCACCTTAAATTTTTTCTACTTTCTCTTTTCTTCCAAAACAGTAAGAAATATAACATTGCTTTCTGGTTTATTCATTTATTTTTTTTTACAGTCCTAACATCGAGAGCTCACTTTGCCATTTTTTCCCCAAACATAAATTCCTTAAACGTCTGTGTCTGATAGTGCCCGATTATTTGTGGGGGCATTTCTTAGAATTTACCTTCCTGTTCAGCAAACATCATAAATATGGGGTTTAGCTCAAAGGTGTAAGTATGATAATTCAAAATTAAGCCATGGGTTGGTTTGCTTCTACCAGTCAGTCTTCTGGCCAGTGCTTGGGTGACATTACATCTTTGAGAAGATATACATTCAGTCCAGGCTGAACAAATGTGACTTCATCTGTCTAGATCAAATAATAAAATGTATTTTAAATATCATCCAAATCATTCATCAAGGATAGCAAGCTCAGCCTGTGTGATATTTAAAAACGGGCTTCAGTCAGAACTCAGTATCTACTCTTTTCAGCAAAACTCAGATCTGAAGTCAAACTTTGTGTTTGCATAACGCTATTGTCAAAATCTGAATCGAGAACAAGGAAAGTCAGATCTTCATCTTGATGTACATTGTATGACTTGGGCATGTATCTGGTAATGTTTAAGATACATAACTTAATTACTCTACTTTCTTTTTAAGTCGTTATACACAGTGTATTGGATAGTTATAGTTTGTTTATTTATTGGATTAATCGAATTATTGTGTAATCCTGTATTTATTATTATTAATATTTCTCTTGGATGACTATTTGTTATTATACATGGGTTACAAGCTAATAACAATAGCTTTAAGACTAGAAAGCAAAACAAAGATAAACCATAACTGAATTCTCACCTTTTAAACTGCTAGTACAATGCTTCATTTTGTGCACTTGCCTTTTGTGCTCAGTTTGACCTTTGTAAACTATATAAAAGCAGGAGACCAGACTCAAGAGTTCATATTCTAGCATCTGCCTTGTGGGCTGAGATTTTTTTAATACAGTCTGGTTTTCACTGGCTCTTCAATGGATACAAAGCAATTGTTTCAGTGCAAGGTATTTAATGTGCTGTCGATTGCCTTTGAAATTTGCATTGTTCCTTATTGCTTTTTTTCTTTTATTAAGTCCTTAAAAATTCAGCATACTAGATTAAATCTGTGGGAAAAATATTTATAGCAAGAGATCTTACAAAGATAAAAAGCTCAGTGAATATAGCTCTTCAGTTCTGGCTTGTGTAAATACAGGCAAAACAGCAGTACAAGAAAAATAATTGGTTCTAATGAAAAAATACAAAGCAAACAAGTTCCAAATAGTGGGGTATTTTTGAGTTTGTTTCCCTAAGATTTTAGGATTCCTTATAGCAAGGAATATAAACTTCCTCATCAAACTGTATTAAAAGTCCAAAGTATTTCAGGCTTGAATTCCTCTGTGTTCTAGTTATTTTTAGCTGAAATCATGCAGGACTTTGTCCATGGGCAAATCATCTAATGGTATTAAAAGCTACAGATATCTAGCATTTCAAATGTCCACTCACGCACACTCAATTGTACAAAAATAAAAAATTTTTTTGGTAACTTGACACGATGTACGGTATTTTTAAAAATTTTATGCCCTGTTAATTGTGCAGTTTCTGCACAGTTTCTTGTTTATAAAGCTTACATTGAGATAGAAGTGACTAATGTTAGCTACTGAAGTACTCCTGTTGATAAGTCTCTGAATTAAAATAGAATAGTAAAGGACCTAGAAATCTTTGGAATATTCAGATGGTGAAGCCATATTTGGGGACTGTATCAATACAAATCATATTGTAAGTCTAAAATGTTAAGATTTAGCTTTGTTGATCAAGGGGTATAATCAATACAAGGGTTCAGTACTTTCTGGGAGAAGAAACTCATTCCTTGGCAATGGATAAATTCCAAAAACATCTTGAAAGGGAGATCAAAGTGACTTTGCTGCCTTGTTAGGTTTGCATCCATTAGCAGAGGTTACTTCTAAAGAGCAAACACTTGCCTTTGAAATGGAGTAGACTGTCCCAGGTATAAGGTGTCTCCAAAAACGTTCCCCATAGAGAAATACCAAAGGTATCATTCTTTACCTCTCATTTCAAGTGATATTAGATTGTATACTAAATCATATCAGCCTAAAATGTGTTTTAGGAGGAAAGCATAAATATTTCCAGCAAGGCCACTAAATCTGTTTGCTTACTACCTGCTACCTCCTTCTGAGACCGCTTTTTTCTTTGACATGAAAAAATAAATGAACCGTTCTCCAGGCATTAGTAGATTCTTCCTTCTTCTTAGAAGCATCCATTGGAAGGAGCTAAAAATTCTGCTGGAGTAAACAATAAAATTCTTATGGACTTCAGCAGATGAGTAGTTCACACAGCATTGAAATGGGAACCGCTTTTGAAAAGAAATCCAGGATAATGGTGAAAAGTCATTACACATTTCACTGGAGCTTGAAAAATAAAGAGGATCCTCTTGAAGATAAGCGTTAATAAACAAGTTATTGGTGTTGTTATGAGGGACAACTGGGTGAAATTTTACTAACAGATGCAATCACTGGTAACTGTTTTCTGCCTCTCAAATCTGTTAAACCTCTTCCCATTTTGAAAATAATTTTTAAAATCTGCTATATCATATGTAACAAAAATCCGCTATAACAGACTAACTATAGGTCCCTTTAACAGACTGAAAGTTGATGTTCAGCCTTCCGTTCGGATAATTGTTCACCTACATACATTTTCATTGTTGGTTTTGCCTGCTGTATTAACTGTGCATTAAAATTGACTGTCATAATAGACTGTTTAATAAAAGATCTAGTAAAGCTTCTCACGAGTAAATCTAATCCCTCTCATATTTGTCTAATTTGGTTACATCTTCATTGTTACTACTGTTATTTTTTGTAATGCAATAGCATCTATAGATCTCATGCAAGATCAGGGGCTCGCTGTGCTAGACACTGTATAAATAGAAAGTGAGAGACAGTCCCTTCCCCTAAAGCACTCCTAGTCTAAATAGACCCAGTAGGAAAGGAAGCAGAAGCATGGAGCACTGAAGTGATTTCGCCTGAGGTCACACAACAGTTCATTAGTAGGTTTTGGGAAAGAAGCTGGTCTTTCTGCTGCTCTTCCAAAATCTCTTACATATACCTCTCATATGGTGATTGAAGTTTTCTTAAACACTTACAGTTGTAACGTTGCCCTTACTTGGATTTGTGTGTAGTGTGCTGGTGACTTGCTTGCCACAAAGGTGATCCCTCCTCTTGTAAATTAATGCTAGCAAACTGTAAAAGTAACGTTGGTTTTGTCATAAAAATCCAACTTCATCAAAAGGGAAGCCTTTCTTTTGTAAATTAGTGTTTCTCACAGATAATAATGTTTTGCCACTGCTGGTGCCTGTTGCACAATTTCCAGATAGTGCTGCTGGTTGAGCTCTTCTTCCTTCTATCCTTGCTCTAAACTCACTATATACAGATGTGGCCAGTTTTGGTCCGGTAGAAGAGTTAATTATTTTAGGATGTCCTGAACTGTGATAGACCTGAATGTATCTAACTCGCAGTGCTAATTGAAGTCACTTATATTATCTGATTCGGAACCATCTTCAATATCCCTTAACATCCCCAGTAAGATCACGTTGTCCACAGGTACAATTTCATTCGCTATTTTGTTGGTTCTCTAAAAGAATTCTAGTTGGGAATTGAGAGTATTTTTTTTTACTGGGATTATGTAGTGTGTTGCTATGATATCACACAGACCATAGATAATTTTGCATGTGTCTAATGG
The DNA here is from genome assembly GCF_000737465.1 of Haliaeetus leucocephalus. Classification (NCBI taxonomy): domain Eukaryota; kingdom Metazoa; phylum Chordata; class Aves; order Accipitriformes; family Accipitridae; genus Haliaeetus; species Haliaeetus leucocephalus. The sequence goes on along the minus strand of NW_010972909.1, from coordinate 2,937,939 downwards.
TGATTTTCAGCTCATTTATGTGATATTGGAATACAGCTTGCCAGCCTGCTGGGCCTTTCATATTATTATTACCTGATAACTGGAGATTCTGTATCAAAGATTTTCAAAACTTGAGCAACCTGACCTAACTTTGACATTAGCCCTGTACTAACAAGGTACTGAATTGTACTTCCAACCTGGATGAGTGTATGATTCTGGTTTTAGTAGTGACTAAGCCACTTCATTCTCACACTTTTTTTTATAGCTTTGGCAGAACATTGCCTAATTCTGAGGGAGTTTAATGTTATCTGTTCTTTCAACACAGTATCTACAAGCAGCTTAACCCATTTTTTTACTTTGCCCTTTTCGTCTATAAAGAATGCCTGGAAGATAGCTGCAAACTCAAAGCAAGTCCTTCAGCTTCACTTGCTGGGTAGACCCACACCTTTTTTTCTTTGGAAATTTAGAGAAAGCACTGACACTGCTCACATTTCTGAGTTCTGGTAGGCTTACCAATGTTCCTCACCTTGTCTTTAGGGAATTGAAAATGTGTTGCATAAGAGGTGCCATACCTACGTCATACCTACGTAGCAGATTTGTAAGCCTGACATAAAGGGAGAAGGGTATGCTGTCTGCCACTTGCAATCTTCCCCATTCGCTCACTTTGAGATGTTGCTGGCACGGCAGCTTCCCAGATAAGCAGGAAGTTTTCTGATGAAAAACTTCAGAAGAACATTTTCTTTAGAAACACTTCTGTCGCTGCCGTGTATTCTGTTCTCTTTTTTCCGCTCTCTCATTCTTTATTATCAAGGAAGTTTGCATAAAAAGGAGACCTTTTTGTCTGAAGAGTTCATCTTACTCTGGTAACCAGTCCCCACCTGAAGCCCTTACTTGTGTCCACAGCAGCCATTTGTGAAGTCTCACACAGAGGATTATGGCTTCAGGTGAGCAACAAGCAGTGGGAGCAAATGGAATCCCAGGAAAGAAAGATACCATTCTCATGCAAATCTGTCTCCAAAAAGAAGGAGAAGAAAATATATTCAGTGCAAACACTCCTTTAGTGAAACCTTATGATCAAGAAGTCAAAGGCACAAAAGTCGGAAGTTTCAGCAGTAGAGTTTCCACAGCAACTCTAAACTTGGCTGTCTTGTTGCATTTTTCATGACACTTCTAGCTTTTGTGTCTATCTTCTATCCTGATTTGCTACTGTGGATCTGACCCTTAACGTCTGAGAAAGTTAAAAGTTTATATTCTAAATTTCTGACACAAATCCATCTCTGTTTAACACTATGGCTTAACTTTGCAAACTATGAGCACATGTATGTAAAAAAAAAAACCCAAAACTGAAGTTCAGTTTCTCTGGGAACTCTGAGTTGAGCTGTCTGACTTCTGCAGGTCTGAAAAACATCTACAATTATGCTGCATGGATAGAAGGCCTTTGTACGAAGTTTCTTCTTCAATGCTTTTGGTTTTTTATATAGTAGGAAAGTATATCAGCTGTTCATTGCAACTTCTTTTGTTGTTCATTTAGTTTGCATTCAGCTTCTTGGACAAAAGTAAGGCCTTTGAGGACAGAGGAAACCTAAAGTAGCCAAGATCACTGGGAAAGTTACACAGACATTTATCTAAATTGCTAGCCTAACTGTCAATTTGGTACAAAGTTTACTCCTCCATTGTATTTCCCATGTGCACATTGGTTCAGACTTTTAAAAACCAAAATTTTCAATTTTCTTGGAACTGACTCTGCAATGTACTACCATGTGCTTCAAGTTTTCTTTTAGAGTCAAAGCTGGTTAGTAGTTGAACTATGTGACTAGCCCATCTTTAAGTGTTTCAGTCACCCACCTTTGTTAGTTCAACCCAGGCAGTTAATTTTCCTACCACCTTTCTTCAACTGTAAGAATGGGCAGTCTGTTTGGTTTAGGATTATTTTAATGGCTGTGCAGTGACACAGATTTTAAATGAATAAAATAACTGAAGCTTCCCTACTGTGATGCTATTTTACTGCACTGTATTTTCTTTACATAAAAAAAACCATGAAAATTGAAGTCACCTGAGATTTATTGCAAAAGGCAAGCTAAATCAGGTAAAGAAGACTGCATTAATGAATACATTGTAATGTGTGAACTTTCTCCATTCTCTGCTCAATATGGTGCAGTAGGTAATATCTGAATATATTTTCACTCATTCTGAAAACTCAAGCAATGCTATTATAATGCATATGCATAGAGACTTAAAGTGAGTTCGTGAAGGTACCTAACATAGGGCATTTCCTAATCTTTCTTGATTGATGCTACCACCCTAATATTATTTTTAAAAAAAATTATTTCTGGTATGTGTTTGCTGTTGTTCAATAAACAAAAAAAATATCCTAACAGTAATGACACAGTGGCATCTTATCCTTGATTTAAGACTTTAGTTGTAAAACTGTTACATGGGCCAACACCAGAAGAGTTGCAGACACATACTACGTAACAAACTTTTCTATCGGCTGTTTTCACTCCCCTTCCCCAGCTTCTGTCCCTGGATTTTCTCCAAATATTTTTTGTGTCTTCCCTATTGCTGGTTCCTCATCCCAGACTATCCTTTCTACCTCAGACTTGGTCTAGTTTACTTTGTCAGATGACTCTAGTCCCTCCTTCCCAACCCTACATCTCTCTCTTTATGCTTCCACAGTCTCCTGACAGAGACGCGTCACCACTCTGTATTTCCCAGAGGCACAAACATAACAAAACAAATGAAGGAACAAATAAAATCCCCTAAAATCTATTTGGAGTGTGTGTGCAGGAAATAGGTAGGCTTCGTATAGCCCAAATTAGAAGTGGATAAACATTTATTGCTGAATACCTCGTGGTCTTCTCTCTCTCCTGGCTTACCAGACTTCATTGTATTGGAAAACAGGCAACTTTATGTAGAGATCTGTTTTTTAGAGATCTGCCTCAAAATTGGGCAGTGTAACTGTGATTGCTGGTGTTCTTGATTCTTTTGTTTTGAGGAACTACTGAGATGACCCTTAGATTGCTGGGTTTAGAGGTGACACATGAACTACAAGAAAATAGTGTTAAATCTGAAAAGAAGAACAAAAATATGTTGTGTCCCCCCCTCGAAAAAAAGATGGTGTAAAATTGACATGAGCCCAATATGCATGGAGTTGTTGCTTGCTGCTGGCAAGTGAAAGAGAAGAAGAAAAACTATTTCCATCTGCTGGGCAACTTGCTAACGCTGTGAAGGGAAAAAGTATTTGGGCACATCTAAAAGATTCATGGGGATTAGTAAATTGCTGGTGTAAATTCCTAAACTTGAGTCCATGCCCACAGACCATGAATTTCTCTGTGCTGTTCCCCTGGCACCTGTCATCTGAAACATACACTCGCCGTTGGGCGGCTACTTAGCATCTGTACCACCGACACCTTTGAAGGGAGATTAGCAACCAGATGCGAGGGATTTCTGCAGAGCAGACCTGCAGAGAAGACTAGAGACCAAGCTTTGGCAACTGGTATTTGGCGGTGGTTGAGGCGAGCCAACGTGACCAGGGTGGGGAGCGGGGGCTGCGGATGGATGGTGAGGAGCGTACTCTCGCGGGAGCTGGGATCCGGCCAAGCGGAACAAAATGCTGTGACTTAGGTGTGAGGTTTGCTAAAGAGGTGTCTGCAGGTATGCTGAGCATGCGGTAAAACTAATTGTGAGCTGGGAGCGATTCAAACTCACCTGACCGTAGGTCTTTTGGTGGGGATTTAGAGAAGGAAGAGGGGGGAAAACCAGCTTTTCATGAAGACACACAGACTCTCCCCCTGTGCACCGCCTAGGAAAACTGTTGATATTGTACATATGATTTGGGGGCTGTTTGGAACCTTCCCGAGGCAAAATTACTGACATTAAAGGGACTTTTGTGTGAGCAGAAATGGTGGTGCAGAACAGGGCTCTTACTCAGCTACCCAGGAGGCTTCCACGGTGGGTGGTAAGCCATTGGGAGTTGCCAGATGGCTGCTGAGCTTGTGATTAAGGTGTTGGGACACCCGAAGGAGTATGTTTGAAAATATATCTTGGACCACACATCATTCTGAATACGGCATTAATTTTCTGTTTTGTGAGGAGTCAGATTTATTAACAATTTGTATACTTGAAGCTTTGTGTGCTGGGCAACACACCCTGCTCTCATTATTGTTAATGGCAATAGGAAATATGCACATAACCCCCCGTGTACTGCCTAGGCAATTTGCCTCTAACAGTATAAGTTTCTAGAAAACAAAATTAAATCATATATGTAAGAAAAGAAAATGTTTACCTCTTGGCTTTATTTCACCTTAAACCTCAGTGTTTAAAAAAATGTTAAACTACTTGGTATTAATCAGATCAAGCTGGTTAAATTTGCCTTTTACATATCTGAAATGGAACTCTGTTTTATAGCTTGAAATATTGTTTTTTAGGAAGATAAAGTTGTGAGAACCTTTGACTGATCTGTAGTAAAATATTTTACTGCAATTTCATTTGCCTGAACAAATATTTTTAGAACATTAACAGAAATGTATGGCATAAATTTCAAAGCCTATCGTATAATTTCATGTACAAATATTTATATACATGGTCCCAGGGAAGTTAAAAATGTAATGTTTTTATAGAAAATATACAATACAGCGTATACTCTCCATACAGTATGTAGTATCTAAAATGGGAGAAGAGAGGAGTTTCTTTTAGTATCTACAAGAAAATAGCTTTCATTTAAAATGCAGCTGATAAAAGTTAGCAAACGGAAATTTTGATGTAGTGATAAACCAAGAAACCCAGATGTAGGACTAAGGAGATGCTTTTGATGGAGATTAGATAACATCACAGCGACTGCAACTATAGGAACTGTGTATTACAGGGGATAGCCTTTGCCTTTACTCTTTAAATCTTGTCCCACACATAATCCATTCACGCATATCGCTTTTCACAGTGAACAGTCATAGGCTGCTACTCACTGGGTATTTGAGGGGAGGTTTGCAATGCAAGTTAAACCCAGCTCCAAGTCCTTGATTCAAGCCTTTGACCATCTCCTGCTGATGGTGTTAAAACCTGAACCTGAGTTTAAGTCCCTTTGACTCTCAGCTGGGAACTTGCCGGCAGTCCTGAGTTCAGCACAAGGAGATGAGTCCTTCCTTACATTTAGGTGTAACGTAAATAATACTCCAATAAGTAAGCTTATAGACAGCCAATTCAAGTACCCTCATTCTCAAATCAGTGCAGGCTGTATTCACTGCTAATTTGCCCCCCTTCCCTGCCAGATGCAGTTACAAGACTTGGTTCTCAATCCTGCCGAGACTCACCGGGCTTTTTTCACAAGCTGTCAAGTACCTGTTGTAGCATGCAGGGTCACCGAGCTGAAGTAACAAATCAGTCTGAGGCTGAGCCAACGTAACAGGTCACTGCTACCGACAGGGGCAGGTCCTGCTCCAGCTGCACCCCCCTTTGCTCCTTCCTCTACCGATCACTATGGGATACTGTTTTGAGGCAGTTCAGATAGCTACATCAGCCCAAGAGCAGTCTGACAAAACCTATGAAGGGTTTCTGCCAGGTCAGTGCAGTGAATTGGCTTAAGGAGCCCAAGGAGGGGAGAGGCAACTGCCTTTCTTAAAGGAAAAAAAGAAGTTTGGGTAGAGTTTTTACATAACTCGTAGATGACTGAGAACGAGCAGGACCGTGGCTCTGCTCAAAAAGAGGAAGAACAACAAAGCCAAGCACAAAAATTTGCTGTCCTTCCATCTTACAACCCAGTCAGGTTGTGCTAGTGTAGCGCGTCACTGAGCAGCGAGGTCTGGCTGCTCCCTAAGGGCGGGCGAGCTGGGATCCATGGGTGACTCCAGCACAAGCAGTGCCCTCACCAACAGCGGGGTCCAAACAGTGGGCAGATCTGGGGGCTAACGATGGGTCCGTTGACAGCCATAGGCAAGAAAAGAGCCAGGTCCAGGACCCAAAGGAAACAAGGTCAGAGACAAGACTGGGGACAAGGCTACAATGTGGGTCCGAGGACCATCCAGGAGACAGGACCAGAGACAAATGCACCTACAGCGTAGCTCTGGCAGGGTCTGGGCTGAAAAGGGGCTCCAGAGCCCATGGGCAGGGATGAGGGGAGGCCCAGGTGAGGCTGGTCAGGGCCACTAAGGCCTCTTAGTGTTCTCAAGGCCCTGAAACAGTGATGGCCTTCATAAAGCGATGCTGGTTAGGGCTAGTCAGTCAGTTAGGAGGGTTTTGCGATGCGCTAGCATTCTTTTGATTTAATTACCCAGTCTGGAAATGCTCATTTGAACACAAAAACCCTTTGTCAGCAAACCTGGTGGGGGGACCCTGAGGGCTAGGATGGTGGGTACGCGTCTTGACACCTTGAACCGGTCTACATCTGCGCTGCTGCAAACCACCTCTACCTCCTTCCCCTCTCTCTCCCCTACCATCCGCTGCTGTCAGCTGCCCTGCAAAGGTGATTTTGCTCGGGGAACTTATCCAACAGAAAACGCTCTTTTTTTCCTCCCCTTCAGGGTTAGTTTTCCGACGAGCCGTTGGCCTGACCTGAGTCAGTGAGCAGTGGTGAGGTCCTGGGGGCAAGCAGGCAGTGAGATCTGCTGACGGAGCAGGGAGCAAGACTGCGTCCCCTCAGGAGGCACGGTCAAAGCTTGACCTAAGCTGATTGTGAAACACCCATCCGAATTTTGGCTTCTATTTTTAACGTCCATTAAAAACCTGTTCAAAGGTCCCTTGAAGTTGCAAGAGAAAGGCTACTTTAATGTATTCTGTGACATTCAATGGTCTTTGGGTATGTTCCTGTGTTGTGTTATTTACCAAGCAGCTGTGATTCCTTTTTTTGCACATTGGTTCCTACTGTGTGACCAGGTCAAATGCTGTCATCCATTGCGGTAAGAGCTGTTGCAGTTTTAATTCTGATGCTGATATTTCTTTAACCTTGGGGTGTGTTTATTGATCATTAATCTAACCAACTGTTGGGTTTTTATACAGGAATTACTGTAAATGTAAAAGCATACAGCAAAGTTAGTGCTCTTGCTAGGAATTTGAAAGTGGTGGAAGGAGATAGCTAAAGACTGTCCAGGACAAACATCTCCTGGTACTCCATAGATACCAGGAGATATTAATATTCCCATGAAATCTACAGCCTTGGAGGTGGGGGGAACCTACTTCTAATTTTTCACAGGACTGCTCGAGGGTAACACTAGGTTAATCTTAATGATTTCAAGATTTCAGATTGTGATTACTGTTGAGTTTCTTTTAAATCAGAACTGAACAGGCTAATCTGAATATACCTCTTACTAATGAGTTCAGGACTGTGACGTTGAGCAAAAGAAATAACCCTAAACACTTTGAGGACCATTAACTTTAATGTTTGCCTGGTGACAAAAGAATAGTCCAGGCTGTGTGTCTGGGCTTTACAGTGTATTTTTTTTAGTAGTGTGATGACTTTCATTTGGAAACATTAAAAGGTTCAAAATTAGTAAGTGCTGCTATAAAGCACACTTAAATCTTGTATGGAAAACATCTCAGTTTACTTCCCATCTCAATTTTTCAATGACAAATGTTAGGGGACAGAGCAAAGCCTGCATTAAATGAGCAGCTGCTAATTTTTTCAATGTATTTATGCTTCTTACATAGGCTGTCAAAGTAGTTGCTGCTTTGTTTATTCCCCCACCCCCACCCCTGTAAGATACCAAGGTAATAGGATTTGCTTCACAAACTCAGGATTATCCCAAATAATTCTCATGATGCAGTACGATTTTGTTCCTAAAGTGAGATACCTATAACTTTTTACATTCATGTTATTTTTTCAATACTCTATAGAAGCTTGTCTTCTCACAGATATATCTGATTTTTCTGTCCCTCATTTAAAAATCCTGCATTTGAGCATAATCTTCTTTGAAAGGGTTAACTTCACCTCTGCTAATATTATATGACTCCATTAGTTATTAATGCGGTCAACTCATAAACACAGTTTAGGGGGTACTGGCCTTGGAAGAACTTTCCAGGAGACCAATATATCAAATCAATTCTGAAGTCCCTTGACCTCAGGATAGAATTACAGGTTTATAATTTACTCAACACTTACATGACCCAGAGAACAAAGGATTGCCAAGTCAGTCAAAACTAAATTACTCTTGACCTTAAATTAGTCATTTTCATGCTATTAAAACTATAGCTAAATCACTGTTGAGGTTATTTTGAGCTTATAAATCAAGTTTGTATTTTTCCATATTTATGCTCATAACCTAGAACTATACATATACTTTAATGCATATTTAATTATTTTCTGAAAGTTACCAAACAGCTTAATTCATGGAATTGTATTAAGTGTGTTTATTTATACACATATATGCGTGTCTCCAAAATGTCCAATTTTCTTGTGAATAAAATGAATATACATGATATAGATTGGCAAGTTATAGGTGATAAGGTGGAGCAGTAAGGATCCTGTGGGATGATGCCAGCTGCCTATTACTGCTTGAAGGATTCTGCAGTTTTACTCGCGTACAGGATCAGCTCTATCTATGTTGAGTAGCTGAGGTATGACAGAGCAGTATGTGTTGCTGCCAACATACTTTGTTGACAATATTTGTCCCAGTTTGAAGAAATGCAAAAATAATGAGGATAAATAATTGAAGAACATTCCCTCAACACCGCTTTTAATTGCATAATTAGGGTATCATTTTGCAGACCTTAATTTTGAACAGAGCTTGATACCTGTCTGCAGCCCATGTAGTTCAGTGAAATAACTCATGTACAGAATTACTTAGATGTGAGTTTGCAGAATCAAACCCTTCATTAATTCCGATCAGATCTTAGCTTATGCAGGTATTTCTCGTCAGTCATTTGGAAAGTTAGCTAGTTCCTCCTTTTCTAGGTACTTTCATTGAAAAGCTGTTTTTGAAGGTGTAGGAGAGGTGTGTAGGTGCGTAAACACTTTCAGGGTTTAATGCTATGGCTGCCAGGAATGGAAAACTGCAGTTCCACAATGTGACCTGAGATATTTGAAAAATGATAGGCAGAGATACTGTATTTTTTAAAACTTCCTGTGCGTTTTCAGTACCTCAGTAATGCAAAAAGTTTTCAAGAGTCTCAATAGTCTGTAATAGCTGTGTCTCCAGGATGCCTCATATTGAAACACAAGTTGATGGGAGTTGCTTCAGACAGAAATAACGACTTCATTGCAGCTTTCTGAAAACTTCTGTCATGTCAGGCAGATGTGAATTCCTTCAGAGTTTCTAAGCCAGAAGGAAGCATCTCCACACTGTATTCATAAACTCAATATTTGAATGCATTTCAATTTTTTAGACCATCTGAGGTTTTGACATAACATAGACTGGAGTTGCACTCTGGTCAGCCAGGAAGAGTCTTCAGCAGGATGCTGCAATCTTGATTTAAAGTCTGTCACACACAATGTATCACATAATTTAGATTAATGGTTAATTTGTATTTGCTTAGTAGAAACTGGTTTCGGTGATACTCGTTGACTTCATATGTCCACCAGAGCTCAGCTGAAAATTGATTTTTTTTTCCATTGCAGCTTGTGATCCAAATATTTGAAAAACAATATTGTTTAATTTGATTGCAAATTAACATCTTTTCCATTTTTTTCACAAAACTAAAAATGTGTTTCCTGTTGGATTAAATTCTTTATTTGACTCAAAAAGAAAAGTTTTTCCCCTGCAGACTAGCAAAAATAGCACAAGATTAGGATTATGAAGCTCCTAGGAAAGAAGGTATCCTGTCATTTAATACCATGGTGGATCCACATTGTGAGAGGCTTAAGTACAATTCTTTCCTCAGTTTGAAGGCATCTGAGCATGTTCTTCCCCAGAAGCATGCCCTGCCACCAGATCACAGAATATTCTGGGTTTGGAGGCCAAGACCCAGCATCCCATTCATGCTCTTCCACTCCGAAAGGAAACACCCACCGAGTCAGGGACTTAAACAGCCTTCTCCCATCGCCCAGTGAATGCTTTAACCACGAGGCTGGAGAGTTGCTTACCTTCTTTGTCTTGGTGAATATTTAGTTATTCTGTGCAAAGTGGGGCAAGCCTAGCTGAGAGGAGAATAGCAGAGCCTCAGGCGGCAAGGCTGTCTTCCCCGTAAGTGAGGAAGAAGTAGGAGAAAGAGGAAGGTGTTAGTGGATCGGTATTTTATATGCTGGTTGTTAGATAAAAATCGTCTTTCACAGTTCTGTGAATATTTTCCCTGCTGTATCCCAGTTCCTTATAGTCTGAATTTGTAAATAATTGTGGGTTCACCCATGTTATTTTATAAAATTCATGATGCATTGAAAATATGTAATTCAATTCTAATAAATGTCCTGAGCAGAACATTCCTCATTCTGTTATGAATGGTTTTTAGAGTAAGAGCGCATAGGAGCTAATAACAGATGTAGCACAGACATATCCTAATGTACAAATACGTATGGATGCTGGTTTTGAAGAGCTATATTCTTATTTTCCATTAATCTTTGAGAATACTAAAATTATTCCATCCTTAGCGCTCTCTGCATAGTCTGTACAAGTTAAGAGGCCCGAGGGGTGTAAGGTATCGAGGTGTACGTGGCCAGTCTTGGTAGCCGGGAACGGAGCGGACTGTGCTGTGCTGTGGATCAAACTGAACATTTCCCTCCATGTGCTGGGGAGACAAGCACTCTCTCTGTTTGTAATCAAGAAAGAGCTGCTTTAAAGACTCTGCTTGAAACTGCTCATCGCTTTGATGAAAAATTGCCACATAAAAAAAAAAGAAAAAAAAAAAAAAAAGAAAAAAAAAACAACCCACCCTGGTATTTATGAACTATTTGCCTGGATCTGTTCCCTTGAAGAAAGGTATTTTTCTTTAGATAAGTGCTAGTATCAGGTTAAGTTGATTATCACTTGTGACACTATATAACTCAAGGAAATTATCAGCTATCACTCAGACTCAACTGGTTCACCAGGTTGTTAGATGCATGTGATTGATTATTCTACTGAGAACAAATTTAAAGATGTTTTTGTGTAGTATAAGATGGCTTTATTTCCCCTATAGTTCTCATGGCATGAGGCTTGAAAATTTGAGAAAGATTGAAGTGATGATAATAGGAGTTTTAAGACGGGGAGAGGAGCTTAAAACTTGAGATGAGTGGGGCTTCATGGTTGAGAAGGCAAGTAATAAGAGGGATGAACTGTTGTTCTGTTAAATGCGAACGAAGTAGATTGTGTTCAAAAAATGTTCCAGTCTGATTCCTGGCTTGTCAGCCTCTGCTTCATGTCATGTGAAGTTAAGTAGCTTTGATTCATGGAGTGTTGTGTAAACATTTGTTGATTTCTATCTGTTCTGGTTTACACTTCTGCCCTGAGGTTTGCTTTGAGTTTCAGGTTTGGGCAAACTGAAATTGTCAAAGTAAATTCACTTTAAATTGCAGTGTTTCAAGTGGTTTTGCTTCGAATCCATGCCAAACCTCAGATTTTGCATAATTTCTTTTTGCATAATTTCCAAGCAGAAAGATAAATTGTGTCAGGCTCCTTTGGAATGGGGTTGAAGTTTATAGGTTTCTGAACTTTTAGAAAACTAAGACTGTAATTCATTATCAAACCAGTTCAATATTGTGAGGACTTGGAGGCTGAGAGGATAGTGGGAAACTTCTGTACAACAGAAGTATATTTGAAGAGAAGAAACATGTCCTTATTTCAGTTTCGAATGGACAGATGGTCATGACCTATTTCACATTTTTGAACACTGAAATTTTGAGCTAGAGTATGTGAATACTTGGTCTGCTGCCTCACCTCTGCAGTAAGCTCCTTCAGATCCCGAATAAAGCCAATTGCTCAAGGACAAGATAAAGCTAATTTGAGGCAACATCTAAATGTCCATTGCTTGGATAAAAAAAATAAATTCCACTTCAGTGGGAGTCTTGATAGCATCGTTCCCAGTTTTTATTTCATTCTTACACAGAACTTCCAAGAGGAGTTCTCAGATTGTTGTCAGAGAACAATCAGTGGAAATGTGTCAAATGAAATAAAGATCCCTTTGTTTGGGGTTTGTTGCGTTTTTTTGTTTGAACAGTTTTCTGTATCTAGATCTTAAAAACAGCCTTCAGCATTGCTGACATAATTAATTGCTTGTATTAAGTGTTCTAATTACAGCAATTCAGGTAGTTAGCCACCTAAATGAGTGCATAATTATTTAGAAACACTTTTGATTGCAGTACTGGCATCCTCAAGGCCCAATTAAAAAAACTCATACAAAACACACAAAAAAATCAAAACCCTAAAGGTTAAGACTTTGAAGCACTGATACTAATAGCTATTATCCTGTAAACTAGATCACCTCATATGTACTTGATACTATATGGATATCATTTGCTTCTATCAGATCTTCATTTGCTACTAACTTTCAGTGAACACAGAGCTGATGATCTTTTGAGTGCAAGAAAATTCTTTAAAATGGATTTTTTCCATGAGAAAACTTTGATTTTAATTTAATTTAATTTTAGAACAGAAGGAGTTAAAACAAAATTCATTTGATGCAGGCACAGTTCAGAACACTGTCATTAGTGGAAAATTGTCAAAGTTAAGTCCTTGCCAATATTTGAACTGGATCTGCCCAGCAATGTCTGCTGTTTCATAGGATTCATAGCATGGATGTGCCATTCTTTAATAGTATTCTGTAAACCAGTTATATCTTCTCTAAGGCATGTGCTCTTCATTCTGCTCCTGGTGATGTAGTGTAGAGTATATGTCTTCAGCGTAGAGTCCCAGTTACTGAGAGGAAAAAGGGCATAAACAAGATAAAATGCATTAATTTTTAAGAGGATAAAATATTTCCTTTTCAAAACAAATGTGTATTAAAATGGGACAAAATGAAACATATTATCATTTCAGGCTCAAATGCTTTCAGAATCTTTTGTTTCATAATGACTTTTAAAATATTTTTCCTGTGAGTTAGGATGGAAACAAAGACAGGAAAATCAGAATTCCCCAGAGCATGAAGACACAGATTTCCTCACTTACTTTGAAAAAATTATTTTTCCTGTTCTTTAATAGTAAGTCACGAGCAATTGGTAAATGAACACTTTCCTTCTGTTTGTCCACTGGCTGAGCTAAAGGTCTGCCAGAAAAAAAGAAAAAAAAATATGCCAAGAGATACCATCTTTTCCTGAAGGTAAAGAAAAGATTCACAATCTTTGAACACAAAGTAGTTTCTCAATGAGCAAGTGAAATCTCTTGAAATAAGTAGCTCAGCAAAATTTCTGATTTCAGTGATAGTTTTGCACAAGTGATGCTTGCAACTTTTAGCAGGACATTTATTTCTGTAGTAAACTATTGATAAGCACTGCATGTTTTCAGTATTAGGCAAGTGAGGCCTGTAAGATTTTTATGCATGTTCTTCGATAAAATACAGAGTAGAAAATTATTAAATGTCTGTAGCCGCACAAAGTTCCTTGTGAGGTTCTATGAGTACGATTACTGTTGTCTGCAAAATAGTTTATGGACACTAAAATTTTAAGAAAAGGAAGATCATGATTTTTGTCTGGTTTTGAAACGCCAGTTCCTCTAATGGCAAAGCGATAGTTGTTCTTGGCACACAGGTTCGTAGAAACTGGTGTTGGAGCTTAAAGGTTGGCTTTTTGTGACTTGGTGATGGGAGTTTGCAAGGCCATTGTGAGAATATATGTAGTTTTGACAAGACCTTTGAAAGGCAAATTTGAAGGTGATCAGATAGTAAGTCAAACTTAGAGCTAGCTTTTGAAAATCTTTTCTGCTGGTATAAACTGGTTGTTGTGTACCAAAACTCGATACAAGACATTAGTGGAGGGCAAGGTGATTTTATTTAAAAATGGCTAGTTTCAGCAATTCACACTGTCGTAATCATGCGCTCACAAATACAACGATGTGTGTACCCAAGCAGCCTGTCCACTACGCTTGTATCCCAGCTGCACGTGTCCAGGTGGGCTGCTCAGGAGTTCCTGCAATTGCGCGGCGGGCCAAGTAATGCTCTACTGAGTCTTCGTGGTGTCTGCTGGGATCTCCTCAGGATGGCAGCCAGGTGCCACTGAACCTTTTTTGCCTTTGGGAGCTGACGGTGCTCAGGGTCTTTTACTTCTCCGTGCTCTCCCACCTCTGGGAATCATTAGGATTGATTCTGTGTACTCTGTCTCCTTATTTCTAACACCAGCCTTGTTCTGTATTTTCCCACCATCACCTCTTAGTGGCTGGAGTCCTTTTTCAGTCTAGGCAGAGACAGTTCCTGACTATACCTGTTCCTTTGTGTTCCTGAATTGGGTATCTCCAAAAGCTGCTCATAAATGTGCTGTGATGTTGATGGTCCAGGTCCCACAAGAACCTGCCATCCTCACAGGGCTTTTTATGCTGTTTTTCCCTTTTTGATGCTTCCACACGCAGACCTTTCCATTCATTCTCCATTCCTGCCAGTCTAAGCATTTCCATTATGAATCTCTATCATTACTGATAGCATGACATAAACCACAGGCAGAAAAATAATGAGAAAAATGGTTTAGGATTTCAGTCTCTCCTTGCAATTCCCCAGAGACCATTACACTCTCTTCCCTACACCCAAGCCTGGTCTCCCTGCCAGGCCAGAGGCAGTGCACCTGGCACCGCCGAAGGTCCCTGTGAGAAAGACGGGGCTGGAAAAGGCTAAAATCACTGCTACTCCAGTTGGAGAGAGAAGCCTAGAAGCTGAATACTGACAAATTTAAATAACAAATAAGGCACTTTTTAACAGTATATAAAGGTCTTTATATCAAGGCCAGATGCCTTTCTGGAAAGTTACTTTAGTTCTACACAAGGTTTTTGGCTCAGGGCAAGGGCAGCTGTGTGAAATGCAATCCCCTGCACTGCAGAGCAGGTCACATTCATGATCTGATGGTCCTGCTTGGCTTCAGATGCTGTGGCTGTCTTGCATTGCTGAATATCTGGTGAACAGGGAGCTAATTCCCAGATTGCTCAGGTGCTCGGGAGAGGAGGAGCAGAGATTGTGAAGGTGGAGAGGGAAGAGTGCTCTGGAAAATAGCCTCTGCTTAGGGAGCAGTGACACGGCAGTTTCCCCAAGCCTGCAGATCAGTCTCCCTTGTTCCTTACCATCATTAAGGGAAAAACATATTGTCACTATTCTTTTTTCTGCTGAGTCATCCTATAAATAAAATACTGCTTCATTTGGGACCACTGATTGCCTTAAAATCCTCAGTGAAGTAAGCCTCATGACACCTCCACGACTTCGGTTTTACACTTCCTTTATAGACATATAAAGTAGAGCATAGCCAGGTAAAAGGACTTGCACAAGATCACCCAGAGAGACAGAGGCCAGTTAAATCAATCAGTTCAAGAACCCAGGAGTTGTGTTTCCATAGCCCCTGCTGTAACTACTAAATCACAAGAGCTACTGAGGAAAGATCCTGCCAAAAGCCACTGGTTTTTTGTTTTTTAAAACCACAAGAAGCATTTTGCTCAATTCCACAGGGTATCTCCCTAGTACTTGGTGCAGATTAATTAATTACTTATTTTTTAAAAGAAATGTAAAGCTTTGGGCAGCCCAAAGACTATAGAAGTTTTAATTCTCAGAACTATTCCCTAACTTGACTGTTATCCAGTTCCTATTCAGGCAAGATAGGAATTAAGATTAATGACCCCAAACAAACTGGTATTTCAGAGAATCAGTCTTTGCCAGGCATTATATTCTCATGACAGAAAATCATTGAGGCATAAATACAGCGCTCAGTCATTGGTGTATATTAACAACACCACGTTGTTCCCATAAATGCTGAATACAGTGAAGAGGAAAATGAAGTCTTAAAGTTCATTAATTTGGGTTGTGGCATTTTGTAAAGTGAGCAAACCAGAGCCCATCAAATAAGGCTGTACCATTCTAGTTCTCCCTGCACTGCTGTGCAGGCTATTCGGATTCCAGAAAGGCATCTCCTCTGCTGGGAGGTTGTTTGGGCTTAGTGATGGCTCTCTCTGCAGTGCCTTTTACTAGCTAGGTATTCAGTTCTGTTGGCATTTTTTAAAAGGCAAATTGATGAAGACCAAGTCTTAAGGAGAGAAAAGTGAAGAAACACCTTTATCAGCTAGAATCAGCAACTGTTGTAATACGTGGGGTAAAAACGTGCCATTGTCTGTCAGTGTTTGTCCACTTCCCAAGAAGGTGGTTGTGGCTGGAGTCTGTTTTCTAAGCAAATGAGAAGCGGCGGGGAGACGAGAGCATTTCACCTATCCTGGGACCAGAAGTAGTCATGGTACAGCGCTAATACAGGAAGTTATTGTGGCAATTTCTAGAAGCTCTTTACTAAGGAAAAAAAAAAAAAAAAAGAAAATCTTTCTGTGTTTGTATTTCCACATTGAAAAGACATCCCTGTGACATCATCTTGTTTGTTCTGACACTGCAGGAAGAATGGAAGAAATAAAATGGCAGAAAAGAGACCAGGCACTTTTATTTTGCTGCCAACAAAACACAGAGGAAAGATGTAACCAAAATATCCAATGGTTACTTTAGTTCTCAGAGACAGTTCAGCAGATGAATTGTTGTTCAAGGGCAGTTGGGCTCCCAGACACAAGAGCATTCTGTAGTAAGCTTAATTACTCATTTTAATTATGCATTTTAATTAGCAAGGGACTAACACAGAGCTTTTCTCCCACTTTCTCAATAAACCCACTTTGTAATATTACAGAACAAACTTGTAACTGAAAACTCTAACTGTCAAGGGTTGAGAAAAACAAAGTTTGAGGGGTTTTCTTCCTCATTAAATCACATTCAGTGAACAGGTTACATCTACCTCTGATTATTTTCAGGACCTTTCTACTATTTTTATTCTGTTCATGGACAACATCAGGAAAACACCCTGCACTGCTGCTTCTCCCAGTGGTGTTTCCTCTGCCAATGTATTGTCTTGCCAGTTGCTCCCTATAAATGAAGTCCTAGTTCTTCCACTTTTAACAGTTTCTCCTCAGAGCTGTTCTTCTGTCCCTCCACTGTCTGTCTTCCCTGCCCCAATCCCTAGGAGCACTGCTGTAGGAAATCTGCTTGCTTTCTTGTTCCCTTCAGGGAAAGGCCAGGTTAGACAAGTAGAAGCAGAGACAATTGCATTCTGCAGTGAATCCCGAGAGGCAGCAGAGTATATGGTGATGGATGGATGGAGATAACCAATGCCACAAAATCTTCAGCAAAATAACCAGGTGCCAGAATGCAGCCCCCCATGAACATGTCACTTCGGTATTCTTTCCTACTTTGCCTGGGACTGTACCTGCAGAGGAGGGATTTGCAGAATCTGCAGCTTTCCTTCATAAATTGAGGCTGTCAGCAGAGCTTGGTGAAGCCAAATAGGCCTCCAGGCTGCTCTGTTTTGAGAGAAGCCAATCCTAATTTATTTATAGTTTTGAGCCAAACATGGGCTTGAAAAGAAAAGGTTCAGATAAGGATATGGTTAGAATAGAGATGAGGTAGGTTTAAGGTGGATTGTGATTAGGAGTAAAGGGAAAAATAAAGTTGTGCCAACATTTTCTGAAATGGTCTCTCAGGTTTCAGTGCAAATGGCATCTTACAAAGTTTCCATCATGTAAGTGGTGGAAATTCTCCAGAAGTATCTGTTCTTCACAAGGCTTTGATGAAATGTTACAAGACTGGTAACCTCTTCTATTATATTTATGTTGCACTTCTCTGCTGCTCCTGGCTTGGGGTGCGCTCTGGAATCGGAATCATCGCCTGACATTTCCAGGTGTTTGCATGTCAGATTCAAGCTGCAACCTTCTCTTAACTTGAGTGGTTTAAGAGGCTCAAGGCATTTTGTCTGGCTTTGCTTAGCTGAAGGTAATACTAATTTTATTTTCACTTACTGGTAGGAAGATTTTTTTTTTTTCATTTGGACGTTGTAACTTCCCTTGGTGTCTAAAACACATTATATAAGCTTCTTTTCTTTATGGTTCTTGTGATGAGAACCATCTCTCTCCACCACTTGTCTCCATCAACAGAAGGTCCACATAGTGCATGTGACTGAATATGGACTAACTGCTGTGCTTGTCTGTAATAAACTCTCTAATTTTATGTCCTTTATGATTACTGTTTTCCCACCCTTCTTCTCCCCCAACAACTTACTGGTAAATGCTGTCCTTATGATGGGATAATTACACAGTTAGCTACATTTGAATATAGGTGATATTCATCTCTGCTAAATATTGCCTTTCAGTAATGGTGGGAATCTGCAGTTTAATGAAAAATCTTGCCTCTGAAAGTGAGTGGCCTATGTGCATCTGGAGACAAAAGTATCCTGTGATGCCAACGTTTCATGTTTTGTATGGCGTCTGCTCATGCTTTCAGTGCAAATAAGGCTTGCTTTATATTTTACCCATTAAAATATCAGCCCATTTAAGATAATTGTACATGAGAAAAATTAAAGTTATGACTGAGAATCAAAGTTCTTTCCTAGAAACAGAGCCAGAAAGTGAATACTCTTAATCAAATGTGATGGGAAAACAAAAAAGCAGATGGAGGAGTGAGCTTCTCAAATAACTTCTTTACGTTTCAGTTGCCATCACTGACCTAGTCACTGTTTGTGCTGGCTTAGAAACTGATGTCAAGTGAACGACTCCAGAATAGATGATGCTGTATGTTACTCTGGGCAGGAGTTACAACATTATCCAATGAACGTATTAAAGTAGTGTTAGTGTGACTTTATATGTGTTTTCCTGCTAAGCAATCAAAACGTAACAAACGAATGAAGCTCAGCAGTAATGCAGGTACTGTAAGCGTGTATCCTCAAACCAGTTTTGCAAATTGGGACAGAGAGCTATAATTGACCTTGCTGAAGTGGCCTTTATTTTCCACAGTTCATGATCAAAGTAGTTACGTTACACTGAATAACTCTTCTAATTCACGACACCTGAATAAACGGCAGGAAAACCAGCCTGGAATGCACACTCTGCTATCTGCAGCCGTCCTGCAGCACAGCCTGAATAAAGTCCTTCCCCTTGTCTCTACGCTGAAGCGAACTCCAATGATTAAAAAATGCTTCTGGACTGAAAGGTGCATCACGCTGACAACAGGCTTGTTTGGAGACTTGAGCTGTGCCTCAGCATGGCCTGGAATAGTTGTAACTTTGCCTGTGTTTAGGGTCCTTTTCCATATCTGTTTTTCACTTAAAATTTTCCCTGACTGTTCCAAAGCACATTAAGCTGAAAGTTATCAGACTCCATACAAAAGAAGAAGAAAAAGAGTAGGTCTGAACTGGCCAACACAAGCTTTTAACAAACAGAGCAGAATATAAAAATAAAAGAAAAAAAATCCCTGTGGATGGTTTCCAGAGTTGCTTTGGATTTGATCATCTCTCTTTCCTCCTCTGGTTCAATTATTTTCAGCTGAAAATGTTTGGCTTCTTTGGCTTAGGCTACTACCTTTCTGCAGTTAAAAACCAAAAAGTCTTAAATGCATCCAGGTGTTTTAAGCTAAAAGTAGGGACTTTTCACAGTGCGCTCTGAGCCACGAGCAGAGGACCAACCCTGGGGCTGCAGAGCCTCCCTGGCTCACGGCCGTCCCGCCAGGCTCTGTAGCCCATAGGCAAACTCAAAACCTGCAGAGGGGAAGGTCGAGTCAGCCAGCAAAGAGGGGCCCCTTTCCCCCCTCACCCTCTAGAATAGTCGCTGGAGAGATCAGATCAGGGTGGGAACTGCTTGTTAACTTATAGGGTCCAGGCCCTCCACCCATTCCTCTTTTTCCCTGCCCTACCACAGCGATACGACAGCCCAGGAGTCCATAAGCCAAACTGGGAAGGACTCGTTGTAATTAGGGGTAGGTTTGACTGCTTTTAAAATTGAGCATCCTGCTGGGCAATCCGTTAACAGAAAGGTAAGGCACACGTGCTGGTTTGCAAATGGGTCCAAGGCTTGGGTCCTACGTGAAGACGTAGTTATAGACGATGTCAGTATCACTTATGGATCCAAGTGTATGTTATTTCAGTAGACATTTCATGGTATCCGTTACAGTTGCAGATGTTACAAGCTCCCATTATTAATTTTTTGATGTGCTTATAACATTCCAAAATCCCGATCGCTTCTGTTCAAATGTCATTTTGTTCTCCTTTGCAGTCTTTTGGGGAATGTTTTAACAAAACCTTCCTATCTGTAGTTTAGGTGAAAAGATGGGAATGTACACCGTTGTCCGCCAATAAAACTCTAATCATATTCTTTTGAGCAAAACATACACAAAGAACAACCCACCCAACAGTAACACTCTACCTCAGCATGGACCTCATCCTTACGAGGTCTAGCATTTATGCTTGGTGTTATGGGTAAAGATTTTAAACAATTTAAATAATTTTTTTAATGTGCTGGAAAGCATCTCCTAGTGTGTGTGTGCCACTGCCCTCTGCTGCACAGAGGCAGGAGAGCTTGGCTGCTTTCATAGGGGCACCCACCCATATTCCTACTTCGAGCAAGTGCTCAGGTCCTACTGACTTCATTTGGGAGCTGGAGCTACAAAAGTAGTTAAACCTTCCCCTCCATGGGAGTTAGGCACCATAATACCTGTGAAGATCTGTCCATTTCTGTCTTCTGTCAGTAGAAAATGCCACGTGGAAAGAGTGTGCAAGTACGGTGTCCACCACAACCCCCCCGGGTTGTTGTTTCATGAGTTGTGTATCTCAAAGTATTTTAGGAGGTTCATGGCAAGCATTGTTGTGTTTCTATTGAGCACTACTAAAGCATGACCTAAAGTGTCTCTGGCCTTTTGTTCTCTCCTGTTGTATGCTTCTGGCATGTAAAAGACTGACACCCTCAAGGCTTAAAGGGTTTTGCCTAATCGCAGGTTTTGGGGTAAAATATAAGGCTTAGCTAAATATTGGGCTAAATACAGAGTTAAATGTAACCTTGCCGGTAACAGCCGTAGTTACCCATTCTGGTCACCAGTGCTAAGAAACTATGAAAATCAGCTAAAATCTGCAAAAATGTGTAGGATCACGGTTAGCCACGCTGCCACAACCACCCGTCAGAAGGATAGCTCTGCTTGCTATGCAGAGCAGGGAGTTTGACTCATCTAGAGCTGCTGTGCTCCTTATGCATTTATTGAGGCAATTAAGATAACACATCCACGTATCTCAGTCTATGGGTTTGCACATTTTCACATGGTCTTTTTTCCATTAAAGCCAGGTTTCATGTATTTCTGTCCCTCAGTTTAATGCTAATGACCATCAAATCTGAACAGTAACTTAGTCCTTTTTCAAAATTTGCTCCCAGTGAGATTGGTGGGAATTTTGCCAGTTGGAACAGGCCAATATCAAGTGCTTTTGAATTATAGTCAGGTGATTTTCTTTGCTGTATTTCACAAATAAATAACTTCTTTCTCTAAAAGTGAGGCCTGTTCAACTGTGCATAAGGTTCCAAGAGTCAACCTCATCATTTTGGACACTTAAACTTGGGAACAGATTGGAAAAAGTTCTGTAGCCCTGATTTCTGCCGAAGGAGGGGAATTAGGAGGAAATTACTGCCTTGGTTTGTTTCCATCTCTGACTTCTTGAAGCTTATGTATTTGAGGCTCTTTAAACAATGCATGAACTATCTCATATGGATTACCCTAAAAAAAACCCCTCTTAAGTATACGTATGAAGTCTCACATCATTTAGATCTAGGGGATAATTTCAAGCTTTTATCTTAACTGGTACAAAAAGGAGGAAGGCTAAACCCTAAACCCTAAATTGTGATTCTTTTCTGGTTATAAAAATATATATATATTACTTGTACGGGCTGACAGACAAAGATTTCTCTATCAAGTATGTGCCATTTACAAGCAGAACGTTGTCTCCATTCTAGTCACCAGCCACAGGAGCTCAGCTGGAGCCCTGAGCGTCAAGCTGAGAGCTTTTCTTTCACCATAATAAAGGTCCTGTAGGCTAAACTACTGGTAGTCCGTCAGTGACACTTCTGAAATCCCTTTGATGGGCTTACACAAATGCAAAGATTCGTACTTAGCGATGCTGTTGATGGTATACAACAACGACGGTTCTTGAATCGTGCTCACCCTGCATTGTCTTCTGTGTGTTTGCATGTGTGAGTGTATATATATGGATATGTGCATGAATATACATAGATATATGAAGTGTGAGGATATATGTAGTATAGACACCTGAGTTTCACATGTATTAGTGCATGTATTTAATATTAAACTGGGACTTGAAATAGAAAAAGCAAGAAAAAGCTATTGACAGCTGATTTTAAAAACTCTGTTTCTGTGGCTGTGGTATCTCACCCAACCAAAAGCACTAATTTTATCAAAGAGAAATTATGAAAAATGATGCTAGTTCTTAATTACAGTCCCTGTTGGTTTTACCTTTTATTTACTTCACTTTGAAATAATACACCGTAATGTTTCCACTTTTTAAAGACTTTTTCTCTAAACTGTGGCATCCAAGTAGGTGGCCTAGCCAATACTTCCTTTTCCCCAGTCAGATATACTGGGAAGAGGCGGCAAATTGTGTTTTCAGGAGACCTGAGAAACTTGCTGGCAAGCTTTCCTATGGTTATCATCACATGTCAGAGATGATGTCTGTATAGAACATAGATTTCTTAACATTGCGGCTTCCTTGGAAAGGAAATTTTGTTTGCTTTAGTTCACTCATTTTAAATGAATGAAGAAGTCCATGGGGAAGGAGTCAGTGCTTAAATAAAATACTTGTTCTTACAGTTACTCCTCCAAAATTCACCGTAAATAAGAGAGTGTGGTAATTAATTGCCAGCCAAGTGGCACAATTAATGTTCTGCAAATATAGTATCCTCTGGGTGAAGTGATATTGCTAAGTTATGATATGTCCAGTTCTGTGTTTGAATACCAATACAGCCAGCCACATGCACACACACACGTGTGCCGAGAGGGTGTGTTGTGTTAATTTTAATTTTTTTTTTTTTTAGTTGTGATACTTCAATTTTTCTTTCCTTCCTAGAGAATTCAAAGTACTTTTTAAAGGACTTAATTTCTGTGCAATAAAGCTCATGGGCAAACACTCAATAAATGCAAAATAAGGAATGCAGTCATGGTTCTAAAAACGTTTCACATTCTTCAAACTGATGCCAGTTGTATGCATTGACAGTAATCCTGTCTAATCCTCTCCACATGTATTATCTTTGTACACCTGCTTTCATTGTCTCATGTATCAGTTTTTTATACTTAGAACCACAATACACAAGAGGGTAAAGCAACAGAACAAAATACACATGCACACACGGTGTGTTATGCTACAATTTTGCATTGTAGACATAAAACGTATTTGTAGATTTTGGTGCTTAGAGTCAACGTCTTTCATTAAGATATTTTTACTACTTTTTTTTAACCCCGCTGGTGTATGTCTGTGTCTGTCTTTCTTGGCAGATTAACTGAAGCACATCGAACAGCTGTAAAAGTCATTAGGAGAATGCAGTATTTTGTAGCCAGAAGAAAATTTCAGGTAAGCAGCAGCACCATTAACCATAAGTACAATTTGTAAGCTTAAGTATATGACATTAAAAGTGCTCTGAGAGTGAATTTGTCTTTGTGCATGCAGTTGTAATAAGTCTAAGGTACTGTTTAGGCTCTCGGCCTCATACTTAGCCTATGTGGATTTTTTCATAGTGTGGGCAAAGCTATCAACTATCCATAGGTGTAGTATGATACGAAAACCTTCTGAATTTATGGAGTCAGCATAGTTATTTTTCACTTCTCTTTTTTACTGCGTTTGTTTTGTTGGGGTTCTGGTTGGTTGGTTGGTTGGTTTACTATATTGACCAATATAGAAACTACTTACCCATCTACTAGAAGAAGTGAAAGGAAAGAATCTGTTGGAGTGCCTGCTAAAATACTGTTACTGTCTATACTGACCATCTAACTTCTCTTAGGTTAGAGAATGTTCAACTAATTGCGTGCTATGTATGGTTGACAGATCAATAGACCTTACTGATGAATACCATGCTGTGTAAAGTTGCTTTCACATTTGTGGCCCACATTTCCAAATTTTTTCCCACAATGGGACATCATAGAGAGGCCATATTTTATAAAATTGTGGAGCATCTGCCCTCTGGAAATTTACTGTCTTTACGAGGTCTTAAGTTAAATTTCTCAATCAGGTTACAAAGTGCTCAAACTAAATGTTCTGTACTGGAAAGGGTCTCTCATTTTGCCTGTTTACTAACGCCCATTATAATAAAACTTGCTTGGAATGTGGTTCTGGTATCATCATTCTCATCACCCATGTGCTGGTGATGCCATGGAAATGAATAATTAACTTCTGGCCTGATTTTCAAAGCCTCTGTTATTTCCACCTGAAGGTTCATGCTTTTTTGTCCAGGAGGGTCCACTGCAAGTTAATCAACTTTCATAATCCTTTTGAAGAGGTTTTAAAAAGATAAAGCAAGAACCTAAATTTCAAGCAAGCTTGATTAGAGTTGAGCACTTAATTGCAAGGGATAGAAGTCTGAGATAAGCTCACAGCACTCAAAAGACTCTGAATTAGGGCAGACAGAATAGCACATACATTACCCAAGCTCATGCAGAAATCTATCTTCAGATGACCTTACCTTATGAAAGAAGACTAGGAGAAGTCTGTTTAACTCAGTAAACAAGAGGAGAGCAGGATTATATTGTAAATACATCAGAGAGAGAAACACTATGGGAAATCAAAAAAAAAAAAAAAAAAAGAAAAAAAGAAAATTAAGGACACCATTCCTGGAAAATAAAATCAGTATATAAATGAGTTGGGATAAAAACGAGGATATTTCAAACCACCAGAGACCTAATGGTCTGGAGCTGGCAGCTAATAGCAGTCATGCCAAGCCTTAAAAACTGAACTTGATTGGTCTATGGGGAGGATTCTGTGAGTTGGTTTTAGTGATAGGGAGGAAGAAGGAGGAATTACCTTATATTTTTTTCTTTCTTAGGGCTGTGAAATATAGCTTATAGGACTCCCCATGCTGATTAGATTTTGGAAGTTCAAAGCCGGGTGATATTATTTTGAGTTTTGCATTAGGAGCTCTAAGCGCTCTGGATGTAGAATGCTTGAGCCCAAATGGCCAGGATTTGGGATTACAGACAGAATGAAAGTTAAAGAAGTTCTTCAAGTTCTGCATTTACCACACCTCCCTGGGAGCCCATTACCTCCCACCTTAAGTTCTATTGTACTAGCATTTCCTAATAAAAACATCACAAGAGATTGTGCCAAAGTCTGGCAGGACATAAGATGCTCAGATCTAAAGCTTTATGGGAAAAGAGGAAAGAAAAACGGTGAAAGTTGGAAGGATATTTATACTGTGCTTTAGAGAGGACTCAGGCAGACTGCAGTGTACAGTACTTTGCAAGTATAGGATTCAGAGCTGATGATTTGGTGAAAGGGATAACAGATAGAGGAGTTTTTTTGAGGGAGAAAAGAAATTTCATTGGGAATGAGCAGAATTAATTATGCACATAGTAGCCATGGGGGAGAGGGGAGGGAGGTGGGGAAAAATCCCCAGCACATCTAGGCTCTGCGCCATGCATCGTGTTTAAATAGAGAGTGTCCAAAGGAAAGGACAGAGGATTTAGCCAAAATGCTCTCAAAGCACCCCCGCTAGTCAATCTAAAGAGTGATACTGGCACTGTTTCTCTGGGTGAAGACAATAGGCTGCTTTTCTGGCCAGAAATAGTGATGTGTCAGCGTCTGCAAAATGTGAAGCTGGGGAAGGCAAAAAAAAAAAAAAAAAAAGGCGATAAACTGAAAGCTGAAACCTCCCTCCCCCGCAAAGTCTCTCTTCTCACAAATGCACATAGATGTACAGACACGCTACCAAAGCCACGAGCTCTTCTGAAAGTAATAATGCAGGTACGTGCTGACGGCTGAGCGCAAGGAAGTCATTTTATCACGAAGAGCTTTTGCTTCTTCATTCATTTCACAGGATTTGTTTCCGTTCCAGTTCCATGCTTTCATTTGAAATTTCTAGGATCCTGTGGCCGCCTTCCAAGCATGACTCCAGCACATACTGTAGGTGTTCAATGCATGTGTGCAGTGGTGCATGCTAATGGCTCTGGCTGAAGCTGTGACAGAGTGGAAACAGACAACAAGATGACTAATGAGCTGTTTTCAGTAATTTCCAATTACTAGATTTGCAGTTTACCTTTCGTTTTTTTCTTCTTTTCTTGAGTCAGAGCCAAAAAGGACACATCTTGCCCCACATTTCCCATAAGGGTTGGTGTGGCTCTGAACATGCCGGTGTTTTTGAAAGGACATCATTTGCATTTATTCCAACACACACACGCACACGTTAATTTTACTTGATAAAATTTTACCATGCTGCGCTTTTTATAATCGCATTGCTTTATGCAAATTCTTTAGACTTGTTTCAAAATTCTGCCTTAGTAGTTACAGCGAGAAACCAGAGCTTGACAGAAGCATCTAGATTCTCATTAGAACAGGAATAAAGCTGGGCAGATGGAGGTTTTTTAGCTCTCTTGCATTTTTTATCTGTCCTTTTTTATTTATTTGAATTGCACCCTTTTTTCTGACCTCGTAGGTATCTTTAAAGACAAAGAAGCGCAAACAAAATCTACATGCAGCAGTCTTCAGACTTAGGCAAAGCATCTGTCCTCCCAGTTACTTAAGCAATAATATTTCTGTCACCAGACATCTTTAGTCTTTAGAGGCATTTGATTCTGGGTCCAAGTGTTATGAATTGGGCCTGTCTCTGTGGTTCAGTCCTCTGACATTATGATTAACATATGGTTTTGGAATGAGCCAAGAGATATTGCACATGATAGTCTTAGATAAATTATATATCTTGGGTTTGTGTTTTTTTAAATAGTCTGTGAAGGTCTAATATTTTTCTAAGTATGAAGTAACATGAAGACATGACTCTAACTGACAGTAATGGGAATCATTTGGCTCCATCTCCACAATAAATATGCACTCCTACAATGCCTACATAATTTTTATTCGTTGCAACAACCGTTGCAAAATGGCAAGCAAATAACCTCTGAAAGATAAAACATAGAATGAAGGCCTGCCTGAAATAAAAATCAAATTTAAGCTATACTTACCTTTCAATCTCATGTATGATTCCTTTCACAGCAAGCTCGGAAACCATATGATGTACGCGATGTGATTGAACAGTACTCACAAGGACACCTCAACATGATGGTTCGGATAAAAGAACTTCAGAGAAGGTAGGCCCTGTCTACCTCATGAAATATTTGATTTCTCTGGTGCCAGCTGGCTTTAGGAGAGATGTGTACTTAATGAACAGTAATTGTCCAAAATTGCAAGCACAACAGGGAGCACAATATCTAGAGGATTTAACTTGGAGTCATTTTTAACCCTTTTTATGATCAAGTTTACAACTATCCCTTATCCTCCTCTCCTCCTCCTCCAAGTGAAATTAAAAGAAATTATGGTACATGCTGTGAAGTTTGTAGTATGAAATGAGCTTTTCTGCCCTCTTCATAGAAAAGGAAAACTTTTCAAATAATGATTTACCTTTCTGTCCCCTCTCTGTGGTTCTCCACAACTGAGAGAAATCTGGTTCACTTGTGCTCCTCTCTGTCTGGAACTTTTCCCTGCCCACATTCCTCTATGCACATGCTTTCTCCGAGTTTGGGGATCGCAGCTGAAATATTTTGCCACAAAACTATTCTCTTCTGTTTCAGCACAAAGTGCTTTTCTCTTTACAAATTAACACTGTGGACTGGGACACCAGACTGAACTGCTATGGTGCTTAAATGAAATGAGAAAAAAAATATAATCCTATTGAACGGAATCTACTGTGTCAACATATATAGATATTAAATGCGCTTGCATGAGATTCAAGGAATAGTTGCAAATGATATTAAGAAGCTATTCTGTTTGTTATTAGATTACATGTGACACAGGAGAACTATGTTTTAGTTACAACGTGAAAGTCTAAGAAATAAAATATTAGTACTCATGAAAATAACAATAATAATATGGTTTGATTTTGGAAAAAAACTCTAAAGAACTAGACTGCTGACTGTATGTGCAGAAAATCATGCTAGTCTCATGTTTTTGCTTGCTTTGCTTTAGGTTTAAAGCTAATGTAAAGTCTCATGTAAATTATGCTCCTATTCTTTTCCTAGCAACGGAGTTTAGGTTGCCTGGTAATTGCACTGCTGGTAATTCTGTTTGCTTTTCAGATTGGACCATTGCTTGGGAAAGCCAGGCCTTTTCCTCCCAGGTATAGTGACTACATTTTATGAAAAATTATTAGCTTCATAACTTTGTGAAAATACCCATGGCTACAGTAATATGGATTTATAATCCAGCCAATTATGCATGAATATATAATTCTGTTAATAAGCCCTGGAACAACTGTGGAAAGATAAATACGTTCCGTTCAGGTGGCAGTGGAGTACATGGAAACTAAGAATAAATGTTAAAGATGTGTATCAGTGCATGATGAGTTGGAAACATACTACTGGAAACCTTTCCACAAAAATATTCTTTCTAAATCTTTTGTGCTGGGCTTAGGATATATGTTGGTTCCACATAAAAAGATTTCTTCCTTTCTGAACAACCTATGGATTTCAGTTTTGGGAAGCTCAAAGGAATATCAAGGGTATCATTCAGGAAGAACTGGGCTAGCCTTGAAAGCTAGAGTGATAGAAGTGGTACGAAATTTAATCATAAAAAATGCAAGATCAGGCATGGGGAAACTAATAAAAAAAAAATCTCTTACATGCCTATACTGGTGAACAGTCTGGCGTGTCTGAGAAAAAGAAAGGCCTAGTCTGCTAAGTAATTGTAAGCAAATGCCAACTGAGTGTAAGAAAATGCTGTGATACAGCCATGAAAAAATTAGTCTGATCCTAGGATCAGGAGAGGGGTTTTCAAGACATACAGGGACGTATACATGTCTTTGCACACAACTCAGGTAAGGCCTTATGTGGCACATTGTGTAAAAATTTGATTCCACGTCTTTAGGAAAGACTAACTGCAACAAAAATAGGGAAGAAATAGTAGGATGACTAGGGAAAAGGAGAAACTATTCTTTTAGTGTGGAACAGAAATTTGCTCTTTTTAACCTAGCAAAACAAAGGGCTGGCAAGGGTTGTCTCTTAATTCTGCAAGGGGAGTAATTACCTATGAGGCAGAAGAAATTTGTAAGGGAAAGGACAGTGCAAGCAGAAGAACAAATGTTTGTGAACTGTCCATAAATCCATTTAAGCTGAAAATGTATGGCCAGGAGGGAAGGCTCTGGCCATGCACAGGGGTGAGACTCTGGGAAAACCTTATGGTGGGAATCACAGAGATCAGAAACCTGAGTGCTTTTATGGGAAGGACTAAAAGAAGTGTTTATTTTTTATCGCAAGAGATTAACTTCAAATTTCCAGAGGCCCCATCTCATTCTCTGTCCCTACAAGCTCAAAAGTGACTTAGGAAATGAAGTCCCATATACCCAAGTGACTTTGAGCACTCATGGGCATGAGTGTAACTGAGAGTGCAAAAGTTATTCCAGAGCCTTTAAAAAATGCCATATTATCAGTGGTTAAAATGGTTTATACTATCAGAATGAGGAACATCTCTCAAAACACATTTTTAACATTTGATTGTTGCAGAAGACTCAGTAGTACAATCCTCTTTCCCTGTAGCTGAGCTGGTTTTGCCCATAGGAAAATAATCCATCAGCTTGAATACATCTATAAATATTTATGCTTGGGAATTCATTCCACAGTGTGCAAGCTAAATTTATGGAAAAACTTTGCTTACCTCCAAGAATGTATTATTTTATTTCAAATGTAACATTGCCAAATTAGAACTGTAATTTGTGCTGGGAAAGACTAGTGTTAGAGGCACTTTTTACGAAACAGCTTCTTGTTTCAGAGGTGAGGAATAATTAGAAGCGTTGGCTGCAAAGCAGCTAATTGTGAAATAATGTTCTCAGACATTTGGGAAGCTGAAGATGTTCAGGAAGTTTAGTCTTACCAAAACTTGGGTCAAAAGGGTCATAGTAACAACTGGGAGGATCTTAGGTGGGTCTGTGGATTTGAACAAGTGTTTGAAGTGTTCAAGTGTTGAAAAGAGTCTAAAGTACTGAGGAAGAGCCATGGGGTTGTGTCCATGATTGATTCACACCTGGGCAACTCATATGCAAAGCCTGCACTGGAAGACTGGACAACAGAAGCAATGGGAATGATCTACCTGTAGGCCTGAGGCTACACAGCAACTTGCTGTACCAGCCACGTCCTGGAGTGATAGCCTGCACGTACAGCCCCAGAGGATTATGGGCAGGGGGAGTTCAAATCAAAATCTGCCACGCGTTTTTTATCATTTTTTATCAAAAATTCTTGCTTTGCCTTAATATGTGGGAAAAACCCCACTGGCTTCCAGAGGTAAGATAAATTGGTTTAGGCTCATCTTCAGAATTCATGATGGATATAGTCTTACTGTGGAGAGCATTGTAGGACTTCAGAGCTAGTTGGCAAAGACACAGTCTGTGCTCTGGAGAAGATTATGGCATCCATGTCCATGCAACTAGCTTCCCTTGTTAGTCTTTTCTTGCAACACTACTGCTGAATAGCTGCTTTGAGACAGCTCTCGGATGCAAAAGCGTGGCAGCCCTGCAAAGAATGCTGTCTGCCTCCACAGCATGCCAAATCTACAGAGTCATACCTCTTGCAAAGACATATGTCTTTGCCCTCAAATGGACTGAATAAATACTGACTGGGAAAGGTAAAATGGTTGTTTGGGATGCAAAACCTGGTAAGCTCAGTTATGGGTTTGCAAGACCGAAACCAAAAGTTATTTGATCTAGTAGTTATTTTATCTAAACCCTCCACAAATCCAAAAGTAAGATAAGTGCTTCCAGATAAATGGTCTGCAGAACTAAAGCTAGGGTTAGTTTATGATTAATCCCAGTATTAACCAACCCGCCAATAATCAAGTGATGAACAGTGATGAGCGGTTACAGTATTGGTCTGTTTTGGGTGGAAACAGACTCTTGCACTCTCCTCCTCCTCTGGAAGAAGAGTTGTTCCTGAGTTTTCCTCAGAATGGATGGCTTATTCTGCATTAAAAATGTATTTTCAATATGATATTTTTCCAGTTCAAAGGCATTGCTAAAAACCTCATTTGTAAACAATATGGGTGTTTCCTCCAGGCTGTGTTATTTTTCTATTGATGGCAAGCAAAAGAGAAATGTGAATGCAAAGAAAATTAAACTGCCAAGGAGAAAAACATGAGAAGAATTTTCCTTTCCAGCTCCTTTTTTTTCCTGTTTTATTATACTCCCATTCAAAGAATCTTAAGGTCTGATTCCAAGCCCGTTGAAATGAATGGAGTCTTTCCAGTGACCTCAGTGAGTTTTGGATCAGGCTGTTACTGAAACCCTGTTGTCAACTTTGATAATATTATATGAAGTAATTGCAGTGTGTCTATACTATTATTACCTTTCAAAAGTGAATGATGTCATAAAAGATCCAGAATCTGAATTCACTGGAAGCAATTACTGTTATTTTTCAAGTTAGTTTCTCAAAGATAAAAAGCACTAAAAGCTGTGTTAAAACAAGATAAGGATACAAGAACAGAATAAAAGCCGTGCTGGGTCAGACCAGTCCTGACTCCGACGGAGCCAGAAGCAAGGTGCTTTGGGAAATGTATAAAAAAAGGGCACGCATAAGCCTCTAACCTTCCTGTAAGCTTTCAGCCATTTGCAGATCAGAGACTTCCTGACATGGTTTCTGTGTATTTAGTAGTCCTAACTGGTTTGTCCTTAACAAGCTCGCTTAGTTTCCTCTGTAAACTTTTAATATCTGCGGTATTTTGTGACAAGAATTTTCGTGATTTACGTTTCACATACACGTATGTGAGGAATCCTCCCTTTTTGCTTGTTTTGGTCTTGGTATCTACTAGCTTGCTTTGAAATTTCTAATATCAGGAGTAGATTTAAAAGCATTAAGATAATAAATTTTCCAAAGACTTGGATCCCATTTTTATGAGTATACCAAGAAGACTGAGTCTTAGTTTCATTGAAAGCCCATCTCAGTGTTCCAGGTAATGCAATTTTGTAAGATGAAACAAAGATTCCCGTAATAGTAAACAAACCCCTTAATAATTGAAAGTGTTGATATAGAGGCAAAGTACATGTTAATAAAACTTATTGAATTAACAAAGCAGACACTTATTTAATGATACAAATAAGAAGAGTGTAATACTTGACCTTCACTACACATGATGGAGTTAATTGCTTTTGAATGCAATTTTTGAGACTTACTATAGCTTTTCAGGGGCAAAGGTGAACAATAATGCCAAGGTAAAACAAAAGATCCAGTGTTTGGGTTCAGAAAAGTAAGCAAAAGGCTGATGTTTATCTGCAGTTCATCTGAACCTCTTGGGTCTGCATAACATAGGTGGGAATCCCTGGAGAAAAAGGCTTTCTTGTAAAATTTTGACAGTTCCATTGTTTGCCTTTTTTTCCATTAAATGCCACCTAAGCTTTCTGATGCTATTTCCTTCCCAGCTGTTAAGAAGAAAATGTGTCGTGATCTCTTTTAAAGCATAATAAATACACTTAGTTTAATTTTTATCTTTTTAAGTCAATATTTGAAATGCGACATACCCATATTTCTTCAGGAGCTGATTTATTCCACCCCTCCTGGAGACAAAATCCATGGGAACTTGGTCAAAAATAAAACTTTGGACATTTTCTGTAGCTGTCAGCTGTTCACAATCTTGTCTCTGAAAGTTCATTTCATTACTGGGGTTGATTTACCTCAATGCAAAGAGCCAGCAGAAATATCACATATATCCTACTTTGATGGCTTGGAAACTGCAGCTAATTTACTGTTCATCCAAGTCCTCCAAAGAGTGTTGAATTGCATTCTTAATAAAAAGAAATAACAGAGCTTGCATTTCATTTTGTATTTGATATATTAATTGTTTTATACATAGTATAATGATAGTGTGTCTAAATGCTGCCATCAGCACCTGCTGGAGGAAGGGCAGAAGTGTGATGTACTTCATACCAGATTCAGTGTATATGGCTTCTCTCTAATAAATTGATTATATTGTTCCTCATGAGCCACTTGAGCAAATATGTCATCTCAGAGGCTGGATAAATGAAGCAAGTAGGCAGACAGACCTTTTGTTTAGGTCTGTTTTATTTGTTGAAAGGTGATTGCGCATCTTTAACCTGGCAGGTTACTCCCTGCAGCTGTGTTTTTGCACCTTGAAAAAGCTAGAAATTTCTACTTTCAGTGTATACTGTTGAACCTTCATCATGGAACAGTTAGCTTTATTGCAGTTTTCTGTGTTGTAGTAGAGCCTTCTAAACTAAAATATTTTGGTAGTTTACTTTTTAAATTTTCTTTAAGCTGTCCAAGGGAAATCACAAGTGCCTGATCTAGGACTATGTCTTACTTCTTTTTAATTTCTTCTACCTATCAGCTGTAAAAGGCTCTGGCTGACAAGAGAAGAGACTCAAGTCAAAAGTCATGATGCCTAAGGCAACTTTGTTATTTGCTGTTTTATGGATCCAGGGCTTAAAAGGGCAATCCTGACTTGCGTTTTCAGAAGCACACCTAGTTTATAAACCTAAGAATCTAGATCTTGCCATAAGCTCATTGCAGTTTTCCCTACATAGAGCTTTTACAGAACTGGAACAAATACAGATCCAGACGGCTGTAGTTGCATTGAGTTAGACAAAAGAAGGTAGTGGTATCTCTTGCACTACCCTGCTTTCTGTAGTCCTACTACTGAACTTGATAAAATTTGCCAAGGTTTTGAGATGTCTTTAGCAATCTGGAGTATCCTAGGTGTCATAATGCCCAAATTCCTCATTTTCTGCTTAAAAAAAGTTGATGGCTTTCAGATAAATTTTAAATTTTTTTAGTTAGCTCCCTTCTAGCTGTATACACCATAGAAGTAAAAATCAAGGAAGGACTCTTACTCTGTAAAAGCAGAATAGATCATTTCCAGCTTTCGTCATTTTCAGACCATCTGTCTGCAATTCATTCACTGTCCTAATGCTCCCCATCAGTAATTTTTTTTAACCAAACTAAAAATTCTATTTTCTTAAAAGTTTGGTATATTCTGATAAGATGGAACACACTAATTGAGTAAAAAATTAAGATTATGGTGCTGTCCCTCATTTGATTTGCACTTTTACTCATTTCAGATGGTAATTGCTGGTTTTTGTTAAAGAAAACAAACTTGAATAACAAGTAATATGTCATTTATATCATGTGCTTCCATTAGGGGGAAGAGTTTTGGTTTTGCAACTGGTGTGGGGAATACTTGAAAATTTTTAATAATTTTTTTTACAAGAGGCATCTCTTGTTCACAGAAAAAGAGATGGGCCAGCTTTGTGAAAATATTGGGAAATAAATACAGGATCGTGTTGTTTTGAAAGTAGTACAGTAAGTATACTCAGGAGGGCAAAGACTTTCAGGGAAGAAATTTATTTATTAATAAAGTTGAGAAATGGACTAGATGACCCAAGAGCTATTCAGTTTCCTGAAGTATAATGCTTATTGCTTATATACTACTGTTTTGTCTGATTCAAGTCTAAGTATATAAAATGATGGGTTTGTATCATACCAACCATATGATACAAGCTTGTTTCAAGATATTTATTTTTTTCTCCTGAGCTAAAATTTGTCCATACGTATTTTCATCCAGTTATAAATAATTGAGCCTCCTTTCATAATGATCATGCACATTTCCTTTGTGTCTGTGCCTTTCACATATATGTACAAAGTCACTGGATTGCTTAGCTGATCTGTCTGTTTTGTTGCAGACCAATGCAAAGAACAGGCAAAACTCAATACTAAAAGAAACTTATTTTGGATTGCAAAGCAAAGAATGTAAAATTAAGACATTTCAGATTTATAGTAAGCCATGCAGTGTTTTCAACTATGTAAAAGCAAATAATCTAATGTAGGAAGTCTAAAATCACATATCTTGAAAAGACTCGAGAGAGAAAGCATAAACATGAGATAGAAATCAAATGTACTAGAGCAATGTTATCTGAACTTCTGCCCACACTTCTTACCACAATGCTCTGCACATTGTATACACACCCCATTTACTTACTTTTAAAGGTGGTCTTTATTAGAGGAAAATGCTTGTAAATTAGAGCTGAATGCTGATTTAAATGGAGGCTAATAAGAAATGGGAAGGACTGCAGCCTTTTGTGACTTACACAGCCTGCCTGCCAGTAAAGGGGTGGACATGACACAGCTACATGCATGTGTATCATTCTTTTCACTTCATCTGATAGGAGTGCCACATGCCACAAAATAGCTTCTTAGGGCTTATCTGCTTCCTCTTTTCTTGTTTTCTGTTCCGCACCATATTTGAGAATAGGAAACATTATTAACTTGATTTGGTTGTTTTGGGATGTGTTGGTGATTACATGAAGGATGTAATTAGAGCTGGTGAGGAAATTATTGTGGTTTGGTTTTTGTTTTTTTTTTTTTAAATAAGCTTATTGGAACATTTCTTCAGGTTTGGGGGGCTTTTTGGTTTTAGACCTAAACAAAAACATTACCTACCCACTGCTGTTCAAATTGCATCCTACTTTAGAAATCCTTAAAGCCATGGTTTTTCTGGTATATGCTTTGAAAGATGTTAAGTGTCTATCGATTTACTAACTATAGAAAGTAGACTGCAGAGTCAATTATTTCATTTTAGGCAGAGGTGAATATACATAGATAAACTTGACCCCCAGCCACTTACATTTTAAGAGCTTTCTGCAGTTGTGAACTAATGAATGAGGAACAGCACACATGTAGGAGCCAAGCTGTTCTTTATTTTCTGTCCCCACACAGGGTCCTTCAACAATCTTTGAGTTTTCTCTCCTTATGGTATTTATTCTTGTGGGTTCTCTGATGAAACGCTTCTTTTTAATGCCTGTGCAGAGCTGCCAAGGGTCCAAGACATTTTTAATATTGGAGATGGTCTGTAGAGGAGAAGGAAAGCAAGAAGGGTACCATGCCGGCATTGCTTTTTGCTAAAGTCTTCCTCTAAGGTTGTGGTGCATACAGTACAAGTTCCTTGAGATGAAGTTTGGTGCAAATATATCACTAAACATATCACATTTGTTGTACCATTCACTGAGAAATGCCAGAATGTGAGTTCCCTGCAGAACGAGCACACATACAGGCAGTTGCGGTGGGTGCTGATGCACTGTAAATTCATATCTCGGCCTGCCTTCTAGTAAGCCCTTCACATTGTGCTCATGCCCTAAGCAAAACGGACTTAAATAGCTTTAAAAACCAAAGCTCAGCCACTCATAAAAGTGATTTATGGAACAAACAAGGAGTAATGACCCCAGCATGGTATTGGAAATATAGTTTAGTAGAGAAAAATGTGTTGAACTTCCATTAACATAGGCTTCTATATTACTTCAGTATTGGGGGGTGGTTTTTTTCCTATGAATATTTTCTCCCAGCTCAGAATATATGTGGTTTTGTGCTTCATTCCCTGTGAAATAACACTCCCAAACTATGGCATTCCTTTGCAATTGGCCATGTGAACACAAAGAATAGACCCCACTTTACACCGTTTTCAATCTTGGCTCCCAATCCCACCATCTGCAGTGTGCGAGTAAAACAAATTGCATAATTGGGCTTTAATAACCGGGTCTTATGAAGGCTGGGAGGGAAAATGAGGCTAGAGATGCAAGGGCTTTTCCCAGTGTCACTCATTTGCAGAGAGGAGATAGGTCTCTGCCACTCCAGCCCTTGAACCCCTGGGTAGTGCTGCCTTCTACATCTACAACCTCAGTTGAAAACTCTTCTGATTTCTTTATGTATAGAAAGTATACATTGCTCACATCAACGATATTCAAAATAGGGGGTATACCTAGGGAGCATGCCTATTCCAACTAACTACATGCAGTTAACTGGGATAATTAAGCAAGGAATCAAGTTACCTCAGACACTATCTGTAGTCCTTCATGTCCACAGACTACCTCTACCAAGGTCCAGGTTGCCCTTTAGACTAACTTAATCTTGTCAGTTAGACAAACTAATTCCCTTCTCTCCAACAACACTCTTTCACTTCTGTACACCATGAAGAAATTCTTTCTTGTTGTGTTCATGTTATTTATACTAGCCTACTATTACCAGCTTCTTTTTTGCTTTAAAATACCATAAATATAATTCTTAGTTTGAGTTTTTTCTCCACCTAATGAACGTCCCATTTTTATTCTTCTTTATTTAGAAAAAGGGGTAGACAAAGGATACTACACTGTAGGAGCCAGACTGATCCGGCTAGAGGATAAGGTAAGTGCATGAAAGCTTTTATTTTTTTTTTTTTTCTGAGTAATGATATCTGATCTACAGACGTGTAAGATAGTATCTTGGCATGATTTACTTTAGAATTACAGGGCACCATAATAAAGAATAATATCCTAATTTTTGTAAGGGAGTTGATGAAGTATCATGTGCATGTTGTTCAGCATTAACCATTTACATGCCATACAGATTTGGTTCTTGATTTTAAAAGGGACTACTTTCATGTTGAAGCCAAATCACACATCTTGTAGATAAGTACTGTGAACTGACAAGGTGTTTGTCATACAAGAATTAATGAGTTAAACAGAGAGGCTAGTATCAGGAGTCTTTGTAAATAGCAACAGTTGATCTCTCAGTTAATAATCTTGAGGTTCTTTAATGTTTACTGCATTTTTCCCCCTGTGCAGTTATCTTTGCATCAGTTCTGACCCTCCCCCATGGTCTTCTCTCCAAGCGTATGTTCACCTTTGTTATTAATTAGAGTTACTTAGAAGTATGCCTAAAGGCCAAAGCTCAGTGAAGCTCTATTGTTTTAGACCTATTCCAAACATCCTCAAGAGCTTTTCCCACTCAAGTGATAACAAAAATACAAGTTTGCTTAAAACTAGGAATCTATTTCTCTAATAGTTTTTAGGTCAGGTCTCTTACCTACCCCTGAAAACCGGCATCCCTAGAACAGTGTGCTGTCTGTGGACAGTAGCAACGCGGTAGCTTTGGTATGTGGTATGATGTAACAGCTGAGACAAAAGGCCATTTGAATTTAACATATCCATTGCCTATTTGTATCCTTGTCTTACTCAAATTTGTCATGCAAATTTTCTTTTTACTTTTCTCTGGGGAAGTGGGGTGAGATGGAAAGAGGAAGGATACTTTTCATTATTCTTAAGAAGAGCTGTGCATCTTGCCAAAAAGCAGAAACTGAAATTAAACAAATATAATTCCTCCCTCTCCTGCCCAATATAATGATCATTGCTAGGACAATATTGGAAATATGTGATGCTGCGATGTCAATGGACAGATTTTCTTTGACTTTTAGCTTTCTTGGATAGTGTCAGAGAATCAGCTTCACAGATAAAGACAAATTATCCGAGTTAACTTTTAAAGTGGACTGGTCCCTTGTGCGGACACACTCATTCAAAGTGTAAATGGCTTTTGTTCAGATTACCTTAATTCACTTCAAAAGAGTTATATTGCTTTCTAGCCTCTGTATATTCTGTAAATTCACACTACTAGCTCATTCAGATTTCTTGACTATATATGAAGAAACTTGCAATACGGATTAGAAAATTTAGCAGTAAAAGTATCTGTGCTAACAGTTAGATTACTTTGTGTGAGAAATAGTGCTAGTATTGTAAATACTTCTGGAAGCAGTTGTTCATGGTCTCCTGACTGCTCCGTGTTTATGAAGAAGAGAGGTCAGAAAGTTATTAACGTGTCTGGCATTGGTCCAGCTTTAGCACAGTATGCTGTGGATTTGATAACTTTTTATTTCAAAGCCTTAATTAGAGTACTGCAGTGGTATCTTGCTGTTAGAAGAGCAATGTTACAGGAGATGCCAGCATATGCAGTAAATGCTGTAGTGAATGACCTCTGTTGCAGATACCTGCTTATGCTCTGCCTTTACAGTTTAAACCTGCTAGAAAACTGAACTCTAGCTGATTCAAAAAAGTTATAATTTTCATCAATGCTGCTTCGATGTAAATGCTTGGAGATGATGAAGCCTGAAGCCACATGGTTTCACCTTCTCATGTTAAATGTCTATTGTAAGCATGTGGTAACCAGTCTGTAGCAGGGATTCACAACAATGTTCCCGGAACAACAGTCATGCAAGTTAAAAAAAACACAATGGTATAGCCATCTTAACTTCATTTAAGCATGATCTAAATATCGTTGGCACAAGCTCAAACCATTAGTGTGGGCAAGACCTAGCTGCTATTTTGTTTGAAGACTTGAACTGCAGTGCTTTAACTGACCACATATTGTATGGGAACTGGTGATTTCTATCTCCCTATTTATTGCTCTGGAGAAAACAAATAAAAGGGAATAAAAATATGTCAAGATATTTTCATAAAATGACTCTATGAAAGACATTCAGCCATTGCAGCTTCCTTTTTGCTCTCAGACTAAACTACAAATGTAAAATAAAATGCCAGAGTCTGATGGAACCCAGGGTATTTGTTCTTTCAGTACAAAATAACCTTCCTTCAGGTGTACAGGGCTTCATTCTCATATTCCTGCAAAGTAAGTAGACACAGTGCACAAAACCGGCAAACTTTTGTTGTGTTGGTTTGCTCGGGGTTTTGGTGGTGTGGGTTTGTTTTGGGGGATTTTTTTTTTTGTATTTGCATCTTCTTGGTACATTAGGCTAAAATACATGTGTTTACATAGTGAAAACAAAGTTAAGCTTCCCAGATATCTCTATTTTAATGGGACAATAGAAACGGCCGCATCCTGCTGTCAAACAGCTTCCCCTAAACTATTTTCCCATGTCTCATGGGCTCTCCTTCTTTAATAGTTCACTGTGTAGTAGCTGCTATGTGCCCAAATGTGAAACAATATTGGAGTCAGGAAGGACAAGCTGGGTTTCAACCTCTGAAGAGAATAAATGAAGCAAGGGCATGTCTGACATCAGGCTCCAGCTGGTGGTGAAAAATGATCTCCCCCTTGGAACTAGAAAACCTTTGGGATCAGCCTCTTCCCCCTGGAGAAATTATTTTAACATTCAGTCACCCAGTATAGTCATGGCAGCCTCCCAACCAAGTGACACATCTGATAAAATGACACATTTTTGGACAAAGGCCAGTTGGTGTAGACTGATAAAAATGCAGCGTGGATTTGAATGTTTCATCTGCTTAAAAATCTGTATCAATAAGCTATTAGTACACCTCTAGCCCAGACTGATCTTTCCCACCAGCATTTTCCAGTTCATCTGTTTTAGTTGTTTCTCTGAAAGGGAATCGGAGTGTAATTCGCCCATTCAGAGCTGTGTGTCGTTCTGTATAAAGCCATAATTACTCTTTTTATAAATTTTGAGAGAGAGAGGGAGAAGCATACATTTCTGATGGTTAAGATGAACTCCATTCCCTTGAGAGTTTTGCTACTATTTGAGTTAAAATGTGGGATTTGCTGTGTAGAAGGGCATAAGCACAGATCTCTGAAGTGGTTGCTTAGTGATAGATAAAAGCTTTGAGGAAAAATGTTTCAAAGATTCAAAGATAACAGCCTTCCATTCATGTGGCACGAGTAGCATTGTCTGCAGCCTCTCTTTTGTGACCATCCGGGCTCCGTATGCAAGTTTAAGGTAACGAGGAAGAGGTAAGAAGAAGGTTGTGTAGGATGAAGCACCATGCGAGTCCAGCATAAAGCAGCGTTGAAAATCTACTTGGATCACTTTGCTTTTAAGCGTTGCAAAGCTGACTAGAAAGGGATAAAATTTATGGTGGCAGTTTCCAGACAATATGTAAAACCTTTTTTGGCAACATCAGTGCTGCGTAAGGCTTTACTCCTCTCATTAGCATGGCATGTTGCATAGTGCAAGTTTAGCCATAACACTTTTCAACCTGTTTTTCCCTGGGTAGGGTATAAAAATCCTATTTTGTTGTGGTCAGCATAATAACCTAGTGTGGTTCTTTTCATGAAAACACTGAGATGTTTAGAGAAAGAATGGGGCTTCTTTCCCAACACGTGATGTATGCCATTTGGCCGACCTTTTCTTTAGTTCGATGGCAGGGTTTAATTTTAAATTGTGGTATGTAGCCATTGACAGATTCTTTTGAAATGTATTAAGAGGGAGATTGGTTCCAAGATGATGTTCTAGAGCTGGCGTTAGTTTCTTTTCAAAATTGTAAACTAATGCTTCTTTATGATGAAATGAGTATTCTTTCTTTTTCTTTTCTTTTCAAAATTAGAAACAAAAATCGTGGTGTGCTCTGTCAAACTGCACGGCAACCTATAAATAAAAACAGGAGAGAAAAGAATCTACAAATGAAAGGTTAGAAGGGACAGCTGTGTTGTCTTTGAAAAAGAAATCTATTAGGTATTTTTATAATTATATGGCAGTCTTCTTTATGTGGTATTTACAGTTATGATTTACGTCCATATTACCATAACTATTTCCATACTTATAGACAACATGTGATAATGCTGGGAGCCAAAAGCAACCATTTGGTAGCATTTAAAAAATGCAGGAACACTAAGAGAAAACAGGGCAGTAAAGCAGAACCCTTCTGAGCTTTATCCATCTGAGTAATGTGAGCCAGAACAAAAGTGTCATCCAACATAAACAAATGTAGAGGTTGGACTGTGGTGGTAAACTCTCTCTTTACCAATTAAAACACTCGTTTTAAAGTTGGGAGCTAAAAAGATGGGCTCAGAGAAGAGTGATATTTCCCTACCGTCTTAGTCCTCCTGGATAACAATGGGGAGATGGATGTTAGTGAATCTGACTCCTGCTGTGATTACATCAGGAGTCATTAAATAGTAAATTATTTATCATGACAGTGCCTGCAAGCACCACCATAGTGAAGGTCCTGCTAGAATTTCCATTATAAACCCCTAATTTGTGGGTGGGGTGATGGGCATAACTGAATTACATTAAAAAAAAAAAAAAAAGGAAAAAGCTAAAAACTGGTGCACAATGAGTCAGTTGCAAAATGACTGTGCTACATTTTTGAGGTTTCGAGAATGTGCCTGAAATAAACCCAACAAATGCATTTGTTAACAAAAACATATTTTGGCACTAAGGTGTTTGTGGGTTGTATGCCCCCCGTTCCTTAAAGATTGAGTCATTCCATAATATAAAGCTTTTCAGAAGGCTTTTTGCAAATGGACGTGATGTGGGTTTTGTTAGCTACCAAAACAGGCTGATAGTTCTTAAAAGTAGCTATCCGAGTTGCACTGCTGTTCCTTCTTGTAAATAGAAAATACATCTCATACTGGCCCTCTACGAACAGTGCTGACTTTTGGAGTGTCTCTTCCCAA
This sequence comes from Haliaeetus leucocephalus, assembly GCF_000737465.1. Lineage (NCBI taxonomy): Eukaryota > Metazoa > Chordata > Aves > Accipitriformes > Accipitridae > Haliaeetus > Haliaeetus leucocephalus. The sequence continues at coordinate 2,895,747 of NW_010972909.1, read as the reverse complement.
CACAAATGTGTGTGAGTCAATAATTAACATAGCTAATGTAACTTGCAGTTATTAGTATATCTCATGTGAGTAAGGTATATTGCTTGTTGTACGTGTTCTTGGAGCATGCCATGTTCAGTTCAAGGAGATGGACAGGAGGTTCACAGGCAGAGATGCTGTGAACAGGTATTTGGAACAGGATGCCAGTAAACACAGTCAAAGGCTGATCTCGTTTACTCCAGACCAGTCCAGCACAAATCCATTGATTCTGCACCATACCCATGAAGTCATTAGACTCCTATTTTTAAGCTGTTGCCTAATTAAAAAAAAAAAAAAGCCTGATGCTTCAAGCCAAATTGTGCTTCCATTTATACCAGTGGAGTTACTCAGGATTTACGCAGGTGTAAATTGCAGCAAATATCTTACATGGCTTTAAAGAAGATTCCAGCTCATGTCTTCATATTCTGCTCAACAGGAGCAAATTGACAGAGGCGAGGTGAAAGCAGAAATGGGGACTCAAAAAGTTCAGAAGTAATCTAAGTGAAATCATGTTTTTCATCTATTATGTCTAAGTGAATCTTTGTGCTATGCTGGGGATTTAAGGTACCATAGAACTGAAGTTGTGCACACATTCTTGTACTGAAATGTCAACGACGGGTTTTTAATCTGAAAACCAAGTAATGCTGATTTAACAGCTTAGATCTCAGCTGCACAGCTTTTCTACTTTGCTACCTGACTTCTCAATGCAGAGAGCAACTATCGCAGCCTGGATTTCTTTTGACTATCTGGGATGGTTCTACGCTTCTCAGATAAAGCTTGTTTAATACCGTTGAGCGGGAAAGGCTGGTTTTGAGCTGCCTGGTTGTTATGGTAATGTCTGAAGGATCAGGCCAAAATAAGAGCTAACTCTGATATCCCTTTCAAGCAAAAGGAAAGAAGTGATAGATCCTATATTCTGAAGCATATCTGAAAGAATCCTGCCTGAATTCTTCCCTGATGGTTCTTGTTATGGAGCCTTATCTTACGTGGTACTTGGTAGCACCCTCCTATTATTAAGGTTGTACACCACTTTCCATTATAGAGCTCTATTTTCAGTTGCTTACATCTTTGCCAAACTTTAGCCATCTGGGCTGAAATTCTTCAAGGCAGATGTCTGCCTCAGGCTGAGATTTTTTTGAAAATTTATATGTCAGTGTGGGTCACCCTTTCTATATCACAGTAACCTGACCCACTGTGAAGATTCTCCCAAAAGTAAACATAAAAATGTTGATGGAAAACACTTGAGCTTCTTCTAAATTTGAGCAAGAAAATTGGACAGAAATGGAATATTATCTGCCAGTCTTGAGACCCAGAGGCCTGATCCAAAACGTAGTGAACTCAGCAGGAGGCTTTCACGTGGATCAGGCCCTGATTTTTAATGGGTGAGGGAGCAAAGAGTTTCGCATAGGGAATGTTTGCCAGGACGCAATTCACCACCATAAATCAAATGTTAAATAATTCCAAAGCCCAATAAATGAGCGTGCAGATGGCAGTGTCTGCTCCCCAGTGATTGCACTGACTGTTGATTAGGATCCAGCTTGAATAGTTTGATCTCATTTATAGCAGTCTCAAGGATTGCTGTGATTAGGGAATTGGTGCAATCTACTTGCTTTTCTGCTCTCTTGGCTGAAACTCTTGTGGTGGAACCAAAACCACGCAGCAAACGCTGCCCATGACACCCTGGAGCGTGCTGGGGTCGGGGCAGGCAGGGGCTCACAGCAATACGCTGCGTAGCAGCCTGAAAGCAGTTTGCAGCTACCTTACGTTTGATAAGAAACAAGGAGAGTCGCTTGCAGAAGGTGCACTACTCTACAGTAACCCTCCTTGAGGAGAGCACGCAGATTAACGGCGAATACCAAGGAAGATAGAAACAGCAGTGATTTAGGGCTGCTGGTAAATAACGGAGCCTTTGGGGAAGGGAATCTTTCATGGGCTGTTACAGTGTTGGAAATCTAATCCGTATCGATGCGCCGGGGCTGTTTAACCTGCAGGGAAAAGGTCCTGGAAATAGCAGCGTCGACCACAAAGGCTGCGGTTGAGGGAGCCTGTCCGTCTCTTCCTGTTCTCCCCCAAAACCTTCCCAGCATCACAATTGGTTTTAACCGAAATTGAGAAAGGGGTCATGAGCTTAGAGATGTTGATTTCCTGTAAGTTTCAGAGAAAATAAGTGCCTGGGTAGAGGACAGACACTCTGTTAATCCCCCTGCTCCCAGAAGAAAAAACTGCAGTGTGCGCGTGGGTCTTCTCAGGTGCCAGAGAGTCCGGCCACAAATGTATAGGAAACAAAGCTCTGTTAGTTCTGTTGCTTATGAAGCAATTTATTTACTACTGCTGGGTGAAAAAATACATTTTTACCTTAAGAGTATTTTGGAGATCTTGACAATTATTTTTGCTAATAAGTCAAATCTTCCCACAGCGAGCTTTGACCTGAACCTCCAAAGAATAACAGAAATCAGATCAGCTATAAGTACTTTGCTTCTACCTTTTATAATTTTTAATAGGTCATTCTAAATTAACATAAAGTTCTAAATGACCGGTCATCCTGGTCCCCCCCCAAAAATGCCTTTATTTAGCAAAGTGAAAATGGAGTATTTCAGCAATTCTTCTATCCTGTTCAAATTTTAAAAAATTAAAAGTTATAAATTCATTAAACCTCCCTTTTCTTATGAACAGCTTTTCAAAAAATTGTTGTTTTCAGATGGAAATAAATTTCATCTGAAGAGTTTTTATGACCTCCAATTGTTACCGATGTTAAACAATTTAATTTAGAAAGCTATTTTTAAAAATAGATTTTGTAGCTGTTCTTAGTTGGTTATGGCTGTATGCTGCAAGTGCTGCCTTCCCTACAGACAAGTTGAGAATTTTCCTTTGGAATGTTTCTCCATCTGAAAATGACAATTGTTTTCTAATGGAACATTTTTTGAAAAGGTGTCACATTCTATGGAACTGTATTTTAAATCGTATACTGAAAGAAAGTGTTTCCAATTTTCCACTTCAGAGCAACTTTCTGAAAATCAGAATTAGGGTGTGAAATACTCTGAGGTTTCTGAGCATTTCAGTTGAACCGATTGATTTCTAATTCATTTGTTTAAGATTGTTATTATTTCATTCTGGTTTTGAATGAAAGACATTCCAGCATCATGAAGAATCCACAGAGAACACAGAGAAATTTTGCTATAGAAAAAGAGCAATTTTCCTCTAGTACTCCATACTTCAGGATTACTGTGGTTATTTCACCTACCACATTTTTCAGATCAGTAGTTTAAAGGGCAGTTTTAATATTATTTGAATGCCATGTAATATTGACCTCTAATTCCTCTTAATCAGGGGAAGTACACTGGAAAACCCCAGATTTACATGTTTCAAATGGTTACCAGACTAGCAGTTGGATTTATGTTTCATGCAAGAACTGTGATGCTGAGTCAGAGCAAACATCTGTTTAGTCCTGGAGCTATTCTATTGCTGCTGATGGCCGGTATCGGATCCCAAGGGTTGGACTAGAAGAATAGACTGAGTCTAAATTGCTATAACTAGTCTCTGGGTGTTTGCAGTGGATTATATATAATAAGCAGTATGAAGAATACTGCTGTACAAGGCAAGTTGCAGGATGACACAGCTCAGTAAAAGAAAAAAAAAAAAAAGAAAGAAAAAACCCACCAAGATACACTGGAGTCCTGTGGCGACCTGCCCTGACATGTTGGCTGTATCTAGTGAAGAAAATTTTCACTCAACAGTAAATTCATATAAAGGATTTCATATAAAGGCTTATGAGGTAAGGGAGAGAGATATAAAATGTCAAGAAACCAAGAAACTCTTTTCTTGCTCTATTTACCACAAGGTTGTTATTTGCAACACATAGCTTTAAATTTTATGTAGCAGGAAAACAGTGAGTAGATCAGTAATACATAGTCACTTCTACAACATAATTACTTTTCCTACTAGTAAATAATGTTGATAAACTATATTCATATTTTTCTTGTTGAGAAGGTTGGCTTTGATTTCAGTGCTGTGTTCTGGGGTGTTTCAGTAAAACACGTTAGTCAACGTGTCTGTTACACACTGCAGTCCTTCGAGACCAGGAGAAGGAGACTGGGTTCTGAGTCTGAGGCGGTGAGGTGGTGCAGAGTACCTCAGATCTCTTCTGATCACGTAGGTACAGTGCTTAGTTTATCACAAGCTTGGTCCTCGAGTGTGTTTTTATGCAATGTCAGAATACAATTAAATAGTACTCAGTCACTAAGCAGTTTATCTAGGGATTTATTCATGGTCTCGTAATTGAAGAACTGTGCTTTTTTCGTTATCAGCAAGTGGTCTTCTGCAGGTTAAAATGGCTTGGTGTGGAATGGTTATGACTGTGAACAGACCGAAAGAAAGGGAGCGCGGTCTGTCTGCTGGCTCACGCGCTGCGCTCCAGGTTCAGAAACCCGGGGTGCTCTGCTGGAGAACCTCAGCCCACCTCCAAACAAGACATAGCCTCCCGTCTGTAAAACAATACTTGGCTACTTCAGCTACTGTAAGGTACTGAGATACTACCATACAGGGAGAGGTATAAATACTTTAACTAGAAGTTGATCTCGCACACCTAGAGGTATTCCTCGCAGCCTCAAACCCTGCCTTCTGCAGAGTGCAATGCCCTTCTGCGGACTGAACGATCCTAAACATCTCTTCTTTAATCTTTCTTTGAACTTAAAATGCCTGTCTCTGCCCACGAAGTAAACTATCTGACTGTCACATCAGGCCACAGCCAGCATTCTCAATTCTGTGGTTGTGGTGCCATAAAATATCCCAGGATCACAGGGTCCTTCAGCCTGGAGGGGACCTCAGGAGGTTGTTTAGTCGCTGCAGCAGCCCACCTTCGCTGCTGTGGGCCTAGCACGCTTCTCTAGTAATATTGTGTAGCATGTAGATGAAGAAACAATCACTAAAAATGTGCTGGCAGGCTTCGCTCCTGTTTAAGGGGCATCATTAAGTGCCGAATTGGCAAGTCTGTGTTTCTGAGACCTACAGCCCACAGTTAAAGTGCACATATGGAACGTGGCAGTGTCTTGGGCCTCAGAGTTTTCAAACCCTGACAACTAGAAGCACTGAAAATTCTGTTGTATTTTCTCTTCTAAAAAATGCTAACGAAAATAGGAGGCTATAACTGACACAAAAAGAACTGTTTTTTCTAAGAGGTGAAGCGTATAGCAATGGCATGTAGAGCAAGTTTAACAGGTACGGAAAGCGGCCAAAACAGTGTCATTTAAAATGTGGGCTCGTACAGGGCCATGCTGTTGCTGCCAGGTCAGGTTAAATGTCTGATCAGATCTCCATCTGGATTCAGGATCTGGCTCACACAGCTTCCCTGCCTCTTCTGGAGTGAGATTGCAGGCTCTCAGCTCTGCAATAATATCACAAGTGTCCTACTACTCTGCGTGTTTCTTAAGGCTTCGGTACCTGGAGACATGCACTTACGTGAGAATTCTTAAAATTGTTCATTTCTAGTCCTCGCTGTGGAGATACACATGAAAAGCAGAAATCCTGAAGCCTCAAAACTCAAAATAAAATATATAGTGTGTATTTAAAATGTTAGGCTTTTTAAGACAGTCTAGTTACACTGATTGTAAATAGCTCTAGCAGACACTGATTTATATTGCTCCACACCATCCAGGGGAGGCAGAAAAGCCAGCTGAAAGACCACATAAATGCTTAAAACTAGAGCACCCTGGCCTCTCTGCCACCGTAAGTACATTGTCAGCTGCACTGCAGTTAGGAAGTTTAAAATTTGGTCAGGTATCTCCTGAGCAGCAGGCACTGCCATGAGGACATACCCTAGGAGGCAGCAGAAGCCCACGTTCTCTCGCAGCAACTCAAAACACATCAACCGCCTTTAAATTTCCTACTCTGCCTTGCCATGAGCTGCCTATTAATGTTAGTTTTGTTACTGCCTTTCGAGGTGCTTAGCGGCTGTGGCCTTTACATGCTTTGCACGACTTGTCACTGTATGTATCTGGAGAGTTTCTAAAGCTGCAGGCGGCAAGTCTTCTCGCCTATGAAAGGCTAAATCTGTAACCTACAACAGGATTGAGTGGGTGCCATGCAAAGAGCATTAACATCTTTGTGCAGTGTTCAGTTTGCCTCAGTATTTGCAGTCAAACAGAAGAAAAAGCTGTTTTCTCTGCTCGTTTCAAATATCTGTAGTACCATAGAAGGAGGATGGTCCTTGACGAGTACCCAGAAACTGGGGCACAGCGGTCTTTTCCCAGCACCACCACACGTACCTGGCAAGCCTGGTTCGAAACCATTGTTTGAAGGGCAGGACTATATCCAAAGAGTATGCTCACCATAAAGCCAAATTTCTAAGTATGATTACAATATAAATGGGATAGCCATCTTCAGAAAGGAATGGCTAGGTAGGCAAGACCACGGTAATGCCCTGAGGATACGCATTTCTGGGCCCCCCTTAGCTCTGACCTGTCCATTCACCCTCATTATTAAACGAGTGGGCAACTGCCCCGGGGTAGCAGCGTGGGTGCAGTGTTGGGGGGAGGCAGCCGTGAGGTTGGGAGATGGCTGGAAGATGACGGCTGGGCAGGAACATGAGGTTGGGGCAATGGTAGTTTGCCAGAGGAGAGGGATGGAGGTGAAATATGGAGTCACTCTTGCGGGAGGTAGAAACTGCAAACAAATTAGATTTTCTTAGAGAATTTTGGAGCCTGACCTCCAAATCATGCTTCAGGCCAGATTTCGTTTGAGCCTGGTCCTGCAGCCTTGCATGACTTTACCTTGGTCAACACTTTTTTGGTGTACTATATATGTTAACTGGGTGTGCAGTTGTAGAGATGTGTATACATATATATAGCTCTGATTTATATTTTGTATTTTTGCATATCTTATTTTTTTCTGGCTATCTTTTACAGTTTTCGCATTTCAGCCTCCATTTTTTAGTCTAAAAAGCACTTTCAGCACCCTGTGAATACTGAATATTGTTATTACTTCTAACTGGAGCTTTTGCTAGGTACTCTCAGCTCTCCTTCTGTAGCACAATTCTGAACTTGCTGTCCAGAGGAAAAGACCAAAATAAAACAATGTTTCCGACGTTGCCAGCGACGTTTATTTCCAGCCCCAGCTACAGGGTAACTATTACTGCAGGGATCACTGCAAGTGGGTCAGATCCTAGAATCCCAAAGAAGTTTTACCCTGAGTTGGGATTGCAGAAATAGACTTCTGATCCTGTGGTAAAACATATCTGCTTGGGGGGTAAGACACTGAACGGTGACAGGAACTGCTATAAAGCTAACACAACTTTAATACATAGGGAATAGAGTACTCCATATGCTGCCGTGTGATTTCCTTCTTTGGCTTGGAAGGCAAAAATAAACTGCTTGTATTTGGAAGGCAATTTTCAATCCCCAAAATATCTTTTCTGCATTTACTTGATTTTGCTAGATGGTCGAGCAGGCTGACCATAGCTCAGACCGACGGGAGTACCGATTATGTCATTCAGCAGAAAACTCTCTTCTGTGAGAAGAATTTTGTTTCATTTTATTTTTGTCTTTCTCCTCTCTCCTTCTCCTCCCAGGCTATAGATATGGAGGGAGGTCACAAAACAGAAGTAAGCTGTAGCCAGCAAAGTTCAGATTTGAAATAAAAAACCCCTATGTATACTTATTAGAATTTCTTGTTAATGAGGTCATTTATGTCAGGGCAGGAAATGTACAAAATAGCACAGGATAGAAAAATCTAGACACTGTAAAACACGCCAACAAATTTGGCGCATGCATTACTCCCTTAATATGCCCCCAATGTAATCTATAGATCCCACAAGTGACCACATTCTGTTTATGTATGTAAAAACTCCTATATATGTAACACTCATAAGAGTAGCAATTTTACTAGTGGGAAAAGATTATTGTGGTCTTTTTATATAGCATATAGGTTTACTTAGAATGAGTCCTTGTAGAAGAATGCAGAACCATGAAAAACTGTTAAAATGTCATGATTATATTAATTTCATATTTAAAGGAATACTTCACTTTAAGTTATGGCTCCAAAATTACACTGCTCATTCATGATTTTTTTAATGTATAATTGGCTGCCTCCAAAAATGTCACAGTAGGAGGAAAAAAAAGTTCATTTTCCTTGGCGTGTGTACTGTTGCTATTCCTGTGTTCATTTGGCTTGGCTCGGGTAATGAAATGCTGCAGTCTGAAATAACTTTTTGTATGTTGACATGTGCATTTAACTAGAATAAGCAGGCAGAGTAGACCAAGTTGGATTCAGCAATGAACAAAATATATCTTGTATTGCGCCTTTTAATATATCAGCCTACATTTATGATTCTTTTTCATTTCTTCGTTGTAACGGCGTACATGCACCTCCTAGCTGCACACAGCCCCAGCACATAGACGTGAAGGATGCAAGGCAGCGAGTTAAGATTAATGGGGGGAGGAGGGGAGAGTAAGAAGAAAGGAAGGAAACTGAGGGGCACAACTTAATCTCTTGAAGATAAAGTTGAGAGGGGATTACTATTGATCTGTTGAAAGTTGTTCAGCTAAAAAAGCCTGTTGTTTTCCAGAGTAAAAAGATCTTTGCTCCTTTGTTGACTGTCCCTTGCTCTGGACTAAGGAGAGACCTCTCAAGTCTCACACGTGTTGAGCTGGACTCTTGAAACCTCACCTCACGTTCCCCCCTAGCCTGGCCTGAGTCTTACTTGTTTCTGGGACTGTGTTGTGCCTTCCACCGAGCTCCAGGTACCGGATCTGACCTGCCAGTCTGATCTCTAAATCACCAACCACCGACATCTGCGTTTGACATCAAGTGGCAGGAGCGAGGCCATAGTCCTGCACTGCAGGTGTGGGTACGCTGCTGCATGGGGCCATACTGGGCAGCACTTCCCCCCATGTCAGATCTGCCCCCCCATTTTATCCCCGGCATGTAGCTTGGCACTTGGGTCTGTCCTGCCAGGAGGCACCCACAGGTAGCCAGAACTCACCAGCCGCAGCTCTGAAATATGGAGGGCGCTGATGTCCAAAGACGCGCGGCTGGTGTCTTCCCATGGCCAGTGTCCGCGAGTGCTGGCTGTGGGCAGGCGACAGCTTTCCTGCAAAGCCTTCTGCCCCGGGGCTGCAGGTACGTGGCACAGAATAGTTTACTGGTTCGTTGCTTATCTCCTCTGCAGCTGGGGCTTTCCTCCAAGCCCAGCTCGGAGGGTTGTCCCATAATCTGATTTGTGGTTACGTGACAACGTCTAGACCTTACACACAGAAAATCCTGAATGCTTACAGGGGTTTAGCACAAGTCCTTAAAGGCAAGGAGACAAGAAGAATCCCAATGAAATTTTGTAGGCAGTCCTGTGATTTTGAATGTCTGTTTTGCTGCCTTAGCCACTGTGGTCTCATACTTTGCTTTCTGCATTTTCACCAGTCACTATTTCTGGGGAGAAAAAAATTTCTTCTGTACCCACCGCCTTACACTCACATGGGACTGACAAAGCACTGCAGAAGAGCAGATAGCTGTGCAGTGCGAGAAGTGGGAAGCAGACGTTAAAGATCAGCAGTGGGTAGTTCTGTGCTTGTTTTGCAAACTAGGCAAAAGACACCTTATTCGGTTATAAACAGGAAACCTGGGCCAAGTTTGTGGAGGTTCATGCCCAGAGCCACTCCCTAGAGGAGCTAAGGCTCGATGTGCTTGTCAAGATGAAAATCACGACACACCCCATGACTTGCACATTGTTGGGACCTGCTCCTAACCACATCTCAGCAGGGCTTTCTAGTTTTTGTATGTTAAAATTTTGTGTGCAAAGAACTAGGGGTCAGTAAAAAAAAAAAAAATCCAGGTCAAAAATTAACATAAGGGAAACTCAAAAACGTGCTGGCTAAAGCCTACTGCACTGAAGTCTACTGCACCGGTCTAACAGCCTATGATAGGAGTACCGAAGGGGCTGGGGTTTGTGGCTTTTTTGTATCGTGTCAGTCTTATGCCTCTGCAGCATTATCACAGTGGAGTTGGAATAAAGCAAACATGGTGTGAGAGGGAAAGAATAGAATTCAGCATCAGCTTTACAGGTACTTTCTCATCCAGCTTTCTTTAGATATAATCTTTTTGGTAGATAGTATTGAGGACTGTACACATACACAATTTGGTATTTTAAAAAGAAAGTTTTTACACTCCGTGCAAGTGCCATTCAAATTATTTTCTTTTGTTTCGTTTCTCCTTATTCAACCATCTTGCTCTCACAAAGAATACTAAGTAGAATTTTGCTGAATGTAACTTTGAAAGTTACTATTCATCTGAAAACTAAGAATGTTAACCTGCACGGCTTACATGCATGAGATACCCATAGTGAAAGCTTGGAATGAACACATAAGCATTCACCATAATTGCTAGGCTAGTACTTTGGAATAGCATTTATACAAAGTAATGCAGATTTTATGGGGAGATACTGTAATGCAGAATAGTGTGGTATAGGAAGTGAACTAATAAATTATAAGTAAATCAAATGAAGCATAAACTGAGTGACCTCATAAGTATATGTGTAGTTTCAGTGAGTTGATGTTTGGAAATATATGCTCTACATGACATCTGTTGATCTTACAGACGATAGTTTCAGTATTTAAATCCCAATGAGATATTTGTGTTTGTGCCACAGTTACTTCTTTTAACTTTTCCTTCAGTGGGAATACAGATGAAGATATAAGCTGTTTTCTGATATCTGCATATTTTGTTGATTTGTCCCTGTGATATACCTGATACTGTGGGGAAAAAAAATATCTTTTGTTGTGTGTGTGTTGACTCACTTATTAAAAAAAATCAAGTCAGACTTTAGCTGAAAATGCTCAAGAAACCTAATGCTGAAGTCCTTTATTCTTATTTCCCTCCATGCTCAAAACTGCCATCAGGACCTGAGGAAGTGATGTCCAGTTTTAGAATTAATCAGCTTTTTTGTTTCTCTTATTTTTTGCTTTTTTTATGTGTCCTGTGGTGGAGGACAAATATCACCAACACGAGCTGTTTTTTAAAACAGCTTTATGGTTCACAGCAAAATAGATTTTGGCTTCTGTCTCGTTTGGGAGAAGTGTTAAGTATAGTATAATAATTATATATAACATATATAAATGCTATAATTAATATAGCATTTAAATGATCTGAATTTTACACCTTTGTCTGCACACATGCATTTTACTTCTAAACTCTCCCCACCCTCTACCCCCAAACCATTGATGGAGTTTGTTATTCTTAAAATAGCAGTTGTGTTTGGAATACCTAATTGCTGAGTTTCTGTTGTCGTTCCTGCCTCGGTACGTTGGTCAAAAAAAGAAATGTAGAGAGCAGCCCATGTGTCCCCGTGTTCAATAGGTACCTGTGTTCCTCCCCCCTTCGGCAGTCTCGCAGCCTTCAGCGTCCTGTGGCCGAGGAGCTCAGCTCCCGTTTTAGCCGCGCTGCCTTTAGACCTCTCCGTTACGAGCAGCAGAGACTCAATTGATGGGGACCGTAAAATGGCTCCATTTCTTTTTGAGCTGAATGATTGATTTATTTATCGCTTCTGTATTTACTTATTGCCGGTGTCAAAGAAAAGATTGTACTTATGGCCTTTTCATCTTCTCCCAAGTGTTGCCTGCACACTTCGCTGGCCCCGCACAGAAATATTTCCCCCCTCTAAGTGCACTTGCTGATTGGAACTAAATCCTCACAGGCAAACTGCAATGCTACTGGTACAATGTCATAATATTTCATAGGTCATTTATAAATATTATTGCCAGGGCAAATAAATTTCTCTAGAGTACTTAGTCTACCGCTAATAAATAGTTTATTTAAGCTTGTAAGAATGGTGACATTTCACTTTGAATATCTTTGGCCTCTTAAAAATTGTTAGTGCAGAGAGGAAAAAAGGGAAAAATAAACTGGAAAAAATATGCAGCAGATCTTTTGATTTCTTTTTCCCCCTACATTTTGGCTTGCTTAAATGGACCCTCTTGTCAGACCGCATGTCTCTGTGTGAAGCTGGTTACAGTGTTTGTTTAAGGTGTATTATTTAACATCTCATTTAGTATACCATTCCCTCTTTTTTCTCTTTCATAGCTGCATACAGCTGAAATAGTGTTTGATCAGGTCACCTCTCATATCAATAGTGGTGATTAAATCCCTTTTGCCTCTTTTCCATTTTGGACTAAGAACTATGGGTGGGTGGTGGTGTTTTGTTTGTTCATTTTTTGATGTTTTGGGGTTGGTTTAGATTTATCATTATTATTTGTCTTGCTCTTCAGCTAAAAAGGCTGGGGTTCGGTTGGATTTTTTAATAGCGATATGGAGACAGAGGCCAGAATGGGGAAAGGATTTTCTAGCATCCTTGCAACCATGTTAAACTTTTGTGGCAAATGCTGAAGAAAAGAGGCACTGTACGTATCTCTTGGAAAAAATGCAACCCACTAACAATGACTGGCGGGGGCATGTGGCTGCCAGCGCTGCATTTTGGACAATAGACAATAGTTTCTTGGTTGAGTTTTTGTGGTGGGGGTTGTTGGATGGGTTTTTTGACAGCTCAGCAAAGGTGTTAACTCTCAGCTCTTTTCATACAACTGAATTCATGTCAAGAATAAATGCCAAAATATTCTTTCATGTGCTTCCTATAAAATGTGTCATTTTGTGAAGGCTCAGGAGGAGGTATAAGGCAGATGATTTTATCTGAGCATGTGTGGGAACATTATATTTCTATTGCAATCCTCCAGTATGGAAAAAAAAAGAAATGTTCCATTGAAAATCTCCAGTGGCTTTTGAAAACAATTCTGTTTAAAGACGACAGTCCGTGCAACTCTAAAGATGGTTAATACCTCTTCTGGCAGATCACTCCATACCAGTCTCTGCTAGATGACAAGCCATGACCAGGCACTCTCCAGAAACTCCAGGAACAGGCAGGGAAAAACCTCAGCAAACTCCAAGCAGATACAGGAGGGAAAGCATTTTAAAAGAAGGGAGTCAGCTGGAAATTGCTCAAAGTCTTCTGGTGTAAAGAGCCTGGAAAATTTTGTACATACCTCAACCAAATCCCACATAAGACTAGAGGGAAGGGAAACAAGCCTCCCATGTGCTCTTTAGGTGACAAATGACAGGGTTTCCAAGAGCAGAGCAGGAAATTCTCTGCACTTACTTACAAGCTTATGGCAACACAGGTGTACTCTCCTGCAGAGTTTGACTTGCACACGATTTTGTCATTTAAAGAGATTGGGAGGAGAAGATAGCTCTTCTGAATTGGATTTCTTGGTTGTGATGCTTGTGCTAAAAAACGGCCTTCTCCTCCGTTCATGGTTTTTACCTCAGAATACCATGAGTTTGTCTTTTTAGTTTCCTGTGTATGAGATTTTTTTTTTTCTTTTTTTCTCTTGGAAAATATCAATTGATTCTCAGCGGTGGTTTCATTCATTTCCTTCCTGGAGGCATTTGTTCGGAGGTTGCTGGTTGGTTTAGGCTGTGGTGTCTGGCCATGGCCCCTGTAGAACATTCATCTTGATCCCCAGTGAGCAACAAGGATGACATTGAAAGGCAAAATAGGAAGTTTCACTGGTCTGTCAGAGTAAGTGTCTGAATTAAAAGACAATAAAAAGATAATTCATTTCCAACCAGACTTATACAGATGGCTACGAAAAGTGCGGTCTTCGGGTCCAGTAGTCAGTAAGGTTGTGGCAATATAATCTGTCTGAATCACTTTGGGAGAACTTGCACGCACATTGGTTGCAAAGTTATTAGATAGACGGCTATACTTTTTGATCTTCCATCTCTAGAAAAGCGTACAGGCAAGGGGGAAATGTCTCCAAAGCATCAACACTGAAATAGCTTCGATGGTAAAGCTTTAGGATGGTTTTGCTGTGCAAAGACATGCACTATTCTGCATCCCCAGGCTCCAAGGTCAGATCTCAATGTAACTGAGTATCCAACCTGAGAAGCCTCTGTGCTGATTCCTGGCCACCTGGCCAACATTTTCCTCTGAAAATTTAAAACTTTGTTCTTCATTCTTAAATGACCCCACAGCTTCTGGAGGGGCCACGGTTCAGCCAACACTTCTGCTGCACCTGTATTCTTCATTCTCCAAGGAGGGGGGAGGCAGGGAGCATAAATGACTACTGCAAACAGCAGGATTACCTTCCAACAATACCTTCCATGTTTTCTAGGAGTGTTATTACAACACCACGTTAGTCCCTTTCCTGGCTGTGTTTATGTAGGATGGAGAGCCTTGCAGGAAGGCAGGATGCCTGGCAGCTGTTGATTTTTATCTTCTCTATGGTCTTCAAGGCATGCAGCAAGCAGCATAAGGCTTTATGTGTGTTTAATATCAATGGAGTATTTTAGTTTGGACTCCTTCCTTTATGGGCTGCATAAAGGCACATTTTGTTAGATTCTAATTTCACCCATAAACCCCCTTGCTAGTAGCAAGCTTCATTCTGCTCAGTGAAGCTGTCAAAATTGCCAGTTTCAGCTTTGATCATAGTAACAAATCTGTTTGACCCCAAATTTTTGGAAGTGTCCCTTATACAGAGGGGAAAAATCATTGCTGTTGCATGCAAACATTTTGACTATTACTGACCTTTGCCAAAAGAAGTAGCTTGAAATTTAACCGATTAGTGAATATGACAGCCCCTGGAAAATAACTTCTGTGTTTGCAAAGGGTGTAGGGAGATCAGGTATGTTTGCAAAATGACTGTTTAGCCTTCTTGCATGCATAGAGCTAACTTTAGATTTCAGTGGTGTAACTGAAAATAGTTAGATTTCGGGATAAGTAGGTGTTATATCTTATGTGTATGATAGATGTTATCAGTCTGAAAAATTACACATGTTTAAAACTGCTGAATACCATTTCCAGATATTTAAATGTGCTTCAGAGAAATAGCTAATATAGAGCAGTTTACCTTTGTGTGAGCCCAGATGGGCCTGGAGCCTGGCTCTCACCTGGGTGAGACCAGACCTGAGAAGCCTGCCTGGTCTGTGAAAGCTCCTGCCCACGGCTGATGGAGCTGAGCTCCCGTGAGCGGCTGTTAAAGGTTTCACTGCAAACTGTCAGAAGTCTCAGTTAAACCAGTTGATTGAGCAGGAGAGTTTCCTTGGAAATGCTGTTCAGCCTGTCCAGAGGTGGAGAAGGTGGCTGGCTCTCCTTCTTTGTCTATTAACTGCGGAAAAAGCCCAGATGACCGGTTTAAATTAGACACCCAGCTTTCACATAGCTGACATGAGCTGGGATGCAGCCTAGCCACCTTGTCTGTAACCAAGCTCCAAACAGCGTTTGATGCCTTATTTCTTCCTGTGTCCTAGCACGATGTCATTTTCTGGTAGAGACAAGTCCTGGGAAAAATATGGCTGCAAGTTTCCACCGCAGTGCAAGTCTGGTAGCACGTGTGGTGTGCAGTGTTGAGTAACACAACTCTTCGCCTTCTTGGGTTTCAGGTTCCATTACTGCTACAGCCAGCGGAGCTGCAGCAGTGCTGAAAAGCATTAGGAATTTTTCCTACTGAGGAAAAGAAATAGGACTGAGGCAGCACAGGGTCATGGGCAGGAACTGCAAAGAAAGTACATTTGTCTCTCCTTAACAGTCTGCAGGAAAAAAACAAAAATGATATGTTAAGATTTGATGAGAACTGGGTGGAGGTAAAGTTCCCAAACTTTTTTTTTTCCCCTCCCTTGCTAATTGTCTGTACGTGTGGCCGGTGTAAGTGAAAAATACTCTGATTCACCCAGAGAAGAGTAACATTTTTCATGATAGTAAACCAACACTCTGTAAATACCTATAATCCCAGGATCTTAACCTCAGGGACAGCATGGCAAAAGCAGTTTAGAAATCTTATGCTCAGTACTTCATCAGAACAGTGCTTTCTTTCTCACTCTCTGAGTTTTTAATAGACATCTCAAGTTGAGATGACTGTCAACACTTTCTTCTGGTAAGACACAATTTTGCTAAATATATATTCTATGTGTGTAGCTATAAATATATGCAGACATAAAGTATACACTTTCTGTAGTAAGTCAAGTTCAATTTCTAGTTCATTTTCTGATTTATTCAGTGTGTATATTGCTGTAAATGTTGCCTTATTTTTATTTGCGTATGACCAGTTGTGAGAAATTTTGTGACATGATTTTACACGAGTACTTTTTCAGTTCCAATGCCTCTATAGCTGAAGAGTTCATTTCTGTAACTTGGAACTCTAGCTTGGTTAGGGCACAGTAGCAAGACTGAATTTTGTGTTTTTGAGAAGCATATTCTTGTGCCTAGAGCATAATTAAATGAACTTAATACCCCATTTAGGTAATTAGTTGTACGCTTTTGTTAATTGAAGGGGTTATGCAATGAAATGAAATAAGAAATAAAGTTTAAGGATATTCTTTATTTCCCCAAATAAACATACTCACATCTGTGGAAGTCAGCGCCACGTAGATTATCAAGTGGAAGAGTTTTGCAGGATTAGATACTTTATGGGCAGCTAGAATACATTATTTAGCATTTTCTCAAAATCAGACATACGCCTCATGCCTCTTCATGCCTCAGAGCCTCAGCCTAACCAGTACATGATGGATTTAGAAAGAAATTTCTGCTATAGCCAGGTCTTCCCTTATAACTGTCCACTAACAATGCCATCACCTCTCTGTGAGATATCTTTTTATCTGACCCAGATGCTAGACCCTGTTTTCCTTTGAAAAAAATGCCTCACAAGACAAGCAAGAACCCTTTCAATGCCATGAGACTAAAACTTCTCTTAAGTTCAGGATAAACCTGCCAAAGATGAGGTACCCTGACTTTACACTCTGTAACTGAAAGCTGTCTCTGAACAATAGAACAATGAATGTAAAAACGTGGTGAAGGGTGAAGGAGCTCCAGTCGAGTTAGTATGTAGCTCAGCAGCTAAAGGAACTCCCTAAAGTAGAACCAGACCAGCATAATCAAAACAGCCCTTTGTGTTTTTTGAAATCCAGAAGACTGTCTGAAATAAAAAAAAAAAAAAAAAAAAAAGATTCTGCTTTAAAAAGATATTGCTGGCTTGGGCTTTTTGTATTAGAGGAAAATCCTCTAATCAAAAAGACAACTCACTTTAAGCCATTTTAACAAAATCATTAACCAGGTTGCAGATATGTTTAGCCAGTGATTCTTCATGCTTCTCTAAAGAATCAGATGACATACTGATGTGTGGCTTATGGGGATCTGAGGGATATAATATCTGTAAGTATCCTGTTCAGAAAATATGCAGCTATCCTGACTTCACAGTGAATATGTAAGATTTTTATGTGTAAAACTGAGGTCCAGATGGTGCTGAGATCCTCTCGACCCATGGATTTCTCCTCCTCCAGAAAAAGGAATGGAAGGATGGATGGATGGACAGGTACCAAAACCTGCAGCTGTACTCACCCACCCTGAACTCTTCTGTATATGATCTTTATCACACAGTTCGGTCTCTGGTATTCTGCAGAGTGCTTCAGCCCGAGAGAGTTTCCCTCAGAAATGCATAGTTTCCCCTCTGCAACTCCTCCCCAACACACACTTTGGCACAGTTAAAGCAAATCCCCTATAAGCTAATTCAATGACCCAAAAAATCTTTGTTAACACAGAGTTAAAATTGCCCAGTGGTTTCTCATGCCTTTCCAAAATGCCTTGTCAGCAAAACTCAAACCTCTGAAAAAACAGAAAATGAGGAGTCCTGGCATATACCAGCAGAACCTTAACTGTGACCCCCTGGAAGTCACGGTCCCTGGGAATTACTGGCCTGCTCGCCAGATGAGTTCACTGCAGTAGGTTTTACTGAGTCTGGTGCTCCAGAACTGCATGTGCTATCAGCAGGCAAGCTTCAGTCTGCATTTTTTTTTATTTTGCTCTGGGTTTTTCGCTGTAAATTTCCTGTATTTTTAACAGGGTCAGAGGAGTATTTTGATAGAATTTAGAAAAAAAAATGTTTTAGCCATCCCTTCCCTTTCATTGCAGTCAGCTCTCTGCCTGATGCAGAAGCAATGTATGTCTCATCTTGGCATTTCTGGGGATTCAGACAGTTTCCCCTTTCCCTATCATCTCTCTTAGATCTTAGCGCACTTAAAAGGGAAGAATACACTGCTGGCAGGCTCCTTGCACTTGATGACTTTGCCAGCCACTTCATCTTCCTCCAGTTTCTCTCCCTCCACCCCTTTTTGCACTCCTGCTTTCCAACCCCAACAGTCCTTCCCCAGGGCTACGCTCCTCTGTGTTTTTACACCACTTTGTGCCCTGCCTCCTCTTGATTCCCCCACCCCAACAGTCTTCCAGTGAGCGTCCACATACGCGCTTTTTTTTCCTCTTGCAAATGTATTACATCTCCCCAGCAAAACCCCAGCTTCCTGAGCAGCAGTTGGTTGTAGCTCTCTGCCCGAGGTTCATCACTTAGGGCTTTTTTTGAGCTTTCAGGGACTGGCTACAGCTCACCTTCCAAGGCCGTGGTATCTACGCTTGAACCATGCAGGATCTGTCGCAAAAGGCTCGCTGGAAATCTTACGCCGGTGTTGTGTTTATACACATCGCAACCTGATTTAGACTGAGAGTGTTCACAAGCTAAGTGCCTCCCGTAATAGCTTTATCATTACTTTCCCAACAGCTGGAATCGATGAGGTCAGGTAAGGAACAGTCGAACTGTGATTTGAACCCCAGGAACACTCAGAATAATCCCAGCACAAATCAAACCTGCCCCTTTGAAGACAGGACAAGAGGGAAATTGTTTTGGAGTGAAGACTGAGTTTTGGGAGCCCCCTGCTCAGATTATTTCTACCTTGTCCGTGATGCCAACAAATTGCAGTGTAAGCTAAATAAGTCTTGAGGTTTTTTAGGGACTTGAAAATCAGCCCAATTTCAGCCTAAGTTTGGGGGCTTTCCCACTTTAATTACAGCAAAACCAGAGTTCTGCTACAATCAGCATTTCTCCTGTAGTCTGCTTGTGTTAAAACATGAAGCAAGAAAGTAATACTGTTATTGTTATCTCTTCTTCAAAATATTTAATTGTTCGTATACTATGGTGAAGGAGGGCTTTAAAGTAACCTCAGTAGATACCTCAGTGGGAACAGAGGCATGATATGCTTTGCAAAATCAGGCCTTGTGTTTGAGAATACTCAGTTTCTCACAAACCTGAAACAATTTCACAGATAAAAAAGCAAAAAGCTTTAAGAAAACTCTATTTCATCTCAAATTCTTCTATGTGGAGTTATACAAGGAGCAGTATTCTCAGGCACAGTTGTGATGGTTCTTAAAGTAAGCGTACAGTATCAGCTCTTTAGTTCCAAGATGGAGCATTGCCAGATCCTTGAGTTTTAATGCTGATGTTGGTAAATAATGTACAGTTTTTGGCTAACCGTACAGGTACAAATTTGTGGGTTAGACCAAAAGAGCAAGGCCAGCACACTGACAGAAATTGATTCAAAGGTAGATTCTCTAATAGTTGTGCTCTTGTTCCAGTCTTTCGGCCTGAAATGAAAGCTCAGTGCCCTTTTGATTTGAAGCAGAGATTTATGGTTAATTATAGCATTTCCCATGATTACATGTTTGTGCTTCAGTAACTGCTAGATGAGGAGGAAAGTTGAAACAACTTTAGGGCTAGTATGTTGCTCTACCAAAAGATATACATTCAGATATCTCAGCGTGGGCCCTTCCTTATTTCCTTATAAAGGAGAATACCTGACAAAAGTTACATACCACCAGTCGTTCAGAAAACTGGCAGCAGGCGACAGTGATTTCCTCCACTGCTTCTGTCCCTCACCTTTTCTTTTATAGGCAAGTCGTTCAACATCCCCATCTGAAAAATGACAGCAATGGTCTAGGGTTAACAGTGAGTTCAACTCATCCAGACCATGAGTTCTGCAGAGGTAAGACAAAATATTTTACCATCAAAAGCACGTAGATTTGATTATGAAAATGTAGTCAGATGCCCAAAATTCTGCTGCTGTATATGGTTGGCAGCAATACTGTTGTGGCCATGCTGAACATCTAGGCATCTCTCTAATGCCTAAAATCACTTGGAATTCATGGAGGAAGCTTCCCCATCCCTTAAGCCCCTGTGGTCTGTGCCAGCAGAGACCTTGGAGAATACCCCCACACAGCAACAGCTCTGAGCTCGATACGAAATGACAGCCAGGGCTATTTTCTCTCAAGGCATAACTGGGGGAGGCAACACTCATGTTTTGCAGATAAATTCAGGGCTTAGAGTACTCAGGGAGAAGGTGGGAGACCTCCAGACTCTGGTCTAGGGAGAGGAAACCTGAATCTGATTGATACCCGAATAAGCGAGCTGTTGTGGAGGGATGCAGGAGTAATGGACTCCGAAGAGGGGCAAGATGAGCAGGACTCTGACTCACTTGCTCACTGGTTGTAACACCCAGATAGAAAGATGGGATGTCTGAGCTAAGGACCCAGCTCTTTGTGGTGTTTCTTCTTTTCAAGCTAATGAAAGTGCATTTAAAAAGCATATTTCCAACAGATACATTGTGAGATTTTGTTAATCCGTAAACTACTAATTAGTAAAATACTGAAGAGCCTCCAACTGAGCATATCTAGTATTCATTCTAAGTTTTTCTTTCAGAAATCTAAAATCCACTGCAATTCTTTTCATGTTTCATTCCTCTTCAGTTCTTATTTTTCCATGCTACATTTAGTATGTTGGATAACGAAAGTGTCTGCCTGTTCATACAAAATGTAAAGGAAATTTGAATGAAGTTCAGGCAGGTAAACACGTCACATAGAATTGAGCAGTCTTGGCTAAGAAGGGTAATGGTTTGTTTCTAAACACATTTCTTCAGATTTTCTGGTTTGGGGTGAAAATTCTTATAAAATGGCTGCTTGAGGCTTTGTATTTTACAGCCACAGCATGCAGTAGTTGAAACCAGTGTTATTTCCAAAGTATTTTCAGCATTCGGGGAAAGTCTGAGTGACAGACCATGACACCAGGCATCCCATAAAGGCGCTGATCTTGGCTTTTACAGTAATTCTTCTGTTTTTTCAAAATGTATGATTGCACATTGCACAGTAAGTATAATGTTAGTAAGTTCCCATCCTTGTTTCATAATCTGCATTATAGTTGCCTGAGGAGCTATATTTAAAAGAAGCTTTGTTTACTTTCTTAGCTGAAGGCTCCTATAAACAGTATATTTTTCTTTTAAATTTACGCACAAGGAGAATATTAAAAACCAAACTACTGTGCCAAATGTTCAAAGGTTTTTTCTCCCCCCAGCTACTACTTTTATGACCATGGAAACGTTACTTTTGTTTCAGTAGAAAAGCTAAAGTGAACCTTAATGAACTGAAAACTAAAGAACACGTCAGATTTTAGATATGGGGTAACTAAGTATAGCTATAGCTGTACTGGAGATACAGCAATGAAATACAAGTTTACTTTGGAGATACTCGGTAACTAAATTAGAAGATTAGGATCACAGAATCCCTTGTTGTGGTGGAATGCCTGCTAAGTCAAAATGAAAAGGAAACTCTTGTCAAAATTACAGAATTTATAAAAAAAAAAAAGGCAACAACTTCAAAGTGAAAGGAAAATGAGAACAACTTATGCCAAACCTTTGAAACATATAGGATGTTTTATTAAACGTACATACTAAAGTATGTTCCAAAGTAACAAAATTTTTCAAAAGCATACATTAACCTGCACTTAGATAGCAATTCTCCTAGTCTCGAAGATGTCTGGAGATTGCCCAGCCTGATGAGGAAAAAAGGCCATTCGTTCCTCTGGGGATTGCTATCTGGGACTGAAAGCAGGGGTAGAAGGATGCAAAGAAAGGAGTACTTTGAGGAGCACACGAGTAATGTTCGTTTAAGCCACTGACACCAGGAGGGAGGTGTAGAAACTGAGTTCTGTATTATAACTCACCAGAGGCTAGATTTCAGGGGCTATTGCAAGCATGTGATCAGTTGCCTCAGGAGAGGAACAGTTTTTTCTCTCACCACCAAAGCTGGAGGAGCA
Organism: Haliaeetus leucocephalus; assembly: GCF_000737465.1. Taxonomy (NCBI): domain Eukaryota; kingdom Metazoa; phylum Chordata; class Aves; order Accipitriformes; family Accipitridae; genus Haliaeetus; species Haliaeetus leucocephalus. Next base: position 2,873,797 of record NW_010972909.1, on the reverse strand, counting down.
AGGTGAGGTGTGTTTCAGGTCCGCACCCAGAAAAGCCAGTGCAGCGTGACCGGGCTAGGCTTCCACAATTAATACAGGACAAGTGTTGATTTCATACATGCTCTGAGCACTTAATAAGCATAGGTGATTAAAAAGATTATAATGATTTTTCAGATGGCATCCTTTATTGGAGCAAGGCAAGGAATTAGCCAACCGAGGATTAAATTTATCAAAGGCAGATTTAAGTCTGAGCTAGCTCCCTGTATTGTCAGTGCAGAAAAAAAAAATCCATTTTGAGGTACATTTCATCCTAAAGCACGTGTCTGACAAGTCAGATGAGTGTTGCTCTGGAAGTGCTTGTTTCTCTCCATTCACTGCTAAGGGAGTCTAGATGTCTAGCTCAAGTGTAAAAAAGATGAGATCAATCCTATTCCTCATGCCTGGGGTAGAAAGAGATACACTTTCTCTCTCTTATTTAGCAGAGGGTGATGTCTTCCCAGTGACAGCTGAGACCTGGAGGGGAAGGGTGCCTGGGGGATGGCAGTCTTATAATTCAGAATACAGTCACAGCCTGTCCTGGACAGGTTATTGCCAAGATGAATTAAAGAACATTGCAGTCTAATTAATCCTTATCCTTTCTGTCTTGGTTGCTCAGGACATTAAAGTTAGTATTTTTCTGTTCCCAGATACATTTGGTGCATCAAAACGTCACTATGAGACGTAGGCACTCCTCACGGGCTGGAATTTTGCGCTTGAGATGTGGTCCTCACTTGACAGTCCTATGATCTTGCTTATTTGCATTAGGCTCCGCAACAGGCTGCGGAATAAGACCCTAGTCATTTTTATTGCTGGTAAAACGTTGCTGGGCACCTTCATATGAAACTGCAAAACAGGATACAAAAAGCAAAGAGAATTATTTTAAGCTGACTTTAAAAAGAACCAAGTACTATTTTTAGTGTGTTTACTACTTGTCAAAGGGATTTTCTGTTGTCTGAAACCCAGACCACTGAGGTTTACCACTGCTTGTATAACATTTTTTCAATAATGCTGTTCCTTTTTAAATAATTGGTATGGCTTCGTATGGCTTCCGAAGCCCTCCTCTATCTGTGCAGCCGGGAAGGGAGGATTTACCCGGCGGTGGGGGTGACGGAGGGTGCCCGTTTCTGGGTCTGGCTTTGACCTCAGCGAGGCGGGTGGACCTCCTCTTGACTTCACCCGTCTGACTGGTGACAGAGTTAGGCCCAGGACTGTTTTGATTTCACTGAAGCGTACTTAGTGTCCTGGTAAGGATACATTTCTAAGTATAGCTCCTTACATTGGGTGCAGGAATGTTTACCCATGCAAAGTCAGGCAAGGTAAATGCTTTTTTTTTTGCTCAGTACCTTTTTAATGGAAATGAGTCTTGAAGTATATTTGGTATCATCTTGGCATGCTGGAGCTAAATACAGGGGCTGTCTTCCTTTTTATCATATCTGTTACTTCTAGTTTGATTTTCACTTGGAAATGGGTGATTTAGTGATCCTTCATTATAGATGTGTCAGAGCGGACGTTGCAAGCTCTGTGAATTTTGTATTCACCTTTTAAATAACACAGCCCTGAATGAATCTGTTGACAGAAGCTGAGCAATTTAAAAATACATTTGAAAGTATGCAATGGGATTATGACAGAGGGCTGTGCCAGAAAAAATACAAGCTCTTACTATGCTGTTACAGTTCCTTAAGCACACATTAAATGCATAGTTTGTACTCTCTCTTGCTCTCTTTCTCCCTCTTTCAAAGCATAATGTATTGTGAAGTACATCTATTTAGGACCATGCCATCATGTTAATTCAGCTTTGATTCTACTGATCAATTTTTTTTAAATTCCTCCTGTTTATTTGTGATGAGCCCTGACTTGAGAGTTGACATAAACTTGTCATTTTGTTAACATAAATGTGATTTAAAAGCTATTTGTGAGAGTGGTTTACTTAAATTCTTTAAGCAGGAGAATAAATTTCTGACCAGGCTGTTATTTTCTTGTGGGTTACAATCATATCCCCAGCTGGTACTACTGTACCTTTGAAGAGCAGTAAACACTACTCTTTGCCAGTCATACTGAAAAGGTTGTTGTGCCTTATCACTCTTTGTGGTATTTTCTACTTACTTTCGTGTAGGGAAACAAGCCGTTTTTGGTACAAAGTTTGAGGAAAGAAGAAAATCTTTAAAATAAATTGTTGGCTTTTTAAAAATCAGTGTCCCTTCGGCAAGCTCTCTATGCAGGACACACTAGTGAAAAGAAAACATTTGATCATTACCCAAAGGAAGAACACAATCATCTTGGGGACACTGTGCCTCACTTAACATCTTCTAATTGCACTGAGACATGGGTTTCAGCTGAGTCCCTGAGAAATGTGAATTGACAATACTGCTTTTTTGCTCATGATGGTTTAATGACTGCTTTTCTGCTGTAGAATCAGGGAGATTCAGTAAATTTCAGCACAGAGGACCCCGGAGCAATATTTAGTCCTTTTTTCAGGGCTTGGCTTTCTCCACTGTTGTAGATAGGCAGAGTTTTTATTGAGTCTGGCCCTACGTTATGAGATTCAAGAAGAGCAATGCCAGTGGGAAAGGGAGGACGAAAGCACCGCTCACCAAAGCGACAAGCTGTGCTTGGCAGAGCGCAAGGTAAAAATATCGCGAAGAAGACGGAGCTCTCCCTCCCCGGTGAGCAGCAAGTGCCTCTGCCACGGTGGGCCGGAGCTGCCGGAGGGTTTCCCCAGCAAAGCCGCGAGCAGCGAAGCAGCAGCTACAGGTGCCTCAAACGGAGAAGAAAGGCAACTCCCCGCCTGCAGCTGACTCAAACCAGTTTCGCTGTTCCTCCCCGGCAGGAAACACCCAGCCAAGGGCTTCCTCTCGGCGTCCCACCTCGCAGGTGTCCTGCCCCACCACCAGGAGCCTGGGTCGCAGGGGCGGCTGTGCCAGGACACGCCACCGGAGACAGCCAGGGCCGCGGTGCGGGCACGTACCCGCACCCTTTCATTTAGGTCTAGGCACCCTCACGGGAGACGGTGAGGTACGGGATTACTACCATCCCCGTTTTCCTAGCAAGGCCAAGTGAGCGGCCCAGAGGCGAGCAGGGGGTCAGCGCTGGAGCAGCGATGTGGACCTGCGCTCTCCTAGTCCTTGACACCAGCGCCCTGATCCACAGCCCATCCTGTGGCCTTGCGCTGGCTTATTTCTCTTCCTCTGAATGGTGCGTAATAATAACTCCTTTGAGTTAGCGTTGTAAGAGAAAATTAACGTCTTTTGGTAAAAGCGTGTGGATTATGACTGGAGAGATATCTAGATACCATGAGCAGGTCTGCTCATTTCTCCATACTCCAGAGCCATATCGATAAAGTGATGGTCCCTTTAACTGCTGCAGGCATGGCACAGGTGAAATTCTCAGTGCTTGCGAAGCACGTGTGCTTTATAGCGATGATAACCCTATACTACAAACTCCACGTAATTTGGTGCGACAGTTGCTTTTGCTCTTTTTTTTGGTTTTGTTCTTTTCATAATAAATGTTTCCATTCATGACTGGTTTCCAGTTGCTGAAGCAGTGAACATCACTGGTATTCAGGTCCTGGGAAAACAAGTTGAAATGTAGTGAGGGAGGAACAAAATCAGGTAAGGTACAATTTTGTAGTTCAAGCTTTCCAAATAGACTGTGAGATTGAAAATTCTTGTACGTATGATAGGTGTATATCCCTGGCTAATGTATATCTCCAGGTGAGTTAAATGGAAGCAGGATGCTCCTTCAGGAACAGACTTCAGCCTTAAATACTACAGTAGTGTCTGTGGTCTGATATAATATACAAAGTTTGACTGTTGCAGCAAGTTTTGATCTGCTTTGGTTGTCTGTAATGCCAATATCTCCCTTACACAAAGGTCAGAAGCAACTTCGTGTTTATTCTAGTGTATTCCTTCACTGTACTGCAATAGTACCTCAGAGCCCCAGTTATGCCGCAAGACACTCTACTAACACATGGCAAAATGCAAAAGAAGTAGGGTCATCTTGTGCCATCCTTACTCATGCTGAAGGTCCCAATCCTCTCTGAGGAGTCCCACAGAGGGACCCTCCATTCCCATAAAGAGCTGAGGAGCTGAGCAGCACCAGAAACAGCCGGATGAGGGGGTGGGCAATGCATGTCTGAGACTTTGTCTGGTGGTCTAGAAAGTCTTGTTAATGGGAGATCCTGGAAAGAAATTTGGCATTTGAGTCCTGCTGCTCACACGCGGTGAGTCATGGGGCTGGGAAGTCACGGATGGATGAACCTTGCCAAGTGTGGGCAGCGTCGGGGGAGTTCTGGATGAACTGGACTCCCTGGGAAACACAGGCCAGCTCTAGTTTACATGTACGGTAGGCTCAGTGCCCCATCCATCCATAAGCCACAAATTCTCCTGGGCTCGTTTGTGTGACATCCCAGATGGTCCGCTGCACAGACATGACTCCAGTTTGGTGGATCTCACAAATAAATGCTCTATGCCAGCAGTCCTAACGGTGAGAGAGGAGAGGGCTAACGCTGCTGGAACTCCTGTTACTTTCTCCACTTTCCTGCTAATCCCGCTTTCCTGCCCAGTGAGGGAGTTCTTGGGGAACTCGGCCAGAGTTGGTGGCAAAATGCACGGCATCGTCCTACGAGCGCTCTGGAAGGAAGTGTAATATTGGAAATAAAAATAGAACAATTGATTTGTGAGCTGAGCCCTACATTGACACAAAAAGGGTCATTGAAAGGGCTTTGCAAAAAGTAAAGGAGGATATTTGAGAAAGCGCCCAAGTTGCAGAAATCCTAAACAATGGGTTTTTTACTGTAAAATACTTAAGTGAGCCTCTTGAATCATACATAGCGCCGTGACAATGCATGTCATCTGTTGGCATACAGAGAAAAACTGAAACACAGTCAGACTGGAGCTATTTTCGGCTATTTGTTATAAGCCCTCTGCTTGGCTCAGGCTATGCGCTTGAATCACTGTAGACTGCCTTCTTCCCCAGTCAAGTAGCCGTGGGTTTGGCAATGACCTCCCTCCCACAGGGAGATAAGGCAGTTTGTACCATGTCAATGACCAGAGGCAGCCACAAAACATTAGGCAGGCTCCTGACTGTCGAGAAGTTGAAACTGCTTGAAAACAGCAGGGTCAGTCTGCTCTCAAACACACTGATATTATCTCATTAGTGGTGGCATTTACTGCACAGCGCAAGGAGCAGAAAAGGGAGTTGTTAAAAAAAAAAAAAAAAAAGGACTGCAAACAAATAGTTACAGTATATGGAATTGTTAGGCAGAGGGAATGTTATTCACATGTGCGCTTTTTCTTTGTTAAGGAAAGTAGTCGTTCCCGTGGATCATATACAAGCAGCAGATTATCACTTCCTTATCTTACCTCCCAATAACAAGGTGTTTTACCTGAAGCTCAGTCCTTGTTTGTAAAAAAAAATATTTTTTTTTTTGACAAGCCAAGAAATACAGTGTTGCTTATAAGATTGGGGTTTGGGAACAAGAGGCAAGCCCTACTGTGGAGCTCTTCTCCCCTCTCTCCACATTCATCTTCTCCTTACTCCTGTCGGACAGTTTTGCTGTCAGCTCCTCTGCTCATGACTGTAATGTCATAAATTTAGCTTTGACTTTACTGTGGCATTGCAGTATAAAAATTCAAGAGGAGACTGGCCAGGAGGACAAAAATACTAGACGAGAAACTCCTGAGATTAGAAACAGCCTTTTTGTCCTTTTTGTGTACAGCACCTAGCCCAGTGGGTGCAGGAGCGGTGCCCCCCCTAGCCACAAGCACGGCACACGAGTAAGAAGCCGGCAATTCCCAGGAGCCAGGCGGAGTGGCGAGAGACATGGGAAGTGCACGGAAAGCTGTTTTCTTCAGCGGCACTCATATGTCCGGCAGATATATTTCCACCAGCCTGTAAACACGGTCGCAAACATATGAATGTTTGAGATGTTTTCACGACAGGACCTCAAAATAGAGCTGCTTAACACCGTCCCTGCTAAGTACTTCAGGATGGACTTTGACTCGCAGCTTTGGGGGGCACTTGTCACATGAAGGCTTTGCAGGGTCCGAATTTTTCATTCCCTTCAAAAGCATGTATTGGGATAACTTCCTCTGAAATGAATCCTTCTTTTAGTCGGCGATACGTGCTCTCTGCTGTCACGGTGCTCTCAGTTGTGACCAGCAAATCAATAAATCACACAAATAATCTGCTAGGAAAGTTATCAAAGGTACCTTCCTGCAGTGAATAAATCCGTGTGATATCAGAGGCAGAGGAGCTTTCAAGAGAGAAGAAAGCAGCTTGTAGGAAATCAGAGGCCGGGAGTGTATAGTGGAAGAGGAAGCTGGGGAAGGGGCTCTGAACTTCCCCTTGTATACACGCGTTGCAGCCGTATCATGGGGGATCTTCTTTTAACAAGTAAGCGATGCACATGAAGATCTGTTTTTTAAAAAACAGGAGAAACTCCTCAGGTTTCCAGAGCACAAAATAGTTCTTAATTGTGGTTTTCTGAGATATATGTGTTATTTGGCAGATAACATAAAATCTGTGCATTCACTCTGACAGATTTTCTGTCTGAGCTGTGTTGGTGAATTGTACTTTCTCGGGCAGACTAAATTATATGATTTAGTTTCTTGCTTGTGTACAGGTGTAGTTCTGGTTCACATTAGTTAATATACAAGTGCTAAAATTACAGTTTCAAAAAAATGTAAGGGGAGAAAAACCCTGCTCTTAATTTCTTGACTGTTTTGCTGACATATTTCTCAGAAAACAAACCCAGAGAGGAGTATGCAGAGAACCAAAAAGAATTTGTTGAAAGTGCAAATGCACACAGATACAAAAATATTCTGGGACTTGCTCACCAGTATGGGATTCTATAAAAAGACACTGAGTTAATGATTTGCACCTGTTAGAGCAGGATTTGATGTAACTAACTTGTCCAGACACCTTTTTTTCCCCCAAATTGCCAATTTCATATGTTTTTTAGATCAACTTTTCATAAAATGCATAACAGTGACTTTAGGCTGCATCTGATTCTGTGGTCTACTGGGGGTTGTTATATTAAAATAAACTTTCAAATAGTAGGGCCCCTACTGTGTTTGTTGTCATATATAGGCACACTGCTTTATAGCACCAGAGGGTTTAGTTTCAGACAAACTAAAAGTCCTTCTAATTTAATAGAAACCGTACAGGCCAAGCTGTGAGCAAAGAAATGTATATTGAGAAAAGAACAGGACAGGAACTACACTAAATAACACAGTTGCAATTCAGTACTAACAGAAAAGGTTTTGCAGTATTTTTTGACTAAGGAGTGCACTTGGTCATAACTTGGTAGGGCAAAAGTTATCTTACAAATTTTTGTCCTGAAAACCAGGAGATAAGTATATGGTGAGAAAAAAAATAATGCAAGTTACAGCCTGTAATGTTTTTAAAAAAGTATTATCCACTTTGTCTCAGAGATGCTATTGGTAAAATATAAATTGCTATTGTTTTGCTTCTGTTTCTTACAAAGGACTGTATTTGAATAGGTGTATGTAGTATAGTTAAGGTCTTTTTCTTTCGCACAAGGTCACAAATATAAGTGTACAGAAAGTTGAGTATGAACTTACTGGGAAAATAACTTCTTAAATGCTTTCAGAACTGATATCCTTCTGACACATTTTGTTATTCTGGCCTCTGTACAAATTAATTTCTCTTTCCTTCTTTCTTTATTTATCTATTTATTTTTTGTGCCTGGGACATGTTTACACTAGCTATTCTTGGATCCATAAATGAAGTGAATGCGAAGAAGCTTTTTTTAAATCACTACTCAAGAAACTCCCTGGAATATAATCAGCTGTATATCAGATCTTGATAATTAGAGACATCTGCAGTTAGTTTGCAAGAAGGCTGCGTGTTTGTTGTTCTCAGGTATTCCTATGCATACCTGGTGATATGCCACCTGTAAAAATCATTAAGACTTGCATGTGAAGGCATACAAAAGGGTATGAGGAACGTGGGGTTTTTTCCTGTTCTTGAGTAGTCATTTCTTCTTTTTATAGATTAGTTTTATTTGTTATCATAGGCCATATTTAGCTCACTGATAAATTCATTCACTCTACCCCGGTTTTCCTGTATGATTTCTTTGTGAATGAAAGTGCAGTCTGGCACAGATAACAGTACAGCTCGCTACGTGTGTCTGTGTATTAAGCTGCCTCCAAACGGACCTGTAAAGACAGTTAAAATACCTTGTTTATAGGTGAAACTAAGAGTGATTTGATCTTTCTTCACAATACTGCAAAGGGATGCTTAGAGTGGTGAAAGAGTCTCAGCCTGTCTGGCAAATATCCTGCAGTTTTAATTGGACTCAGACAGGAAAAAATACAAGGCATTTGCTGCAGCTAAGTGAACAATCCAAAGTGGACAATGTATTTAACACATTAAGGTTGGGAGTCTGGGCTGCATCACGCCTTAAGAGCTCCACTCAGGACAGCTCCAAGAACAGAGACAAAAGTAGTATTAAGCAATCTCACCAGTCCTCCCCTCAGCACTCAGACAATCTTTGGCACAGCCTTTTTTCGCGCTGAACCTCAGTGTGGGTGTGCTTTTTGCACAAGTAACACAATGGAGGTACAGAGACAGGCGTGTGGCCTTCGGGCGACCTGGGAATTCTCCCAAAGGCCTTTGTAGACTGAATCTTGCAGCCCGTAGTTCCTTTGTAGCATTGCAGTGAACTTCGCTGGTCGTCTTTTACTTGTGCAATATCTCTGAGTCAACAGTGATTTCTTTATATATATCCAGTCTTCTGATTTACCCTACAGTTAGCTTTTAGGACTTTTTACTGTGTGGGTTGATCTCAAATAGCTCTTTTTTAAATTGGCGTTTCTTAGCTGAATCATGTGGCACTGTTTCCGTTCTTTAGTTTAGGGTGAGAGTGGAAGCACTCGCAGATCAAATTCTCAAATGCATTTCAAAGTTGTTTTTCTGTCACTCGTGGTGATGGAGTGCAACACTGGAAATGAAGGAAAAAAAAGCACAAGCATTTTTGGCACAAATGTTGTTACATTTATGTTATTTTCGTCTCACTGACGCAAATCCAACAGTTAAAGAGGTGCAAGGGAAAAGACAAGCCTAAAAGAGAGGCAGGACTCGGTTGGTGCTTGGGAAGAGCAAGGTGTAGCTCGCTGTTACACTACTGGTTTTTGACTTCCACTGTTACTAATCCACTCTGAGAGCAGAATTAAAACCAGAAAAAAGGATATGTCAATGACCAAGATCATGTCCTTGAAAATACCACGTACGGAGTTGGTTCTCTTTCCCGTTCACCCACACTTCAAGAAAACAGAGGAGCCATGAAGACTGAAATTGTTCAAAAGCAACTATTAGATTTTTGCTACATTTTATTTTGACATTTCTATGTTAGAACTCCTTGACAGGAAAAAACAAGTTCTAAAACTTGGACATCATACAGATATCTCAGAAAGCGAGGCACCAAAACTGCCACTCACTTTTAAAACTAAACTAAGCGTCTCTGAAAAAGCAGTTAGTTCAGAGCCAGGCTTTAATGTGATATTGGAAATCAGGCTGCTTTCTGCTCGGTCCCCTGGCATGAAGATAGTTCTAGATACTCACTAGTGAAATACTAGTATTTCACTAGAATAGATAAATAATAAAATGATACGGTTTGATAACATGTCCCACTATATCCATAATCCCCAGAGTACTTCTTTTTTTGTGTTCAGAGAACACGTTTTTTGCTTGATGTTTATTATTCTATTTTATTATAAATCACAAGGAATTAGGGAAGATTTGGTTGTCTGAAATACTTATGTATAAATAAGCAATGAAGGGCAAATTAATTGTCATATGTTACAGAGGAGGTGAGGGAAGGTAATGCTCTTCTGCACCATATATCATTTAAACTTTGTTGATAGGTGTGTATATACACAGAATATAAATAACAAAGAAATCTACCCTGACATCGGGCATAAGCTGGATATAATATACAGTGTTGTGGCCCATTAATAATACTAATGTTTCAGAATTTGAAAAGGTACAAAACAGAACGGCCAAAACAGCCTGTGATGGGGAGATGGGAAATGAATTATCAAGAAAGATTACCCGGAATTAGGCAGCATTGATAATAGGAGACTCTCAAGAGATATGCAGAATACAATACTGAAATGAAAGAAACAAAGAGAATGAATCACATTAATCTTTTTAAGATAGTCACTAATTTGAAGAGTCTGGGATCTAGGATAGCAAGGGGGTGACTCAGAAATGATAAGTATTTCCGGCACATGGTGTTGTTGAAATATTGAACAAATAGCTGAAGTCAAGAGCAACAAGTCAGGGGTTTAAAAGGAGCTGGTTTGTTTTCTTTTTGTGAAGGATTTTTGAGATTACATTAGCTACATATTTGAACTTACAATGATAAGTTCTAGGGTGATTTGTATTTATTGGGGTTATAAGGGCAGGCCTCAGTGGACCATATGGTATTTTTACAGGGCTGTTTCCATAACAAAAATAGCACAAAACTGTATTAACTTTTCACAGATTGATAGAGAAGCAAACTGTCTAAATAGATGTGTTTGTTTGCAGAAGGGTTTAAAAAGGACTTGGGGTGGGGGGAATCCCTGCATGTTTTCTAACCAAATGTGTATCTATAGGTTTGAAGTTTTAATTTGGGTTTGTGTTTCCATTCTCATAAGAAGTAACTGAGAAAAGAGGCAGTGAGAATAAAAAATACAATTAATAACAAGGAGCAAGAAGGAAGGAGAATAAGGAAAGAATATGAAACAACTCAGGGGAAAAAAAAAATTTAAAAAAAAAAAGAAAAAAAGAAAGAGAGAGAGAAAAAATTCTAACATCCAGATAGTTTCTACATGGAAGGCTGGGAGCAAATTCACAGCTCCCTTAACTTGCCAGACTAGGTCATGTCTTTAGTTAAAGTTTCTTTTCCAGCTGAATCCTCTTTCTTCTTCCTGGGTACTGTAATTTGAATGGAATATTTCCAGCTTAATTCTCTGGAGCTGGCATAAAGATATACATTTGCTTCTAAAAAATTAAACAAAATTTTAAAAAGCAGATACCATGATAAAATCAGATTGAGTGAATTAATGTAAGCAAACAGCAATTTAATTTTGATTTATTGGAAGCATTACATTTCTGTTATTACAACACAACGTTTTGGGTCTGTAAACCACTGATTACTAGAAGGTGGGAGGGTACAGCAGGGGAAAAGATCATTTTTATCTTCTACACTTTCCCCTATTAATCATGGTAACAGACAGGACACTGGGTTACATGGAGCATGTGTTTGGCCCAGAATGGCCAGTTCTGTGATATATGGTTTTATGAAGTGATGAATTCTAGAATGAAAGTTCCAGCATGTTTATTTGTAATACCTGTTTTTTTAACATGCATTTTCAGTTACAGTAATGATTCCAGTTTGGAAAATTTAAATACAGAAAGTTGGGTTTACATGAAAAAGGGCTAAGCTGAACTTCATATTGGGCGTTAACACTAAGTCCTGCCTATATTACAGGAAAGACTTGCTTAATTTTCATGACCTGAGGTTTAACAAATATGAGCTAAATTCATAACTTGGACAAAACAAAATGTGTTTTTTGGTTAATTCATCAAAGTGAACATGAGGAGATGGAGGGGAACTCTTACAACTCATATGTATTTTACTGGTTTTTAAAAACATCTCTTAATATGCAAGTGTGTCCAAGCCAGGGAAGGCATAAAGTAATAATTAACACTAACTATGGCATACTGACATCATTAGTCTTAAAATTTCAGGACTTGTATTCTAAGACATATGTCAGAAAAAGGAAACAAATGGAAATTAAAGTATCTAGCACATATTTATCATCTGTGGCTGCACAGTACCTTAAAAATGGTCTTCTAGATAAAACCTGTACTGTCTCCAAGGGCCCCAGGCGTCCTAACCCAGCCCTAGCCATCTCCAGTGGGATGCCCGTGATGTGGTGGCAAGCATTTCCCACCAAATAAGGGTAACCTGAATTCAGAATGCCCACAGACCTTATCCATCCCTGTGACAGGTCCCAGAAGGGCCCCTCAGTGGCAACAGTAGCTCATTCCCTTTCTGTCTTCAGTACTCCATCGAGCTCACCCTAGGGCTGTGCTTCACCACCAGCTCGCGTCCTCAGGTGAAGTTGGACTCCCACATGAACTCCCACCCTCAGGTGAAGTTGGACTCTTGATAAAGAACACGGGCAGCGGTCTCCGCAGGCACTGTAACAGGAGACTCTGCACCTTGAACGAGAGTAGATTAGTTTTCTGGTCCACCCGTCGTGTTGTTTAAGACGGGTGCCTCTACATTATCAGGAGTTCGAACTGCTTGAAACCCATCCTCTGTTGTGCCAGCTGTCCTTGGTTGCGTTGAGCTTGTTATCTAGGTTTTTGGTCGCAGATATTAAAGGCAGAGGCATAGGTAAGTGTTTCTGTGGAATGGCTGTACTGCAGGCCACGGGCAGGATAGTAAAGCATCAGGCCAAAGGCCCTGTAACTAATCATGCCCCAGAAATACGGTGCTGAGAGAGGAAAGAAGTCCTGAAAATGCAGGGCCATGCTCTGAGCCTTTCCCAAATATTACCAATACAGTGTAATATCAAGTAGCAACCAATGAGAATGTTCTATTTCTGACTCAGGAGCTGAGATCATCATAGTCATGACATAGTCATCACTGCCCACCAAAGACCAGCCTTACGCAAGGCTTGCACAAGCCGCTGTCTGGACCTTTTTGGTCAGATTTTGCAATGTGCTTCAAAGTGCTTTGGACTAGGACTTACAGTCCAGGTTTCTCAGAGGGGTTTTTGGGCACCAACTTTCCAACAAAATAAATGAGCCCCCATTGATACTTCTGTATAGGTGCTTAAAAAGTGTCCCCCTGTTGTAAACCTTCAGGCACGTTCTGAAGTGCCTATGAAAACAGGACAGATGAAATTCAGACCAGACTCTGGGGGAGTAGGTTACTTACTGCAGGTCAGCTTTGTACCTTAGGCGTACAGCAAACCACAGCGTGCCTGTCTTCGCTAACCCAAGCAGTAGCCTTTCCCTCCAGGTCAGTCTGACCAGATGCACATGAGTTTCCAAAGGGCCTAAGCACCTAAACAGCCTCACCGATCTCAGACTAAATCTGTGTGAGCCTGAGGAGAAGCAGTTTGCTTTAAGGAAAAGCAGTCATCCGATTAAGGCATTGAACTGGTGCTGAGTAGAAATGAGTTCAGTTTCCACCCCTAACAAGCCGTTTATTCTCTCTGCACATCAAAACCACATTATTAATTTTGGCAATAATACATCCTTTCTCCCGTCCATGGTCTCTGCTTTTTAAATCGGCTGTGAATGCTTTGAGTCAGGGTCTAGCCCCTACTGGATGCGTTCATGTAATCCACAGAGATCGAGCCGTAGAAATTGGTCCAAAACACCTTTGTAGAAAGAGAAGGAAGCGGAACCCTTACGCACGCTCACAAGCCAGCGCATCCATCTCCTGCTGCAGCCCCCGTGTGCTGCTTTGCCTTAGCTCAGCACACTAAAGGGTGACCCCAGGTAGGTACTGGGTGGCATTCACCCATTCGCCATCCCTATCCAGTCGTGATTTTTAACATCTGACCCACTCAGTAGTTGTTCCAGTTTACATCCAGAAAGGTTGGAATTCTTCCTGTGGGCAAAACCCATTTCATCTGGGGATCTCCACTCTGCTCCTGGAGGGGAACCGGGGCTGCCCTCGGGCGGCGCAGCCTCTGGCGTCGGGGTGCTCCAGTTTTGGCTGAGGGCCATGCATTTTGGAGAGGAGACGTCTCCAGGCTTGCCTTTTCAGCACAAGGCACCTCGCTGATGCTGCAAGCAGGTGGCTGTTTCTTCTTGTGCTCGTGTGACTGAAACCAGGCAGCAGGCTGGCTGACCACAAGGCAGAGCAAATTCTTCTGCTCGAGAATAACCAGAAGGCAAACTGCAGAGAGGGAGGGGGCCCGAGAGAAGAGCAGACTTTCTGGGCAGCAGCGATTCGTCCAAAATCCCTCCACAGACGTGAAAGAAACAGCCCTGCCCCCACCTCCACTTCCTCATCATTCGATATCTGTGTTTGTTGGCAGCTAGGAGGCTTTTTTCTTTTTTTAACTGTGCAAGAAAAGGAAGGTAGAATTTTAGCAGAATCCTACTGCAAAGCATGTATTTCTTCTTTTGCTTTCCTTCTCCCCACCACCCCCCCAACAAATCCCTGAGGTCAACATTGTAATAAACAGCAGGAAAGGCCCAATTTTCTGCACCTGTGGCCTTGTTTGTCTATATATTTCTATAGGTGAATGGGCACTGGGGACACAGAAAGGAAGTGAATTCAATGGATTGGTTTAAAAAACTCAGCATGCTAATCAGCAGGCACTCAGGTGAAATAGCTTTAAAACCCTGTTAAAATAGACCCAGAGTGAAACAGGGTGTGTAGCTACAGTGCACGCAGCTTGGGGTTTTTTTGAATATAAGAACGTGGCATTGTTAAAAATCAGCTTCTACTCAAGTAGCCTGTTATTCGGGATACAAACCCCTGCACCTGAAATCTCTTACACGGAGCAGAAGAATGATTTTGGTTTTAATCTCTTTTTTCATTCCATTAATATTTAGTGCTGACAAAAGGTACTAGACTAGCAGCCGCAGAAAATGAGGCGGGGGTTTTTTGTTGTTTTTTTTTTTATTTTATTTTCCAGAAATAGGACCGGCTCAGGCACTGTGAGCTTCCCCACCTGCTTTTCTCCCTGGGAAGGCTGCATGGGAAGCATCCAGCGCCTGGCCTTGGTGGTGAGACAGCCAGCGAGGGTACTGCGTTAGTACCAGCAGTACTGACAGCGTTAGTCATATCCACAGGGTGGGAAATGTCAATAGGACCGAACCCCTGCCCACTACGTGAGCTGCTGTCTCGCAGGACAAGAAACCCACTCTCTGCCCCTGACCAGCTCCTCGCTGTAGTCCAGAGCCATAACGAGAATTAGGAGGTACATTTCGGTGCCAACTCCAGATGAACGCTAGTCAAAGCAGGAGGGCAAAAGCTTTCCAAGTAGACTATGTAAAACTCTCCTCGAGGGAAGTAAATATTGGCTGCTAACAACCTCGACTGGACCCCAGGCGGTGTCAGGAGACGACGAAGGAGGTGCAGGCACAGACGTCAGCAGGGGCTGGTTGCTCGCTGCCCGGCAGACGTAGGCAGAAGGCAGGTGGGCATTTCCTCCTCACACCACGTCTGCCTTTACCACAAAGTTGTTGGAGTCTGGGAACTTGGATTAGTCTAGCGGAGCGTCTGCCCTGCTGAACCCTGTTTGAGCCCGGTCACCTATCTCTCCGAGGGCAGATGGAAAGGAATAAAAAAGTTTTCTAGTGCAATGTTGCTCCAAGTTCCCTAACTGTGCAATACACCTTTTTTTTTTTTTTCCAAACAAGATACTGCTTTATGTGTAAAAGCTTCATATGCCAAGAGGTGCACGAATTCTCTCACGTTTGGACTGACTCATTCTCAGACTCTAATTTTTAAATGTCTAAGGGGGGTGATTCGTGAAGCCCAAACACTGCAAGAATTGATCTTCTCCTGGTATTTCAGTTCCTGGATGGTGGATGTATTGTGGAAAGACCAGATCTCAGGTTGTTACGGCTCCCTGAAGGTTTTGAAAAAGTGAGTTAAAAAAGGTAAACACGAATGCAAAAGCCAAACTGTTTGCCTCTATTTGGGTTTACCACTGGGTTATTTCTGGCTCTGTTGTTTATTCAAGTCCCTACTGAAAAGTTGTAGTATCCGCCCATCCGAATACATGCTCACTTGCACTCTGCACTGCTGCAGAGGAGCAAATTCAGCCCCTGAAGCACTTGTGGTGTTTAATTTATTTGCAGTATGAAAAATTAAGCCTGAAATAGAGAAGGGCCTCACTGATTTTTTTTTTCCTGATGCTACTCTCCTGAGGTTAAGCTCCAGCAAGGATGTATAGTGTCTATTGCCTTGTTTTCCGAGGGGCGTGGGGGTGTGGGGAGGGAACCTTTGCTATTGAACTACTGCTTTCAAAGGGTACTAAGGCTTTAGAGAAGATACTATTGGTAGAGGGGAAAGAATTTAAAATGGAGAAACCAAAAGCAACTCATTAAAAATGATCGGGTCAAAGCTCAATATAGAGTATTGGCAAGAGTCCCAAATAAGTGTTTAGATTAGATTCAAGGAGATGGGGACAAGTATGAGTTAGTTGCATGAATAGTTTGTTTGCTTTTTGACCAAAATGCCATTTAATGCACACTCTGATGTCTTTTCATAATTAGCCTCAATAGTTTGGCTGAACACATGCGTTCACAGTTATATATGTGTACTTAATCTCAAATACAAATACTCAACCACGGATATGTTTGTTCAACCTTTTGTTGACTCTGGTGATCAATTTTGAAGCCTAAATACTGGTTAACAGCACTGTAAATAACTCAGAGGCAGCTGTTTATTTACCTCTGATATTTGTCAAGTATTTTTATAAAAACAGAGGCATGGCATTAGCTTTGTATTGTTTCCTTGATACTAGAAAGAGATACCACTCACCTAAGTTTGTATTTAGCAGGAACTATCCTGTCTGCTCTGACTGGTTATTCAAACACTCTTCTCAGATTGAGAAGCACCTGTGTCCTGACTAAGGCTCTTTCCCAGACTTAACATGTAGCCTTGGACAAATTGCTTCATCTAAAGATGAAGCAATGGCCAGTTGGTCAACACCTCAGTTTGCCTATCTGCAGATTGAGGATGACTCCTAGTTACGAGCTAGACACGGGTACTAGCTTTAAAGTTGCGAAACACATGAGTACATACATGCTAACAGTTTTAGGATGGGTGATCAGACCAAGTAGGTTGGAGTCATTCAGCTGATCAGCAAAAATAAGATAAAAAACAACCAACCAGCTAACAGAGATCTCTATTTATGGATCATCCTCTCCATTGAACTAGGAGGAGCCTGATAAAATAGTCCTCCATTAATTTTGAAGTGGACCAAAAAGAAGTGTATTTGACATTTTTCTCCGTACCATCTGACTGCTTGCTCTCACTCACCGCAGCAGACATATCCTCCCCCCATGCTTATCCCAGATTTCTCTCCAGCACAGCCAGCTCTAACAGTGCAGAACACCTGTATTATCTCTAGTACTTCAGCAACAGCCAACAATAACAGTAAGCAGCCCAAATCTATCATGGTATGATACACTGCATTGCCTTTGCAGCAATAAAATTACTGGTGGGTCAGCAGAAACAGCATCCAGAGTCAGATCTTCTGTGGAAGACGTTTGAGATGACTTTTGAATTGCAACATTTCTTTTCTTAACAACTTTGGTTGTTAATTAATAATTCTACTGGTAAATTTGGTTTACAGCACATGGCGTGCCTGTTATGTCACTGTGTTCCGAGAGCATTCTTAACAAGCCTCTCATCACGCTTTGCAGGCATTAACTATTTAAGTCTGTGCTGTAGTTAAGGGAAACTGTAGGGACCACTTCACTCACTGCTGATAAGTAGCTGCCAGTGAAGTGACTCTACATAGCTCTTTGGCGGTGCACGGCAACACTAATCAATATCTGAAGACAGGACATTGGTGTATTTCTTCCACCTGCTGAAAAGAGAAAGTGCTGCTCTTTAGCCTGGCATTATTATACACATTCATTGATATGGGGGAAGGGGGATTTTTTTTTTTTTTTATCACCATGCTTTAGAAAGGGTTGTGTTTATCCTAAAAAAAAAAAAAAAGAGAGAGAGAGATTAAAAGGTAACCTCATCTTTTTAAGTCAGGATTTTTAAAGCCATCTCCAGTCCCTACAGCAACTAATTTCAAACCTGTATTTCAAGGCTATTGGTCCAACACTAAATAAATTAGCTGGAAGAAAATCACAGAGTGAACTTCCACCCATTAAAATAATTTTGCATTTCTTCACCCGTCTAAATAGAATCAGAGCAGATCTAAAATTCTGATCTAGCTTCAAAGTCTCCCTAGGCTTAAAGACACCCTCCTGCCAAGGTTTCATTTCTCAGATTAATAGCTTTATAATAATATAGTTTGATGGTAGTCTATTGCTTTGTTGAGGGGGGTCTGGGGGTTGGGTTTGTGGGGTTTCTGCAATGCTATTTTCGGTGCCTGACAAAATTAGGGAAGAAGAGGAGCTATTTCGTATGATGAATACCATATTGACACTGCAGTATGGTTAGACCTTAGTTGAAAAGAGCCTAGGTGAAGAAATTAGAGTGCTAAAAAGAATTACTTCAGTAGGTGGCACTATTCCCTCTGTGTCCCTCCTAAGTCAGCACCCTTACAGGGTGCTCTGGGGCTAAAGAGCTGAAAAGCGAAGAACCCAGTCGGTTGTGATTATTGAAGACCACTCGTTCCCCTCCCAGCAGTGGTAGCTGCTGGTTCTTATAGTCTGGTCAGAAGACAAAAACTACCTTCCCTCTCTCTTTAAATGGATGAGGTGGCTTTTCCTTGGGAGGTTGGGTTTGTTCGAGGGGGGAGTGCTGAGATTCTGCCCTCAAAGTATCACGTATTTATGTGGTGCTATTTTAATAGCTGCTCAGTTCCAGCCCAGAAAGGCTGCAAAATGATAGGTCAAGTATCTCCCTCATACACAGACCGAGTCATTCTTCATCTCTAGCTTGCAAAAGGCATTGTTTAACTTAGTGCGGTGGTAATTACAATGATTTAAAAGCAAGCTCGGGAAAGGTTCATTCTTACCGTGAAACAAATAATATTCTGTTAGAAATATAGAGTCTGGTAGTGACAAAGCTCTGCAACAGTGCATAAATACCTGCCATCCGTTCCCAAAATACATTCATACGCAATTGCAGTTTAGTTGCTTCTCATGGCTGTTAAGCAACATCAGTTAATATGTGCTTGTAGTAATTATTTACGTAGGGCTTCACTTTACACTGTAATGTGACATTGGATTCGTTTTTTAGGATAGCTTTAGAAGTGTTTTTGTTTTTTTTCTTAAATAGTGTATTTATTTTGCTTGGCTAAGCTTCTCTCATGCTTTGGTGATAAGAAGCAAGCACAACTGTGGGGCAAGATTTGTAGAGGATTCCTGTGTTCCTGAGCACATTTGAAAGGAGAATCCTCCAAGTCAGATGTCTATATAACATGGCTGCAGTTCTAAAGCATCTTTGTGGCATCCAGTGGTAATTGTGCCAGCCACAAATAGCACTTGGACCAGGTATGTTGTGTTTCCTATAAAGCAATTCCAGAGGAAGAATATTGTTTAGGAAGTGGCTAGAGAGTTTCTCAGTCAGGGAATTCCCAGCTGAAGAGATCCAGCCTGGTTTTAAACCTGGCCAGATCCTGGGCTTGAATCTAGTTCCATAGGCTTTAACTGAAATCCCTTTTGCTTTTCATTCCCTGTCATTCATCTGGAATGCAAGTTTAATGCAAATTTTGTACGTTAGGGCAGCATCAGAAGGCAGTAGTTAGGAGTCAACGGCATCAAAGCAAATTTTCCATAAATCCCATCTCCCTTTGCCAAGCACTGTTAGGGCCATCTTCTGTCCTTAATATTCTGCCCATGAACATTCCTGGGTGTTCACCACATAAGGCTAAGAATAGTTCAACCATTTAAGGGCCTAAGCTTACACACAGAGCCTGTATGAGTAAAGGATTGCTGGGCTGGATCACTGTTGAAACATTCTAGCAGTCCACGTTTATCAATAATAAGGTAATAAAATAACACTATTTGATTTCAGCTTTCTTACCTTAGCAAAATACTAGTTCTTTCTCAAGCTGAGGCTTGGTTCCTATGCACAAGGAAATAGAGGTTTGTGTAATTACCAGCTCTGTCTTAGGCTTGGTGATGATACTTAACCAGAAGTCAAATATTTCTGTATTTTCTTAATCTAGTTTATCCATGTTCAGATGATGAATGAGCATGAGTATAACCAAAAAATTCAATGAAATAAATTAATTCAGCAAAAAAAATCCCAAATCTCTAAAGGAAATTCATAAATCCATTTGTAAGTCCAAGCCTCTAGTAACATATTCATGTATCCTTTAAGATACTAAATCAATCTTAGTGTTTTTCTGCCAGATGTCTGGATTCATGACAGGAAGCACTTGAAGAATTGATGTCTGCCTGCACTATCACCAGGGCTGTGTCTTTTCATTGCCACCATGTAGCTTCAGTCTCATTTTCTAGTAGATGACAGACCATTTGCAATATCCCGTTGATGGTGATGGTGACACTGAAACTTTTTTCTCCTTTCTCCTGTGCTACTCCAGTATTGTGAAGCCTAACCCACTCCAAAAGCATGAGATGTTAAAATGGACACATTTAGAGGAGGCTGTATGAGGGGGAAAGGGAGAGGAATTACTCGGCTTTCTACGAAGCCTTCTGGCATTGAAGTGTGCAGAGTTGACGTTGGAAATGTTCCTCAGCGCTCATAAGAGCATTCTCTTACATTTATTTTGAGGAAAATAAATTCTTGTAATGACACCATGGATCAGGAGCAGAGATGCTGAAAATTGTGAATATTTTTTTAACATTGCAGCCTGATTAGCTATGTTTTCCTAGATAAATACCATTTTCATAACTAAGTATAGACATAAGTATTTAAGCACTACAGAACAGTGGTTTTCAGCTTGTGATCTGTGGCTCCATAGATGACTTATAAGGTGGCCACAGAAGCTAGTGGAGAATACTAAGTATGTAGTCAGGAGGCTTAACTTCTTGACACAGAAGTCCACACCCATATAAAAAAAAAAAAAAGCGGTCCTTATATTGGCAAAGTTTGAAAACCTTTGTCCAAAGACATGGAAATAGAAGAGAAAAGAGGCACATTCAAGCAGATCGCAAGAGACTCAGTGGTAAAGAGACCATGGGTATGTCTCTTGGCAGACTGACATACAACGCAAGTGGCTTTAAATGAGCAAGCCCAAATACTAGATGCTTTCTAAGGAACAGCCACATGGAGATTTGCGTGGGCTCGTTGGTGCTGCTAAAAAAGACAGCGCCTTGGACAGGGCTTTGCCGCTGCTAAACTGCTTCTGGTACGAATGGAAAATAACTTCAGGCTTGCTGTGTAGAGTTCCCTCCAAAGGGAAGCTGGAATAAACTGCTAATCTGTACAGAGTCCAGATGAGGTAAATGTAAGGAAAGGAAGGGCACACCAGGGTGAAAGGACTTTTCAAGAGTTCCAGCACAGGTAAGAAGCAGAGTGGGAAGCAGGGAGTAAGGCAAAATAAAATTGCAGATTAAAACGTATCAGTGGACATCATCTCACTGATCCCCTCATCCGAAAGCTGTACTTTGATCTTTGTCTCAAGCCTGTTTGTTACATCAAATGGGTCAGGAAAAGGAGACAAGATGTTTTCCTCAGCATTGCGTACTAAAGCTTGCTTCAGAAAAAAAGCCTTAAAATAAACTTGTTGAACTATTTTAATGACATGTTATTAGTAAATTATTCCTACTATGTCATGAAAGAATAAAAATAAGAAAAATCAAAATCCAGCTGGTAAAAAATTACTTCCTGAAATGAAAATTTAAAAAAAAAGAGATTTAAAAAATGTAGTATTGTACTCTTTTGAAGTCAGCACATTTTTAAGTTTCTATTTGGGTGAGAACAGAACTTTTCATATGACAAGTGGTCCAGCTAAATTTTTCCAGCAGACTGTGCTGCTTGTTGTACAGTATTTCCACAGTGAAGAAACTCCCGGTTCCTTTCCCAGTGCGTAGAGGAAAGCAGGCACTCTCTATGTACCTATTTTCAACAGAGCTCAAGCTGGGTTAGCAAAGGGCACCTGCTGCAGGCAGTTCAGGCTGTACACGACAGGATTGACTCTCCTGCCTTCTCTCCTCACTGAAAACAAAGCAAATTAGGCACCTAAGTGCTTCAAGTTACGCAGCGTTAATCAGGGTTGCGATGCTTTCATAGTCCTTAAACTAACATCCCCAACACGTGTACATGTGGGAGGCTCACAGTGATATGAAGCAATCCCAAAATAATCCCACGGATCTACGTCTGGTCCAGCAAGCAGCGCTACGGTAGCTGACTGCCTCATTTCTTCACAGCGGCATTCCCAGGTAGATCCCTTAGAGCTGGGTTTAGCCTAGGAGGAACACAGCAAGGCTATATACATAGCTATATCCATAGCTATATACAGCTCTATACATCAGGGAGGAGGGCAGGTTTCCCAGGCCAGCAGCCCTGGCCAACTCTCTTGCACTGAGCGTGTAGATACTTCGGTGAGTTAAGTAAAACCCTGTGGCTGTGCATTGCTCCAGTGTTAAGCAGTCAGATAATGCCAGAAAAAAGCCAGTATAGACACCCCAGATCCTCTGAATGCTCCCCTTTCCCTGTCAGATGCTGGAGATCCCAGAGATTGTGCTTGGTCTGACAAAACCAGATGCAGCTTGGTCTGATACCCACTTAAAGCTGGTGAGAGAGTGTACTCGCAGGGACTGCAGCCCACAGAGATGCCCCCCACCCTGATGAGGGTCTCAGCAGGACGGGACTGTGCCACGGGGCTCTGTCAGGAGCCAGAGGAGTCGCTGGATGGTCTCTGAGGTTGCTCTGAAAGGAGCGAACCAAAACGCTCTTAGAGGACTCCGCTGGCTCCTTACCCTGAGGGCAGCCGTACCAACAGTATCGAAAGATCAAACGCAAGGAGTGACTGATCTGCCCTGTCACTACGTCCCTCTGTGCATCAAAGCTCACAATTTCCACTGAAGCTGAGTGGGTGAGTGGAGTGGGACTTGGGAGTGTCAGCAGAAATTACGGGGTGTCGCAGCCACCCCACCCGAGTGTGTGTATGTATATATATATAAAAAAAAAAAAAGGTGAAAAAAAGACATTTGAGATGAGCTCCCAGGAGTAATGGTCTCCAATATTGTTTTTCCTGAGAACAGGCTGCGGTATCTCAGCTTCCTTACGGGTTAAAGGAAGAGTTCCCTAAGAGCAGAAAGCTTGTTTCTAGGTTTCTGGCGATCCAGAGTTTCCATGTAGAGGAAACACTGTACGTTTCGCTCTTTAGCATGATGGGAACAAGATGTAAAGAGAGATTGCACGAGGTCTGATGGAAGTCTCTAAAGGAGGCTGGAAGCTCACCATAGCTGGATGTCAGACCCAAAGGCCGAGGGCTTTTGCTGTTCAGCTGGTCCATCGCTAGGACGAGCCGGCCACGCTCTTGAGTACGAGACCTTCCCACCCGTGGAG
This sequence comes from Haliaeetus leucocephalus, assembly GCF_000737465.1. NCBI lineage: Eukaryota > Metazoa > Chordata > Aves > Accipitriformes > Accipitridae > Haliaeetus > Haliaeetus leucocephalus. The sequence goes on along the minus strand of NW_010972909.1, from coordinate 2,850,612 downwards.
TCAGGCTGCGCGGCTGGGAGACTGGGCTGAGGAGAAGTACCAAGAAGTGTGTAGTGACTGCTTGGTGGCACTAATGTCCTGCCCGTGCTCCGGCATGGGGGACTTTGTGGCTGTCTCCCCATTTTTGTGCTCGTCTCAAGTCGCCCAGCGTGCAAAAGGGTTTCTTCCAGTCCCGCCGTAAGCCTCTCGCGGTCCCTCTCCTTCACCTGCCTTTCACCCCACGGCATCCCCTGCCAGAGGGAGAGACGGGTGAGGTGGGTTTGCGGCAGGACAGGGCAGCGTTTGCGAGAGATGACAGTTTCTGTGATAAGAGCTGCGAGGGGGGTGCCCTACCGGGGGGGGCTGTTTACAACGTGATACCTCAGCAGCTGCTTCAGTCGTGGCCGTGAGCTGTCAGTGCTTACGGTTTTATGGCACTTTCATCGCCATCTGTCACTCCTTTAATGGCATGGTGTACGCGTCTTGCCACCTTCCCCCCTGCCACCCCCGTTGCCCCCCCAGCCACGCACACACACGTTGAGGAGCTCAGCCATATGGTGCTGAGCGAGCTGCGCTGCGCGTCCTCTTCTTCTTGGTCCGTCTTGAGGGACTGCTGGGGAGCGTAGCTCGATAGGGTGGCCCAGGCAGCCCGGAGTTGTGGCGTAGGAGTAGAAAACAAAATATTATCATGCTAACGTGGGAACTGTGGTCTGTGCCCAGTTCCATCTTTATGGATGTGTCTGCCATCCTAATGTGGGCTGTTGGGCAGTGCTGGATGTTTGGGCTAGTCTTCTGCAAGGAAAAGTAGCCTAAAGGTTACTCTTTGTTTATACTTTATGCTAAACTGAGAAAGAATAAAACACACACGTACACATTTTTAAATAAAAGTATTTGTTTATGTATACATAGACACACCCCAAGGCTTAATATCACGCCCTTGCCAATGAACATATGTTATTTCAGCTTGACACATTTTAATTGCAAAATCCAGGATGTTCTTTTTTAATTTGTTCAAAACAAGAGAAAACTCCAAGCGGGCTGTAGCAATTGTGATCCCTGTGGCTGTCTTCCATCACTAATCTGTGTCCGCGCCACGAGCACACATGGTTTGAAATCAAAGCCTTCTCGAGCCTCGGAGAAGCACCCCCAGAAAGTAACGAGATCTGGTTTGCCATGCCTTCACTTTTAACTCTTGGAGTTTTTAATGCCTGTAAGCTTAATGCTGTGCATTATACTGTTATCTGCATTACCTGGGGGGGTTTGAGGGAGAGTTTGTGGCTGAGAGTAAACTTCACTGTAGCAATCTTTTTTTTCCTCTTATGTGTTCCTCTGATTGGTCATTTGATTATAGTGAATCCCCAAAGGCTCATGGATTAAAAACAAAGGCTGGTTTGTAAGTGAACTTGCTGTTGATGGATTAGGGCAGTGTGCCGGCTGTAACCAGATCCACAATACAAGTTCATTCATTTGGAGAGCAGCTCTCGACTCGCATTACACTCTCTCTGACTCGCTCTTTACCATCCAGCCAGTGAAACTTTACACCTCTACGATTTTATCACAGCCTCAGTTCACCAACAATGTGTGTCATGCTGTGAAAAATATAACTATAAATCAAAGTCCTACATATGGTGGAGCAGTAACCTTTCCAAAGACCCTGTTTTGGAGGCCGTCGCTAAACAGATTTGTTTGTGTGTGAGTGTGTGTGTGTGGATGCACATACACATATGACAATCAAAGGCTACCACAACAGAGCACTCTTATGTTCTAAGCTGACATTTCACAGTATGAGCCAAAAAAGTTCATTTTGGAGCGCAGTGCAATGTTTGCAATATTAATGTCAATAGACACCTTTTAGATTTTCACTTTAAAGCCAAATACCTTCAAGGATGAGACATTCTTATATCATCAGTTGGGAGGCAAAGCAAAGCATGCCCACATTTCTGTGATATGCAGAAGGGAACTTTCACCCCTGATTTTTTTTTATCTCCCTCACTCTCTGGCTCACGTGCCACTCTGAGCATTCCCAATCCTTGCAGAGTGCGATCTTTAAGAGCTGTCATTACACTTCTCAAGTTTGACAGAAGATAAGAAAGAGAACAACTGGTTTTAATCATGACAGATTCCAAGTCCTGGAAATCTTTCCAGAAGTTACTCCCAAGAGCTGATGTTTTCTGAAGCCCCTTCTCCTTTCGATGCATGTGTGCGTATTCGCACAATCCAGAGATCCTCACCTCCAGATCTTTTTGCTTGCCAAACACTGTCCCTAGTAGACAGGAAGACTAAACCACGATGTACTTTTGCAAATTATGCGCGATCAACTATTTCTATTATGGAAGAGAGCCAGGACTGGGAATGCAATAGCCCAGCAATGCAAAGCCCCAAAGAAAAGTAGTCAAGCCAAGACTGTGCTGTGCAAATGGCAGTTCTGCCTGAGGAAGAAAGCCCCCTCCAAGGCCCATTTCTAGTCAGTGATCGGGATGATTTATGCAAGTCTCATCTGCTTCTCCTGCCTAGAAGTGGTAGTGTCAGAACTCTTACACACATGCTTTTCCTGGTTTTACTTCTAGGAGCTAATATATAATAATATATAATAGCCTTTGCATATTTCAAAGGGAAAACCAAGGTACAGAAAGATTGGTTGACTTAGTAAACTGGAAATCTGTGGCAGAATAAGTTGTGAAACAAGCTTTATACAAATTTGACTTTTTTCTGCTGCAAGAGCTTGACTCTGCCATGAGGCTGAAGTACACTGTGATACTTGCTCTTCCCCTGAGGAGGTGATTTACACCAGCGATGGGTTTAGCCGTGTGAGAAAAAATAGCAAAATTCAGGGAAGCTCTTAAGTTCTGTATGACTGCTACTTCTAGGCTTTCCCCAGTGCTGCCCCAGTTTCCTCTTCTGTTATGTGTTGGTTCTGTCTTGGAAAAAAACAAGACAGACCATGCACTACCTGCACAGTTATCACACAGCCTTAGCTGTCACTAAGGTCTTTTTGCTCTAATTCTTTGAAACTTTACAGCACTTTCTTCCTCATTCCTTTTTAACTTTCTAACAGACATGGAAACAAGACACAAACAAGGTCTGAAGAACAGCTTATGAAATATTTTAATGAACAACCAGCTCCTCTGTGTTTTATTGCCTTTTCTTTACAAGAATAGACATTTTTGTATTAACTGTTGTTGATGTTTGTCAAAATTCTCTGGAAAAACCTTTTTCTGGTTTTGTCATCCACAAATCTGACAGTTGGGAGGTTGACTCTTGGAAAAAGAATTTGCTTTTTTAACTAAAGAAACTTTTTTTTTTTCACTTTTATCATTAGTTTTTCACAGAAAAATAATTTCTTGCCCTGCTGCAAGCTCCACTGAAAATTTTTAAACAGATAAAGTTATGCTGAGACAGCAGGATGAACCAGAGTTTCTTGTGCTGCCTCATGGCTGGATTTGGCTGGTATTAAAGGTTCACTTGTGTTTTCTCCATAAGATTAAAAAAGACCTACTGGAGTAGACACATAGGGAGTGAAATATGTTCCCTTTATCTGCCTTGATAGTACAACTGTGGAACAGTTTTATGGAGAAGAGAGAGGAATCTCCCTCCTCTGTGTTTTGAGCTTAGTTTTAGGTTACTCAAATTAAACAACATTTTATTACTTGGCTTAGGATTTTTTATTAGTAACTTCAAGCATTCACAATGGAGCCAGTTTTAACAATACAGCAATCTGCAATATTTGGGCTTGTCTCTGCTGAAAAATTAACTGTAACCATGGGTCATTAGTAAGAAGAAAAACAGGGGGGAAAGAGAAAGCATAGTTCATGTTTGGAGTATTTGAAAATGAATGGACAAACCTTCAAGCATCAAGCCTTTTAGTTGTCGAATTAAGCCTGTGGAAAAGCAATGGTCTAGAGTAGCCTATCCAGAATGAATGATTAAGTAGTCACAGCCTTGCTCGAGTTCCTGTTGGACCTGTGTCTGCAGGATGGTATGAAAACCACCTTCACACCTGGAACCCTTGTTGCCATTGCCAGCAGCAGGGTTCAACAGCAAAGTGACTGCAGACCAGACCAAGAGTCACTGAAATCAGGGGCAGACTTTCCTGAGACTTCGGTGACTGCCAGACAGTGTCCTTTCCAGAGATGGTACGGATTAGACTGCGGACAAATGCTACCTATACCTCTTCATTCCCTGTTGTGTGGATGAATAGAGGTGAGGTGTCAATCCAATGTCTCTCACCAGAGCCACCACATTCAGTGCTGAGAGAGAGACACGCTGTTGACAAGTCCTACCTGACTTGGTCAATGCCTTTTGATAGCTGTGCTGTCGCGATGATGCCTACTAGTATGCTTTAGAGTACAAGGCGTAGGACCAGCACTTGCTCAGACTAATCCAAGGACACAGCTGAGAAGACAGAGATAATTTTAGGTCTAAAGTAGTTGCATTTTCTGTAATGCAAGTCTTGTATTTGAAAAGGCTCAGAGTTGTTGATAGATGTGCTGGTGTGGGTAAGTGCACAGCTGCCAGCTGCTTCAGATAAAACATTGCATGAAATTGAGCCATTTATATAACTCTTGTTTACAGACTTGGAGCACAAGGATAATCATGGTTTTATATGAAATCACACAGTCAACATATTGGGCATGCCTATGTTTATGAGAATTCTGCTGATGCAAGGAAACTGAACGATTTTAAATCACCATACCTGGCATTGAGCTCTTTGGAATTAGGTATCAGGAACGTTTATGCAGTATGTATTTCATGTGCCCTTCAAAAAACTTGTGATTCCCAGGAAAACTGATTTAGATTTGTCACTGTTTTCATCCCTGCCTAGGGAATACACCACAGTTTAGCTCCTCATAGTCCTTGAAGATGATCTCATTCTGTTTATCTTTCTCGTGTTTGTTAGTTTTTGAGCATTAATTAGCTGCAGACATCATTCTTCTGTCCCTTGAATGAGTTCTATCACAGATTTGTAATTAAAGTTATTGTTATTTATTTATTGCTTAGATCTAGATAATTACTGGTTGAGTCTAACACCCATTGTAATGCATTTTAAACATGTGGCTTTGGCTAGAACAGTTTGAGGCCTTTTTTCTGTGTTTATAATTGTATTAGCTCTGGTCTTTGCAGAAATGAGGCTGTCAGACCTTTCAGAAAAAAAAAACCTGTCTTCTGTCAAGTGGGTATATCTACTCTTAATTTCTTCCATTTACAGCTGTGTGAAGTCAGACTTCACAACATACTTGAGTCTGGAGACCCTTTCATTGTTCAGACAATTTGAGATTACCTTTGATATCTCCACCTTATAAAACTTTTACCTTGATTTCACTGGGGCCAGGATTTCATCAGGATCTTGCTTCTTGGCCCAATTCCTGTGAGTGTATCAGGTAGGTAGGGAATACAGAAAACTACTAGCCCATGTGGGAAGTTGACAATTCATCTTTTTAGGTTCTGTTTAGACTCCAGCAAAGATAGTTGAACTGCCCTTTCCTTCCAGGTGAAGGAAAATAAAGAAGTGCCGAGCCAAGAACTCTCTCCAAATACGATTTTGCTTAAAAACCTGAAGAAAACCTGAAGTTGTTCCGCTCGGTGCTCCATCTAGAAATCCTGAAGTCTTATGTATTTTATTCAGTTCATGACTGCCTACAACCACATGGTTGTTACCATGTTGTATATCATGCAGCGTTAGGAGTGGTCTTCAAGTTACTTCTATATCTCAGAAGGTAACGATCTGCACCTCTGGAGTCTCCTTCTGCTCTGGCTGCAAATTTCTGAAGACAAGTGGTGTGCAGCTAAGTCACGATGGAGATGTCATACATAGTCACCGAGGAGAGAGTGGTGTGAGCTGGAAGTGTTATTTCTTTTAGTCCCTGCTGTCTCTATATTTCTGTACCATACTTTTCCCTGTCTTGACTACCTAGGTATGATATTTAACAGAAACTTTGAGCTTGTGCTTACCCATACTCCCCCTTCTAGAAGAGCGTGCAACTCAGCTGATTCTGCTGATGAGCTGCCACATTTAAATGTATGTAATGTATATATATAAAAATATATCAAATTATATAGTTTTATACATCTATATATATGTTACTAGTACCTTCCAGAACAAACAATTAGCTACAATTCAACATTAAGTCTTTTTCAAACACCTAGCTCTTGATATTACACATTCTAAACAAACTTTCACATTTAAAAAAATCCAGATCTTGGAAAATGAACAGTTAAGAAGTCCAGTGAGTTTCTCTATTGCCAGGCAAGCCTGTGTTCCTTGCCATCATTTTTCTTCAAGCTGCTGCTGCTGTGCAATGCCCTAATGTTGTTTATAAATGTACACACACACAAGTACCTACAATGATGAAATGAAAAGCCATAATATTTTTCATTCTGTTATTAAAAAAGGAACAAAAACCCAAGAAAAATATGTGTGGGATTCAGTTACCACAGAAACAACGGTTTGTAGTGCCATTTAAGATGCCCTAGGACACCTCAGCTGGCCTCTAGCCTTCTTTCCAGAAGGGCACAGGTCTTCAGTACAACCTGTGTCATGTCTACCAGGGTAAGAGAGCTTAGATACCAAGGGAGCCTAAAGTGTCTCTAGGCAGATGTTTTTAAGCACCTTTATCACTGTATTTGTCTAGGCAAAGAAAAGTGATTTTGCTTCTAACAGGTGAAAATTTTACAGGCACTTTGATGGGACTTAACAGTTGCCATACACAAAGAAACCTTGCAAAATAGCCCAGTAGAGTGTAACAGATCTATGAGATCAAGCTTTCATCATCTTGTTAACAGTTTTCTAAGAGCTCTGGAATCAAAATGTTCCCAGTCTGTATCCATTCCTACTCCACCCCGCTCAGCACATGCATAAATATTTTTTTGAATGTCCCAGGCTTCCCAAACTTCCCCTGCAGAAACAGAGGTGATGATTGTAAACAGATAAGCTTCCCAAACTCAAGGGGGAAAACAGTGGGAGGATCTGTTAGTTTGTAACAGGCTTATTCTTACATACAAAGATACTTGCACGATTCATTTCATCACTAGGAAATGCCACGAAGAAAATTACTATAAGTTTTCACTTTTAAAAATATTTTAAAGTAAATAAGGAAATATTTAAAGTAAGTAGGAAAGTATGCAGAATGCAGATATCAAGAAAATACTGAAAGCAGAAAAAGATCAACTATTAAATTGCATAACCAGTTTATCCAAGGATAGCTAAAGCAATGATGTGAAAGCAATAAATGATCTTTTCCCAGCTAACGAATCAGTCTGTAATGGGCGAGGCCAAGTTCTTATCTACACAAGAAAACAGGATTGTGCCAGCAGCTGGCTTGATGAACCAGTGCCAAATATCAGCTAACTGAAAGTATCTTGACTCGTAAAACGTAATCAATGCAGGCTCATTCTGGTGCTGGTTAGTCCCTGCTCGGAGGAGTTGCGGTCATGGTGAGCTGATCCCCTACGGATATGCCTTGCTACCACTGCAGTTTACTCGAGCTCAGAAATGCTGTTGAAGAGCTTTTGTCTTCTCATGGAGGAGGTCCGTGCTGCACATCTCGCTCTGGGTTGCGCACACAGGGAAGGCTGTGCTGGAGCTGCTCCCAAGCCCAACCTGGCTTCGCTGCTGTGGGATGGCTCCCCGACACGGCCCACTGTCCCACACCACCTCAGTTCCCACGTCTCAATCTATCTCAGGTCAGCAAAAGCTATAGTAAAGGGACTGCAGGGTGGCCCACGTAGGGAAGACCTTTGGCAATTTCCCTACTGTTGCTATTAGTAGGACCCATAATGTCTGTAATGACGTTGTTTGTTTAACTGCCATCCTGCTCCTGAAGGACAAAAAGCAGCCACTGAATCTGATCTTTATAATCAAGTGTGGGCAAGATTTTGCAGGTATTCCCTTTGGGGATGAAATTGTATTGGCAAATCACTATCTTATTTATGGCTGTATCTCTATTATTTGTGTAAGATAAAAAGAAAAGTCAGTCATTGGATTAATCCCTCTCACATCTTGCATGACCCTGAGGTCTGTTGCAATGCTCCTGTAATTGCACAATTCTAATTACATAGGTGCTGGTGATATCCATATGATTGAAAATGCATTTTTTTTCAGTACTCTGAGCACAGAATAGTCCTGCGGCGAGGGCATTAACTTAATTAAGGATTTGGTTTTGGACTCAGCTTTCAACTCTGCCACAGAACTTTTGCGTGACATTGAGCAAGTCACCTAGCCAGGTTCTCCTCTCTAAAATGTGGATAATGAAAACCTCCCTTTACTCTACTGGAAGTAGAAATGCTTTCGCTGTTGAGAAACCTTTCAAATTCTTCTGATGAAAGCCAGGTACTATTACTAGGATGCTCATGCTGATGTCTCTTGTATTTTTTTGCTAGTCTGTCTTTTAAGGTTACTGAAACCTTTCCAGACTTCTGGCAAGTTTCAAACGAACATGTTAAGAAAAGAAAAAAAAAAAAAATTAAAAATAAGTGCATAGACAAAGGATTCCCCCTGCACACGAGCCACAGAACCATTTTATTTCTCTCAAGTGTGGAATTCCCAATACTTCAAGTCAGGATTTCTGAAACAATCGGCCTGCTTGGATCATCTGTTTGTGTGCAGCCCCACTCCCCCCGCGCCCCCAACTGGGAGAAAACCGAACAGAAATCCTTAAGCTTAAATATTTCTTTAGCTTTTTCTAACACTTTGTGACCCCATGCGAACCCTGTCTTGACCCCAGCCCATGTGGGGTCACGACCCGCCGTTGGAAAACACTGGCCTAAATCTAAGAAGTGAGTCGAGCTGCTTCTCAGGGCTGAGTTGACAGCTGTCCGCTTCTGCGGGTGCGCTGTGCTCGCCGAGAGGATGCTCTGACCTGCCGCTCCCGAGATGCTGTGTTTCGTCCACATCAGGGAGTTTGTCCCATGGAGTTTAGGGAGGAACAAAGACCACACAGCACAAAAAATGAGGTTTCTGTTTAAGCTCTTGCCCTGCTGTGGATCCTGGGGACCTCAAGCTGTTTTCTTCCTTATTACATTTTTATCCTGAAATGGCTCAGATTCTAAGATGAGATAATTTTTTTAACGTGACAGCCATTTTGCATTGATTAGACATAACACCCCAGAAAAAAAGAGAATTAGATGTCAGGAAAAGACCCAAATGAAAAGAGAGCATAACGTTTACAAGAGGACTGTGTGTATTTTGGATGTTCTCTGAGAAAAAGATCTGCAGAGCTGGCAGTAGCAGTGACAGGTTAAGTCAGGAAGAGCAGAATGAAACAGAGGCAACCGGCAACTGGGAAAATGAGGAGTGGATGGTGGTAGAAAGGGAAAGCACTAGAGAGTACATAAAAGAAGCACCAAATGGAGCAGAAGCGTTGAAAAACATATTAACATTGCCATCAAAGGGGAGAAGAGACATAGGAACGAAATGATTGGGAACGTGTGGCTCAAGGGGGAGGGAGGCAGTGGCTGTTGACTTATTTTTGCTGAAGAGCAAGTGAGACAATGTTGATGCAGAGCTGACATAGCTCCCTTTCTTGACCCGTCACTATGCTGCTGGGTCTCAAGCTTCTATACACTAAGCTGGGAGTGACTGACCTGTCAAGCACAGGTATGCCAGGTTGTATTTTTCATTCTCAAATTAGAGTTTATCGGTGCAGGCAGGAACTTAGCTAAAGCCTGGTAGTTGTTGGTGTCTCTCTAATAGGTAACATATTGTCTGCTACCTGTGAAGCCATTTCTTGCCCCTGTGATAGGCAAGAAATTCTCAGGCATATTGGCATCAAAATCAAAGAAACGAGAACTTCTGCTTCTCCCAAATCCATCTCTTGATGTATCACTGCTCATAGCTCCGCAACCGCCTCGTCCTCGCTGCTTGCATTTCAAAATCCTTGCTCTTTGGCCCCAGTGCTACCAAGGGCAGACCTGTGGCATCAGTTGCCCTGAAGCACGTGAGGTTGTTAGCACTGGTTCTTTACTTGGCTTTTCAGGCACATTTGCTTGGCAGAGTCTCCTCAGTGTTATCGCTTCCTGGAAATGGGCACTTGCAGCTGAGGACAATTTGTCTTAAATCCCCAAACTGATTTGGACTCCAAGTATCCCCAGGAGCCTAAAGACGTCCTGTTCCAGAAGTGCAGGTGTATGGCTGCTTTGGCTAACATCCCTCTTCAGGGACACCCGACTGGCCATAGCTGATGATGAGCAGAGAGGCTGTGCCCAGGATTCTGAAATATTATTGTTCTCCCTCTGTGGCATAAAAATAACTATAGAGATGCTTACTTCATTTTTCTCACTACTTGACAGCATTATTTGGATAAAGGTTGCCCATGATCTTTATTCTGCAGTGCTCTCTTGGCTTCTAAACTACGGATATGCTCTGGCAAAGCCTAGCTTTGGCAAGTACCTCACGTAATCCAAGCCTCTCTGCCCTCCTCACAGAAAACCCCTGGGCTTCTTGCCCCCTTTCTTCCCTCACCCATAGCTTCCTGTCTGGTTATTTTGTGTCTAGGAATTTTCCATTCACTAAACATCTGCCTGCTGAAGAGACATTTGGAGAAGGGGTTATCTTAAACTTTAGTCAACTTCCTTAGCAAACCTATTGTTTAGTCAAAGTTCAATTGTTAACTCTTAATACCTCCCATTGTCTTTGGCGCGTACATGCTAGAGAGGCTGTCAGCAGAAATGGCTACAGCAAGACCCATTCTCTGCTGCACCCGTTTTCGTGGCTGGCTTTCTTGTATTAGTCCAAGCGTGTAAGAGCCATAATCAGGTTTCTCCAAATAACCACTTCTATTACTGTGTCTTTCATCTTGTACAAAAGAACGTGTTTTCAGGGATATAGTTGGTCACAGCATCAGGCACAGGGTGTCTGTTCTGAGAGAAAAAAACTGTTTGAGGCATGGTTTATCTTGAAAAATAGCGTGATGTGTGGTTATTATTTTTCCCTTTGAAAATTAGTAGCGCTGAAAAAGACCAGAATTTCTGGGTAAAAGAGGCACTTTTTGCTTGTCACACATTCTTGGTTCTGATATCACCTGACAAGGAAACTAATATCTATCTAGTTTAGTATAATACATAGAGAGAGAAACAAGATGCCTTTGGTTAGCAAACTTTATAGTAAGAAGATAAAGGTCAAGACCTTAGCAAGAGCCCTGAGGGTTCAAGAGAGCGTTCAAATGGTCTCTGCCTGTTCCATAGGATTAAGCATCACCATTTGATCCCATTAACGTCACAGACTGAGTCTCACATCTCCATTGTACATAGGACACAAATCCAAAAGCGGTCCTAACAGATGCAAAGGCACTTGTGTTTCCATGGGCTTACAATTCCAGGATTCATACAACCTTCACCTGATAGAAGCACCAGAAAAAAAAAGTTTCTGAAGTACCTCTCTGTAATTGTCCCTAGCCACTGCCAACTTTACCTTTATTGGTATGATGAGGAGTCTATTTTAACCATTTCTCCAGGGAACTTTAAGACCTGCTAGGATGTTAATAACTTTGATTTTAAAAATATCTTTTTACAATCTTGGTCTTCTGCCTATTTCCACTACTTTCTTGGACACAACGTGCCATTTTCATTATTTGCCTGCTCTTGTAAATCCATGCGCAAAGATGTGTGTAACATAAAGAAAATGGGAAAAAATCAGAGAAAATATAATTTGAAAGAAAAATAAAGCCCAAACAGCTTTCAGGATTACCAGGATTTGTGTATACATTAACAGGTTGAAATATTCTTTCAGGAAGGAAATTAAAAAATGAAATCCATATATGTTTGCATATTATGAGAGTGTCAAATAGAGGGAATTCAGTAAGAAATCCAATACCCTTTGTTAGGTGAGTGTATTTGGTAAATCATGTTTTACAGCTGAATGTGGATTAGACAAGCCGTAACTAATTTGTCATATTTTGACTGAATGCCAGTATTTTTGTTACATATATGACATTTTAATCAACTTAATCTTTGAACTGAAGGCCTATTGGAGAAGGAATTTCCATCTGACCTGTCACTGTTTTTTAACAGTGAGCAAAAAAGGAAGAATGAAATGATCTAGAAGCAAATTGCTAAGTTAGACAAAGTGTGGTGAAACATAATGAGATAATCAAATTGGATGTTGAGAAGGAAATAAAAACATTTCTCATATAACTGATTGGGTTCCCTCTGATACACTGTGATTTTCATACGCTGTGGGGTAAGTAAGCTGCTTAATCAACTTCCCCTTATTGCTGCAAAACACATGATATGAATGGTCTGCTCATGATTCATTAAGTCCTCTGAAAAAGTAAGGGTTGATTCAAATGCTTCGGCTCTGCCTTGTTAACCTCGTTAGTACTCAGCGAATGGCAATGAGCTGAGAAAGAGCAGAGCTCATTTTGCAAGCACCCTGATTTACAGATCCCCCATGCAAGGACACTATCTTTGGAACATTTATTACAGGTGTCGGAATCCTAAGTCTTTAATCACTGTGTTGTTAATTAATACCCTATTTGTTACTGTCACTGGTTGAATACTGGATGTGCAAAATTCCACATGTGAAAGTACTTAATGTAATCAGGTAATACATTAGTGAGGTGCTGCTCAGCTGTCAGTCTGGTGGAATGTCAGGGGGTGCCAAGAAAAGCATTGCAAGTAGAAAGACAAAAAAAAAAAAGAAAAGAAAAAGGAAGGTGGGAGGGAGAAGGCTGAGACTGTGGGTAAGATATTCTTTAGACCTGGCCAATAAGGGGCTGCCTCTCCAGCTAGAAATGCTCAGGCTCTCTCCTTGAAAGTGTACTGCACTGCCTTCTGTTGCTGGTGGGGTGTGATTTCTCTCTGGAGCAACCAACTGTTGCCCAAGTGTACTATGTGCTGCTGACTGCACAAAGAGTTTCTATAGAATAAATAAGAAACAACACAAAAGCATGCATGAAGGAGAAGTGTCTTCCAAATAGATGACAGACTGTTTCTGGGTTGAGGAACAGTTGCCATTTTCTACTGTTGTTGTTCTAAAGAGAAGGATATGCTGAAATGTTATATGTTGGTGTGGAATATTAAGGAAAGGATTCTGATTATTTCAGGGGTAGGTAGATTTCCTCTCAAAGAAACAAATTCATATTCAGAATTAAGAGGGGGTGGGTTTGCCTGTAAGCATCCCCCGTCTTTCAAAATGATGCAAGATGTCTGTGTGCTCCTTGTTTTTTACAGGGTGGCCCCACGCATCCCACCTCCTCTTGAAAAAGGCATGCTGTGTCAGCAGACAGTGTGGATGGGTTAGGAACCGAGACCCCTGCCAGAGTCCAAGGAGGGAGGTCGATGCCCCTGCTCAGAGTCATTTGAGCAGGAACCTAAGGCGAGTGCTCAAAATCATTCCCCCAAAAAAGCCATTTCTTTCCCTTGAGAGTACATAGGGAGAAGGCGGGCGGTTAGGGTGAGTGCATGAATTAGTGCACAGGAAGGGAAGAATGAATGCTGTTTCATCCCAGCAATAGTCTTTCGTTTTGGTGGTTCTGATTTCTGTATGGATTATTCTAAAAAGCAAATAAAGGTAAAAGAAGATTATCTGCAATGAAAAGCTAAGGTCATATTGCAGTATTCTTAACAGGACTACGGCTTCAGGTCTCTGGTAACACAATGATGTTCACCAGTTCACCGCATTACTTATCCTCGAAAGGGATGCAATTTTTTATATGACTTCTATCATATATTAATGGTAAGCCACTGAATCTTTTAAAGGCATCCAAGAGGGAGCTTGTCTGTGCAATGGAAAGTCTTTCACCTCACTTCTAGAATCAAGCAATCACGTTATCCGAGTAACATATTTACCCAAGGCTTAGGAAGCTTATTTCTACTGACAAGTTCTTACTACAAAAAAGTAGGTGAAAAGGAAATTTTCCTCTGTGTATGTGTTTGAATGTCCACATGTAATTCCACAGTATCAAGGCAGATAACTATCTCTTCTATATTTCATTGTTAATGAGCGATTGAGAAAAGGAGCAAGACAATCTAAACTGACTTAATAGAGGAATTAAATATCGTTGAAAATACGTAGCTGAATTTTCCCAACTCTTAATTGTGATCTTAAGATGGAGGGTAAAAACTGTATAAAGTAAATTCATATGGGATGTTAGCAAGTGCTGTGGTTACCAAAGCTGGCTCTAGCACTCTGGTTTTGTGGGGCTTGGGGCCTTAAATTTTGCTTTCGTTGGTTTTCAAAGCTGTAAAGTGGTCAAAAAATTAAACTTGCTAGCTGTCATGATATGGTTGGTAAGTTTCAGACAGTAAAAATGGCTGTGCACAAAATACACCTGAATAATATAACAATTGCTTTGCATTATACTAATTAGACATAGTTAAACTGCATCCAAAAACTTACGTTGCTTATGACTGCTTTAGCCTCATCTTGTATTTCATCCCTGCAGCTCAGTGGCATTTATTTCTTCCATTTTGTTGCCTTTTCATTTTTTAAAATCCGATCAACAGGAAAAAAAAGTGACAAGGTGTGGTCTAGACATTGATGGGCACAATGCTATGCATTTTAATGAAAAGAAGTTAAAAAAAGGTGGTGAAGAAAAGTGAGAATGGAGTCAGATGAAGAGCCCCTGGCAAAAAATCAGAATGGGAACCCTGGTATGAAGGAAAAGAGGAAAGAACGGGCAGAGCTCTGGGGAAGAGAGGAGCAAGAAATAAACCAGCTTCCTGATAGGGGGAGAAGATAGAAGCTTCTAGTAAAGGCAGATGGGAGAAATAATGACTGGATGTCTTTCCTTTTCAGTTACCATCACCATCTGTTACTGATAATTTCTCTGTTTTTGAAGAAGAGCTGGTACAGTAAGTGAGCCAGCCCACCAACATAGCCAGCAAAGGAAAAAGAAGAGAACAGGTTAGAAGAAAGGGAAATGCAGGGTTTTTATATCTGATGGTAAACACTTTCATCCTTCCCCGCTGCTTGAATAATGCATCCTAATTTGACATGACTATACTGGTCACCAAGTTCATGCTAGGGTTATATAATCACAATCTGATCATTTTTCTTAAGTGCTGCTCAGCACAGAATCCTTTTATGTGGATAAAGGAAAGCAGCTATTCTTTTTCTTGTGATTTTTGGCTTGGGTTGATAGAAGTGTCAGCCAAGAATAAAAATACCTTTATAATCTTTAGCCTTTTTCCCTACAACACTTGTGAGTTGTACTATTATTTCTTCATTGTCCTTCTATCAGCTGAAACAGAACTTGGTGTTTATGCCTCTGTTGGTTTAATAGTATATGGCTTTTGTTCAAGTTTATTGAAGCATTCTTCAGAAAATGAGTGTGGTCTTCAGATTGTGCCTGGCCATACGTGAATGACTTTGGGTTTTTTATTTGACCCCTCTCTACTCAGAGGCTCTAAGCTGGAACTCAGCCCCATCTCATTGCTCCACCTCTGTGTTGTGTATTCTATGATTAACAAGGTCTAGGAAAACCAAAAATGTCTGCAGACCGTGTGCAAAATGCCTGAACTTCAGTGACAGCTTTTCTGACAAAATTAGGAGCACTGCCTGCCATTTACCCCTCTACTCTTCCTTTTCCAGCTCCCAAGTTGTCTCTGTGGAAGAGGCTGTAGGAATCCTAAGAGATGTGTGTGTTGAGGGAAGGGGTTATGGCACTGAGGGATTTTATTCCTGTGTAGAGTAATCCTTTCTCAATATTATATTGGACTTTTTTTATTTTTACATAATGTGGCCACCCCTGTGGCAAGGAAAGACTCAGCTACTCAGAAAGTGTTTGAAGTAAGTGAAATAAGGTAGTAGTGCAGCCACCATGCTTTAAATTGCACTTGCAACTTCGTCTCAGGATTTAAGCGTGCCTGGCTCTGCATTTGATGGGAAACTTTAAAGGTAAGTGATGCTGCAGCAAATAGCGTTGGTGGTGTCACCATCTTCTTCGTGAATGGAATTGCATTCATAGGAGAGCTGAACTCTTTTGGCTTATAAGCAATTTAGGCACTCGCTATTCTGTAGTCTGAAAAAAAAACCCAACACTTTTCAGATCATAATTTAATTGACTGTAGTCAACTTGTACAGACTGTGTTTCATATAGTTTGGCTGGTTGTAGTATAGCCTGCATTTAATCTAGAACAGGTGGGATGAAGCATTCCTGGGAAGCTCCCATGCCCACTGTTGATGGAGGGAATCTGGAAGGATAACTTCAGCTAGACACCTATTTTCCAGGTGACTGAGGTTACATGAGATGGGTCTCATGCATACTGTTTTCAGCTGTGGTGAAATATTGCTTGTGATTTGGGTGCTGCTCATATGAATGACTAGCCACAGAAATCTTGTCTGTCTCTCTTCCTTGAAAGTGTACTACCCATCTGCATATGTCCATCCCAACAGCAGAACCAGGTTTATGTGAATTTTACGCACAGGGTTAGTAGTTTTTATAAGAAGTTACTGTTATCTGACTGTTGCTGTAGCAAAAGAAACAGGCATATATTAAGTACTCATACAGCTGTAGAGCTGTTGATATAAAAATACAGGATCAGCTTTATTTTGCTTGGGTTTTACACATACGTCGCATTTAATTGCTTGCTGCAGAGACCACTGTTGATTTTCAGTTTGTGCTCGCTTGGAGGGGATTTTTTGGATTTTAAATTTTGTAACCAGCAGCAATGCACTGAATAGACTCTCCTTTTCTGTCAACAGTGTTACTATCTGTACATCGTTTCCTTTCCCGTAAAGCAAAGAAAATGAATGCACTGCATGGAGGGGCTCTGTGCTTCTGCCTGGGGTTGGGCATGTCTGAAAAGGGCTGGTTTGTATCTGTGCTCTAGGCAGGTGGTTTGCTCACGCACTGCAAACCCAACACATGCAGGTTATACCAGACTTTTTGTAACATAAAACTTTGCACAACTGAGCTGTACAGTGCATACTCAATGAATCCATCACTTCCAGAAAATACGGGCTTTGCTTTATGGACGGAGAGGGGAAAAAAGTAAATCCTGGAAAACGGGGACCTATAACAACACTAATACCATCTTTCAAGGGTGTCTTTTGCAGATGAATTCAAGAATGTTTGCGGAGCAGACCGATGCTAGGTCAATACATTATTTAAGGGAAAAAAAACCCAAAACACTTATGAGGAAATTAATAATTTTATATTTAGTGCTGGCTTTGGATGATATGCAGTAAATAAAGGCACTGAGTAATTTGTATAATAGGAATTGTAAATAGATTTCCCTGCGCTGAGCCCCATTGAACTTTTGCACTAAATGAGGCAGGGTTCCTGTGGAAAAGAAGGCTGTATGATCATGTAATTAAAGACTCTCTCATAATTAATACCCACAAGGAAGCTGAATTAAGGCTGTGGTCAAAATTAACTTTGGCACGTCCAAACTTCTGAATGTCTGACTTTGTGTCCATAAGCTTTTCAGGATTTGTTTGAGTTTTTCAGAGTAATAGATGTTTAAGACTAATGATCCAGTGATCTTAGCCTGGTAGGGTAGAAAAGGCAGCTGGGATTAATGTACTGTGTTGCTTTTGAAAGATTTAGGATATATGGTAATTTCAGGGAGATTTACTACATATTTATAAATGGATATACTGCAAGATGACCAAAATTTTTTAGCTTTCAATAAGAGTTAAACCAGAAAGTAGCCTAAAGCCTCAAGTAAGAGTTTGGTTAACTCTTTTACAACATTTTAGTTCCTAGCGTCTAAAACGCCTGACCCTTTATGATGCCTGTTTTCTTTAATGTGTGGTCTGGGACAAGACTGGAAGAGAAAGTCATGCTGTCTCTGAAGCTGAGACTGGCTACTTAGCATCCAAATATGTAATTAGGGAGCTTTTCATGCCTTTTTAATAAGTTGTAGTCATTAGTAAATTGCCAGTCTCATACCCCTCAAATGATTCAGAGTCTTTAAACTTGACTGGACTGGCCCAATTCCATGCAGAGCAGATGCTTTTTTGTCTCATTTCATTCTTTCCCTTTTGTTAGGGGCTTCAGCTGCAAGGAGAAAAAAAAAATGCTAGTTGCAAATAAAAGGCAGGACAGTGAAAACATAGTTCCTTTTCTATGCCAAAACCAGACACAGAGATCTCCCTCCTCTGCCTTTCTCCGACTTGAGAGTAAGTGCTCTGATACTCCGTCACCCCGCCACACTCCTCTAGGGAAAACTGAGATAAATCATAGATCCTGCATAAGTACCTTTAGAATTGTATTTAGGGTTTACCTACATGGACCCTGAGGAAAAATAATGCAAATTAACAAGATGTATGGAAGTGGATTAAAATGCATTAAAGCTAAACTGCATGATCTCATATAGATGCTGTAACTCAAAATTACAATTACTTTAATTTCATCGGGATTAATTAACCTCTAGTGTAAATTCAGGCAAACAAAATAAAAACATGTTGGCTCTGAGTTAGAATGCTTATAAATCAGTAATCACATTTAAATCCATTTCTTAATTAAAAAAACTATTTGATTAATTACAAAGTTATTACAAGTGGACTTTTAAATTAGGTTGGTCATATGGCATTAGGCTGGCATTTTAAGTTTTAAACTGGATTATTTATATGGCATAATTTACTGAACCAGAAAGTCACCAGGTAGATGCCCACAAACCTCTACCAATCTGAAAATGTCCCCAGTGTTTTAAAATGCTCTGGGTAGAATCTTTTGAGTCCATTGAGCTCATTTTGTTTTGAATTTGGCTTATGGTCTACAGTAAGAATGAGAAGTTGCAGAGTTTTCCCCTTATTGATTTCTGAACCATATATGCTCAAAATATAGCAAGCTAGGCAGCTGTGTCTAAGCTTACCGTCTCCCGTTAGGTACATTTTTTGTTTCTCATGGGATTCCTACAAGCAGAGGAAATGTTGTACCAGCACAAAATCCTATGAAGTCTTAAGGTAGTTAAAAGAAGTGATTCACTCATCCTTTTATCTTTTTTTTTTTTCTGTATTCATATATATGTTTGCACAGAGAAAGTCGGCAGTACTTTAAATTAATGGACTTCCAAGACCTTTTGTCATCCTCTCAGGATGTTCTAGATGGATGAACGGAAGTAATAATCTTACTGTATCATTTTTTAATTTACTTCTGCAGATTTTTTCCCTGTATCATCCTGAAAGCATAGCTAAGTCAGGGACTATTGTACTTGTGAGATGAGGGAAAATAATTAGCTATCATTCTGAAGACAATTGTAAGAACTGTCTTCAAAAAAGTATGCCCTAAAACCACAGAAGATTTACATATGCAAAACGGAGGGGAAACTTTTCACTTCAAATAATTTCCAGGTTTTGAGACAACTATTTTAAGATGTATATGGAAAAAAAGAAAGATATTCTTGAGATAATGAAAAAAAAAAAGCAAACACTATTGGTGCAGCATCACATGGCATTGTGCTGAGGACCTAAAGTGTGGATACCTTAAAGCAGATGCTTTAACAACAACCAGCCTGTGGAAAGTAGATGTTGTCTTTCAGTGACGCTTTCACTGTGTCTCATAGATCCTGTAGAGTCCATTCCATTTTTTTTCAGGTGTACATCAAATCCCCTTACTGCTCAGCAGACCACAGGATGCATTTCAAGATGTAAGCTGGGCTGTGTTGCCCGTGTTATGTGCCATGCCTCGTCACCTGAGGTGTGTTTTCAGGGCCTGTTACTTCTGCAGTAGAAGAGGGTTTGCCCTTGGTATTCACAGCATGAAAGGAGTCTACGCAGAGGCATGAGAGAATGCAGGACAGTTAGTAAGGTGTCTGGGTTTTGAATGTGCAGGTACTAAAGGAAAAGCAAAGTAACTTCCAACCAGTTGAAAACTAGTCAGATATAATTATACAGAGGCCAAAGAAATATGCACAAAATACCAAAGTGATGAAGAAACAGTTAAATGGGACAATAATTTGGCTAATAGTGCATATGGGCATTTTTTAGTGTCGAACAGATGAATTATCACTATATCCTTGTCCAGTGAGCCCAGTTATCGTATCCAAGGAATGAGTGTGCTCTCATAGGTTAGCTAAGGCTGCCAAAGATGTGGTTAAACTGGAGGCTGCCACACACGCATAATTGAGAAAATACACTTTTGCGATACTTGGAACTTCTGGCCAAAACATAGCTTTCCTTTTAGATCCTGCAGGATCTTCTCCTTTTTCTTTAACAAAAGCTTTTTTCAAGGGAATTAACCTGATAACCCTGGGTTAAAGAAGCTCTAGAGAGTCTGCCTGTTAGAGGGAGATGCACATGTTCAAGTGATATGTATTATGATGGCGTCTTATTCCAGGGAGAATTTTACCCAAAACCTGAGGTGGGTATTCCAGCACTGGATGTTACTTGGTCATCTTTCTTGATTTTTCTTGAGTCACAAAATATTTGTTCAGCCATTGCAATAATCTAGAAATCATTTAAACCCTTAAGATCCTTCCAGCTGTGTTATTTTCTGCTATAACCCACATAGTTTTTCATGTGCGTCTCTGTTTGGGGTCTGCCTGGAGCCACACTCCACAACCCCTGCAGCCCCATCTGTGTTGCTGCGGGGAGCCTTCAGTCCACACACTTCAAATCAGGCAACTTTTTGTGGTCCTGATGCAATTCTAGACCAGACAGCTGACATAAATCCCAACTGTCTAGCACAGACCCAGATGCCTGGCTTCAGCCACAGGCTCTCCCAGTCGGGCAGATAAACTGGTATAGATGACTCATTATTTTTAATGTTCATCCCTATCTAAACCATTCAGGCATGCAGCTTTCCAGAAGGGAAAAGGAAGAGAGAAGGATTAAACATTTCCTTTCACATTACTGGAGTCTAAAAATTGCACATTACCACTGTTTCTACCCTTCCCACTTATCAACGGTCACTTTTTTATCTTGCTATGCGCAAGGTGTAGGGCACATCGTAAATTCAGAAATTGCCTACAGTAAGGCCCAAGCACTTTTCTTTGTTCTGCATCCAGCCCGATTTCTGTCATGTTAAATACGGGGATGAATTCAGGTGGGTCTATGGTGGCTTGACCTCCACCACATGGTTGACCCCCATTAAGTACATCAGAGAACTTTTCTGAAGATACTGTCCCCAGTGTGCTGGCACAGTTGCCACTTGGGTAGCTGGGTCACACTTTTTTCTATTTTTTTTTTTTTCTTTTGAACTCTGAAAGTGTGGACATAACTTTTTCATTTAAGTCACCTTAGAAAACAATATTGTGGTCGCTCTGCCTGATTTCTAGGTGCTAAGGCAGTCCTCACTAGAGAGACGGCCAGGCTTCTCCACTGCAGATGAGGCTTCCATGAAGGGAAATAGATAAGAAGCTATGATGATTTTCTTGGCTTATTAGTTGTGCACAGTGGGTAGGGGGGCAAGGAGGAGCAGCAATGCAGGGAACAACAAGGAGGTTGAAACAAACTTCTCAGGGTGGAGGAGACAGTTGCTTAAGTACGTAAGCCAAATGGGAGGAAAATGTTGTGACAGTGAAGGTTTGGAACCAGCGGTCTACACGAGAGACCGGGAGGGGTGGATGAGGTACTGAATGAACATGGCAATGCAGACAGAAATGTCAGTTCATGGAGCATGTGACTCGATTGCTCTGCAAAGTGGTCGAAGTCCAATTCTAGCACAACCATAGTTTAATTAGCTGCGCTCTTGAAACTAGAAAGGGAAAGTAGGAGAAGCGAGCTGCTGTCAGGAAGCAGCAGGAGCGGGGGTAGCTGCAGCACGGCGGTAAAGCCACGGCGCAGCTTTTGGGCAAGGGGGCCAGGCGCTTGCTCCCGACAGGCTGACCCAAGGCTGCAGGGCTGTACCGTACCGTACCGTGCCCGCCTTGTGCACAGGTTGCCAGGTCCCTCGGTGGGGGTTGCGTTCAGGGCCCCCACTCTTGAAAGTGAGGAAGCTCAACGAAGTGCCTGCATCTTAAAATCAGAATAATGATGCTCATTTTTTTCTGTTTCAAAAGACGGTAAGGGGCAGCTCAGAAACCCTCGTATTTAGAAAGAAAACACAAATGATATTAAACATTTCCTACTTGAACCAGAGCAGGTAAATTGAGTGCTTATACAAAGGTTCCTTGACTCATTTTTAAGCACAGTTTTAACTTTTACTGGTATAAAGAGACACACCTGGAACTTGTACTAAGAATGCATATTCGTGTCTACTGAGGTCACAGCTTTAGTAACACTCTATTGATCTGTACCAGCTGGATTTCAGTTTCTGCTGCTCAAAAACAGGTACTGCTAGAAAATGCACAGGAAGAATCATTGTGAAGTGCTGCAAAGAAGGCGGTCTGTGTAGGATCCACAGTCCCACTCTCTGCTATCTCTGGGGACAAGCCCCTCAGAAGAACAAGATCTCTTTCTAATTCTTTTGTTTGCTGATGACTCACAAGCCTGTTGAAAAAGACTTTGCCTGTCACCAGTGCTGTAATCCAAGTGGAGATCAGCAGCCGAGGCAGCCCTGTTTCTCAATCGCCACTTCCTCTCTGGTCCCAGTGATCACTGATAAATATCAAATGGTGGGTGTAGAACATCCTGTCCCATTCGCTACTGGAGCTTTTATGGTGACTTTGTATTTTCAGATCCCAGGAAAATGTGGGTACCATATGACAGAGCTGCCTCTACAAACATGAGATTGTTGGAGAGCCAACCTGGAAAGCATAGTTCAAGGATGTTGCATAAAGCACTGGTCTATAAATCCTGTATCCTTGACTGATCTGGTTGTCTCATTTTGCCAGCACCGTGCTATTATTACACATTTAATGATAGCTTCTTGTAAGCTGCTTATGAATCACATCCACACACACCTGCTTAGTTATTCCTGCCAGGTCCCAATACATTATTGACAGAAGCAAAATTGATCTTTTCCTGTGGACACATGTTTTTCTCTTAGCTCTGAGCTTCTGCAGCAAGGGAAAGGGGCAGAAGCAGTGTTCCAGCTAAAGCCAAGTGAAAGGAATGGAAGCTGGGGACACAAAGTGCCATTTCCTAAAATGTGGCAGCTTCCAATCAACACAAAGAGTTTTGCCTTCTAGTTACTTTTTATGGTTCTTGTTTTGTCTTTGAAAGGGACAATTTGGGAAGATCCGGAGTATTTCAGGAGAAAGGTTTTGATGGGCTCAGGAGCATGCAGTGGAATCAGATCATGGCATACTTTTCAGGCTGTCTTGACTCATCTCTATCTTTCTGTGTTCCAGTAACAGCAGTGGCAAGCGGGTTTAGTTCTTACAGGTCTGCGATTATCGGGAAACCAATGCATGTGTACTGGTCACAAAGTTAGTGCAATGGTGACTCTTAGTTATTGAAAAGGCAAATTTTAGACACTGGTTTTCTGTCTCCTGAGCAGAAGGATCTTGCTTTCTCCTGCAAAGAAGTTAAGGAGGAAAGTGTAACAATTTCAGGCCTTTTGAGAATCAGACTCTTTGTTGCATTTCTCTAGAAGCTGTGGGGCTGACTTTGGCCTCATCATTCTGTTCTTTAGGGGGTTTTTCCCTCACATGTTACTGACCAGTGAAATCTTTTGGTGGATCTTGACTAGGTGCCTTGTACTTCCATTGAAATAGGAAAAGATTAAGACACACAGTTCATCCTTAACTTGAGAAAATTATATCCTGCCCTGGCACACCTCTCCTCAGTGAGCCTTCTTACCCTCAGAAAAGAGAAATTGCAAGGTCCTCCAACCCATCCATGTCAAAGTCTCAATGCCTTTCCTTCAGTCTCCTCTGGATGTCATCTTGGCAACTACAAAATGAATGGAGAGGCCGGTACAGAAATGTGTTTGTTTTTAAAACCCACCTAAACCTGCCAAAAGATTGAGCAAAGCTATTTTTCTGTCATATATTTGTCTGGCATATATTTGTCCATGGAATTTATATCCAGGCATATGAAAATAGAGTTGTTGCTGTATGTAACAGTTTGTGCAATTCAAGATAAAATATGGTTTTGTTGGCTTGTTTCTCTTGAGATGATTTCAAATACAATAGACAACGGAGAGAGGAAAATCCAGCGATTGCACCCATGGGCTGGATAACAGAGTTCTGCCACTTTGGCAGTTTACCGTAATTCAGTAGTGTTTATGACGATAAGAAAGCAATTTGGTGAAAGTGAGGTAAAACAGCTAATACAGAGCAAGATAAAACTGCAGTTAATTCAACCATCAGGAAACTGACCACTGAAAAATGGTCCTGATATGTCATTTTGAGTCAGTCCAGGTTGTGATTTTACTCAATCCACTCCTTGTTTAAGTTTCAGTGCTAAAAAGACCATTTGTCAGACTGTCACTCAAGCAAACTTTATGCAACAGATACAAAGCAACCATAGTACATTGCTCTGGTGTAGCAAGACGCAGAGGCCCTTGCCAGTAAAGTTTTTCTTATACTGTTTGTATTTCATCAACCTTTCCAAAAGATAAAGATGTGATGTTGGTGGGAAACAAAATCCAGTAGTCCAATGGTGTTTATCAACTGCTTAGAGCCAGAATTGTATGAGAAGTCAAACTGAAAGTGAGTAAAGACAATAAACAGAATGATAGATGTACTGGCACCTATTTGCATGTTATTTCAAGTCGTTGACAGGCTGGGATATAGCCTGTGCATACACAAATGTGCTTTTGCCCTCACGTTTTTGCCAGGCATTCTCTCTGCAAGCAGCAGTGTAACTCTGGTGCCTACATTCAACAAAAAAAGCAGCCCACGAGAATACTGTGTACCAGAATACGGCTCACAAGCCTTATTACTTTTCATAATACATCATCAGCAAATAGAGAATATTAATCTAAAAATTTCTAGTAGATTCAGTCATGAAGCAAATGCTTCCATTTTAGATAAGAAATTGAATAGGAGACTTACAACAAAGTCCTTTAAAAAAAACACCTCGCCAAGACTAAATTGTGGGCGTTTTTCCACTTTACAAGCATCCACGCTACCACCACTAAAACTATTACATAAATATTCACTGCTGTGAGTAAGTGTTTCGAAACATGATTCCTAACTGGCATTTAAAAAGTGATCATTTTGGAAAGCAAGGCACTATACAAAAGTCCACTGGTAACAAAACAGAATCTCCTCTCCTTTTCCACCAGTCAAAGGCTGGAACTGACAGACAAATAACTCTCTGTTACTGGAACTGGATATCTGATGTTCTGAGAAGAGAGAAAAACATGCTATGGTGTCAGGTAGTTTCTCAGTAGAAAGGAGAACAGTTAAAACCTGGGCTGTAAGCCCATCAAGTTTGGGGAATTTAAGTCAAGTAACTATGGGGTTAATCCAGGTAATATTGATATTAGTACAAAGGGTCCCTTAAGCAGTCTATAGATTAAGAGTTTAATTTTTCCAGTACTTCATAAGAACACTCAGATCATGAGGTTTCTGTTGCTTGGTATCCTCCATTGTCCAGTAGAAGCTGGCTCTGATGATAGCTGGAGAAGGTTGCTTTTTCACATTTTTAAGAACTTATGCCTTCTTACACATACTCCTACAAAGCTACTCGGCAACGGGCTTTCTTTTTAAACTTCCTCTTTGATTTTCAGATTCTTCTAGTTTTGTATCTGCCGACTACATTGAGGTTCAGGGAGGGGTTATTGTTGGTTTTGTAAAGGCACAGAATGTAACACAATTCAACAAGCTGTCTCAAAGATACTGTCAGATGCATACTACTTGAAATGTAAATTCAGCCCAGTGGATTTCTAATACGGAGACCAATTTAGGATGATCTGAGTAGGAACTGTTGACGGAATACAAAACCACAAGCCAAGATTCTTTCTAAAATCCAGCTCTGACATCAGCTGTGCAGTGGAAAGCCATCATGTGTTACGGTGGGATTCATTTTGCTTAACTTTCGATGTCTAAATACCCAACCAAAATGTGTCAACAGGTCTTCCTCTGTAGCATCATAACACAGACGGTAGACTAGGCAAAATGAACTCATCTTTGGAAGTGCTATGAGAGCTATGGAAGTGCCATGAGCTCACTGCTATGAGAGAGAAGCCTTACTTACATGAGGCAAGTGGCTTCAACACTTACTTCAGGTTAGAAACCTCTCTTTGCATGATGTTTTCAGAGCTGAATCCTACCCCTGGAGGTGTAGCTGTGCTGCTGTTGCAAGTAATGGCAGCTAGAGATGGTCTGTAAAATTTAGGGCAAGTCCACACTTAAAGCTTTTAATGGTAGATTAATATTCTTCAGAGGCATGAGATTATTTTTGACAGCACTTATCCTGGCAAAAGTCCTAATGTAAACAAAAATTGCCTGACATAAAAAGGGGTTTTGTTGTTGCTTTTTTCTGTTTTACTCAGGAAATGGGTGTAGGTTGTTTGGGCACCCCTTCCAAGTAAACGTCTCTTCAGTGCAGGAGAAAGCGGCATCTTGGTTGATGCGATGGGAATCCCAGAAGCACGCGAATCCTGTCCTGGAGGAAATGTTGCTCTGGGCTGTGGGGTAGGGAAACGACCATACCTAGCACTGGGGTAGGCTCTCTTTTGCACAGGATTTCCTTGGTCTCATACCCTCTTGACACCGTTCGGGCCACGGTCTCTTCCCTGCTCCGTGCAATTGCAACCAAGATGCATCTGGGCTTAATCTGGTTTCTAAATGAGGGCAGGCTGCTCTATCTGGTGGATGGGTGACAGAGGAGAGCGGCGGTTCCTCTGTTCTGCGCAGCGGTGAGATACCTAGCAAGAGAGGAGTGCCGATGCTCGTTAAACAAGTGTCGTGCTTAGTGTGGGGGTTTTGACAGGCCTGCTGCAAAAGCAATCTTCGCCTGATATATCCTAAACGGTATAAAAATGTCATCACCCTCTCTCACAAACACAAACACACAGACAAAATCATTTTAGCCTACAGCCAGGGGTTTTAAACATGGAAGTGGACAAGCTGCACCAGCCCACCTTCTGTAGACTAGGCCTTCCTTTTTGGTCTCAGTATCTCCATCTCCCTTCTGTGCATGATAGTACTTTACTTCACAGAGACGCTGTGATGACTAGTTTATTATTGTTTACCGAATGTTTGCAAGATTAAATGCAACGTGTAAGAGATACATATTGTGACCTGACACATGTGTGGCTTGGTTACGCAAGATGGGCCTGTCTGTGTTCTTCTGTAAAGAACAAAGCCCCCTGGATATCAGAAATTGGTCATTACGAATTATGATTTTATTTTTTTTATAAAACAGTTCTAGAGTAATGTGGAAAGTGTAACCTCTCCGTGTTCTCTGGTTCTCCTTAGTCCTGACACATCAAAGCAGCAGCCACAGGGAGACATCTGTCACTAGTTAATGTCATGGTTATGGAGGTAGAACCTTCTCTTCTGTTTGGGCCAATGTGGTCAGCCCTTTGATGGATGCGTTCAGCCTTCATCCAGTTTGATCACCCCGTGCAGCCCCTTGTTCAGATCTGCGTGTGAACAAGAATGTCCTGACCTGAGATCCTTTTTAATACAGCAGGGATCCATGATATAAACCATCAAAGGAAACCTTTGATCTTTTGACTATCTCTTAGTCATCTGCTGCACAATGCAAATAATAATGAAAACAAAGCTAAGGAGCAGAGCAGCTACATTAAAGAATCAGGCTTGTTGCCGGCAACGAAGCTAATCACTGAGGTTTTATCCTACCGTCAGACTCAAAAAGAAATGGGGGGGAGGGAAGTGAAAAAAGAGGAGAAAAAAAAAAAGCTGTGCTCAGCAGTGAAACCTCTTTACTAAACAGAAATATTCCAGAAAAACTAGTTATTTTATGTCAGAGGAGCTTATGAGAGACACAAACGTGCAGCCGCTCTTTACAGTAGAATTTAACAAATAATCCTTATTCCAGTGTATCTCCTGTTTCTTTTTTGGTCTAATTTGCACAGAAATATGTATGAACATCACAATTTGAATATCACTCAGTTTCAAATGAAGTTGTTAGTACTGGAGTCTTCACTGCCTTCTCTCTACTTTTTTTTTTCCTTCCCTTCCTTCCCCCCCCTCATAACAGGCCCTTGGGATGGAAAGGATGTTGATTCAGAAAGTGAATATATCACTTTAGGAAAATAATAATATCTGAAAAACGTGAATCCCTTCGCTGTATTCTGATTTGGGTTTGTAGCATTTTCTGAGACCCATAAAACCTCAGACAAATGTGTGTGACAGTTGGAGCCTGAAGAAGTGTATGCTTGCATATGCACGTGTGTCTGCACGTGCGCATGTTTTTCTGTCTGCATGTGCTTTTGTGAACACACTGAAGGATTCTTTCAAGCTCCGATGCCAAGCATGCCTGTTATTATACATTCTTTCTCTTATATTCCTTTTGCACGTAATTATTTAGCTTAGATGAAATTTTGATCTGACAAAAAGCCTTGAAGTTTTAAATCATTTATTAAGTGAACAGAAACAGCCTAGAAACACCAGTAATCTTCCCCTTCTGTGTGTGCTATCAGTATCTCTGAGCTCTGCTCAAGCTGCCAAACTGTCTCAGAGGTTGAAAATGTTATACAACTTCTACAGCCCATTTGCCGTGCTAAAATGGGTTGCTTTTCTGCCAAGGTAACCAAACTGGCACAGTGGGTGAAATAAATAAGTTACAGCTGTCAGGCCAAATAATCTCCATCACCTTTGTGTTGGTCTAAGTGAAAGCTTAACTCAAATACTTGAACCTGTGTAAGAAGAAAGATTTCATAGGTAAAGAGGCCAAATTAATTCAGAATATTGACTTCAGTGGGCGGATATTATGACGGTGTTGTTAAGTTCACAATCTTAATTTCAGTTATTCTGAACCCTAAACATTGAGGAACAATCTACACCTTTGCTAAATACTGAAGTTAAATGAAAGATGAGGTTTTCTCGGGACAGAGAACTTTGTAATAAAATTGAAGCTGGAAAGCTCCAAGGATAAGCCATTATATGGGACCACAAGCATGTTAAGGTTGATGCAAAGAAACTTTCAGACAAGGTCAAAAGTAGAGTGGTGCAGACAGGTTCGCATCAGGGGAAAGGAAATAACTTTTTTTGGGAGGAAAAATTGCTGCAGGTCATAACAAAAAGTAAAAAAAAGCTAACTTCTCTTGAATGAAAATTTAAGAACAGCCTCCGAGAACAGAGGTAGCAAATGATGCAACAGATTTGGCCGGGAGGAGAGCAGCAGTAGACAGGCACAGTGTTGACCGCTGTGTGGCCATGACACACAGGGTGTCAAACCAACAGGTAAACAAGTTGGTCAAAAAGCCTGCTTGGATTTTTCAAAAGTTTATCTGGAGTTGCCATACCCCTGCAAACTGTCTCCATCTTAACAAACCAAACTTCTTCCATAAAAAACCTGCTCCGTAGGAAAATGTGTTATCAGCGCTGATCTAAACCGAATGACTGTTGCCTAGTTTCTTTAGAGAAACTCTTACGCCTACACACGTGAGGCCAGTCAGCTTAGTTTGCTCAGCCCGTGTAGCTGGAGTTTCATATCAGGCAGCGGTGCTCCTGCAAACTGACCTCCAAAAAGGACTGCTAGGCTCTGAGCAAATTTGACAGTCCTCCAGCCAGAAGGAAGGAGGATCCCTGGGGAATGGGAGCTATGGAGAAGAAGGAAGATGTAGGAGAAAGAAGCTGTTAAAAATATCCCGGGCTCTATCACGCTCAGGAAGTAGTGCATTAGAGAGGAAGGCAAACAGAGTTGTTAGAAAAAGCAGCTCTAAACCTTTGATTTATAAGACCTTTCCTGACACTCTAAAGAAGACAGCAAGTGAGGGACACTACCTCCTATTTTCTGCTCTGTTTTACACAAGAGATTCAGCATAGCAAAAATAACAGGCACTGTGGACATTAAGAATGGGTATTTGCTATAATGTAACTCACTGTTGCTGTACATTAGAGTGAGAACAAACTAGCCCTTTTACCTGCTAATTATTCACAGACAAGCCCAGACTAGCCCTGTGTAAGGGTTAGCAACTATCATGAAAAAAATAGCCTGGTATATGCCATTTCTAAAAGGTGTCTCCTTTAAATTATTGTGTTCCTTTCTTAGAGGATACGAGGGAGACTGTTTAGTGCACAGAGAGTAACTCTTGGATTTGCTAGATTTGTCAGTGCAACCGTGTTAGAAGGGACATGAGCAAGTTTAGTTTTACAGCTGGATGAACCTGGGCAGACACCGAAAGTGTAGGTGCTTTGAATTTTTATGGTGGCTCATCCCACAAAAGCCAGAGCAGTACAGAGGGGTTGACAACACCATATTTTTTCTTAACTGTAGCTGAACTGGGAGCCCTTCAAAAGACTTATTGTTGTACCAGCGTTGAACCCTCAGACTGTATCCAGAGGACTTTAGATTGGTTTTATTTTCATATATGCATGCCTTCCTGATTTTGTTTTCCTGTCTTTTTTTAGCACTGTAGTTTTTAAGTAGATATTGGCAAGGGAGTGGAAATTTTACTTAAATATGTCATTGGTGGTCTTTGAAAGGAAAAAATAAAGATATTTTAAAAGACCTGCTTGAATAACAAAAGGATTTCCCCCCCCCCCTTTTTTTTTTATTAACATCCATGAGCTTTTTGTTGTCTCTTGTTCCTTTCTTTTTGGACTTAGACTAGAGATTTTTTGTTGTGTTTACTCTTACTAGCTTTTGTGCCACTTTGCTTTAATTTCTCTGTGTATTTTTAGCAAATCACCATCCGTACAATTAATGGAAAATCCCATTTTTACAGAGTTTTTTAAAGTTATTGTTTCAATTGTGTTACAACACAAAGATAGCCCCTGTCCCAGGGAGCCTCCAGTGTGAGACTTAAACAAAATACAGCCACTAACTAAACACACTCTGAATCTTTCACAAAAATAAAACATTGGTTGTCAGAAATAATATATAGAACTCTTTAATATGAAAAATTGCAATCTTCAACTGACCACATATCCTGCAGGAGTAATTATGTCATTTCAGAAGAAAATAAAACAGCCATGTTTTGTCAAATATAAGACATTTCACACACTATCAATTTTACAGATATAAATACCTAGGGGCATGCACAAACTCTATGATCACCAATGGCAAATTGCCAAGTGAGGACAGATTCATTAAACATTAGAAGTATCAGGCACCCACCCAAACCCATAAATTAAAATTTTAAGCCTTGAACATTATGCCACTGCATACAAGTTAAATATGTTTGGAGACATTTTTATGCAGCCTAATTAGAACTGAATGGAAATCCCAGTTAATGTATGACGTAGCTCTTCCTTAGCCTAGTTTTCTTGGCTAAAAACAGTCTTAAAAGAGTCATATTCCTTTCTGCAACTTGTTGCAGCTAAAAGAAGCTGGTGGTAAACTGGGTCCAGAAGACGTTAGAAAACTGCTGCAACTGGATGGTTAAAACAACCCCAGTCTGTTTAGGTTAGCGGGACTGCTGATAAACCTTTGTAATCTGCAGGCAGAAAGAGTGAGTTCTCAATGAATATTCTCAATAGCAGTGACTAATCTTCTTTGAAACTAGCTCCTGTCACCAGATGAAATTGTCAGCAGGCTTCTGCAGCTACTGTTTGAGAAGCCAGTCTCTATTTACAGTTTTAAAAAGCTACGTGCATCTCGGCAACCAGATACAATTAAACTTGGAGTTTAAACAGCACGGCAAGCCCGAGCCTCTTTTTCTTATCTTGCGTACTAGGTTACACCCATCCACAGCAACTACCAGGGAAGACCTTTGTGCACTGGACACAGCAAAGAGAATAGCTTGAAACATGAGCTGCTTAATTTGCCACCTAAGGAAAGATTGTGCAGTTTGGTCTATAACCTTAGTTACATTGAGGAGTTAAAAGATGAAAAGCCATAATGGACTGTTGCACTCTTGTAGTGGGAGACGTGTTCATTCTCTTCAGCTGAGCTCAGGCGTTATCCATAAGGTACTTGGTATTTCATCCAGCTCCAGGTTTCTTACTCATCCTCAGTTACCACTTTGCTGGGTGCCATTTCCTAAGGAGCTTGCAAAGGGTTGCTCTCAGTTGTGATCTTTTTCTCCTTTTAATTGGGGAATTGGTGTAACTGACAAAGATTCCATGGTGTTGTGTCAAATTGCATCTTAGATTAAAAATTACAGAAATATACACATTTTTCTTTCTGTTTTTTAATAAAATTCAATACGAATGTTAGGTTCTGGCCAAAACATCTCAGTGCCCTAAACTTTAAGGCATAAAAAAAAAAAAAAAAATCTGGTCTCCATAATTTTGAAATATTACACAGAATATTCTCCATAATATTCCTTTCTCTACCACTGTGTTTCTTTGCATGCAAACCAGGAGCTTCACAAGGCTTCCTCTTGTTTATAGCTAGCGGGTAACCATGCAGTTATGCAAACTGAAGCATAGGCGGTGACGGGAATAAAGTTAGACGAAGCAGATCTCTCATGATTCAGTTACGGATAGCAGTTTCTACATGGTGGAAAGCCAATTCCCTGCTCCCCTAAATCACAGCTGTTCCCAGAGGAAGGGCCCTAGTCCAGACTGGAGATGGCAGAGGAGCTAGATGTGGTGCCAGTATAAATGGGATGCTGGGAAACAGCATGACCAAGAGTCACGATCTGGCAGCTTTTGCGCCAGCACTGGTGCTCATGCTGTGACTAAACTCGGGTGTCTCCCCGTTTTTTTCTATCCTCTCCTGATAAGCCTGAACTTTAGCTGAGCGAGCGCTAGTTAGTAATATTTTAGAAGTTACAAAGGGTCTGAGCAATCCAGCGCTGAGTGAAGTGCTCTTTTGGTCAAGGGAGTCACAGAAGAGAATAACAGTTATAAAGTAATGAATTTGCAGCCATTATGTTTCTCATCTTGATTCCCTCTTCAGAGATAATGATGAAAGGCGGTAGAGGTAGAGGAGACAGGATGAATAATTGATTGTAAAGCATATTCACAAGTAGGTAACGGCAACAAAAAATCTCCACTGACTGTTGCAAAGATCCTGCAGGGAATGCTGATTGTGGATCATTTCTGTGAAGGACTGGATATTAGTGCCTTTCATGGTAAATTAAGGTTGGGTTACTTGGCATTAGCTCTGTTTGAAGTTCAAACAAAAGATAAAGGTCCCTTCAAAAATAACACAAGGAATTATTTTTTCTTTTCATGTTTTGTTTTGTTTTATCAAATTAATAATGCTCATGTACTCCCCATTCGCCCTGTGGCTATGATTCATATGTGTGTATATGCATAAATGAGAGATACAGGCTCTCAGAATTTACCACAAAAATTAAAACAGGAAGGCAGATGGCAGTCTTTTATTCCATCTGTATTTCACTTAATCAGCTACTCTTATCAGAACTGCTGCTTTGGAAATCAGTGGTTCTTATTTGTTCTTTGCAAACTAGAGACACACAAGCTGCTCTTTTGTGAACGTTCTGCTGGCTGACACATATGCAATACCTATCTATATGTAAGAAAAGTGAAAGACAGTGAAATTACCTAAAAACATTTAGCATACATTAGCTAGGTTTAACAGAAATACTTTGCCAAAAGATAGACAAGTCTGGGGCCTTAATTTTCCTCTATTTGAGCTATTGTAAAGGAAAATGTCAGTGGAGTCACCCTGATGTAGGGAGCGAAGAACCAAATCTCTTTTGCATGAATTAGTAAAGTCTCAAATTAAATGAAGCTGGGAGGAAAGAGAGAGAGAGAGCGGCACTTATGTATCCATTCTTACCAGTCTGGTAGCTCGCTACTAAAAGAAAAGAAAAGAAAGAAAGAAAAGAGAGAAAAAAAAAACCCAATGAAAAAAGAATGGCTGGCAGGCTGGACACTGTCACAGCGGATTTGTGGAGTTAATTTACCTATTTTGCAGGCATGTATTTTAATAAGATTTAATGAGCTGCTGAAAAGAGGAGTGCTGCTTTTTTTCGACTGATGGCAGTAAGATGAAAACAAGCGGCTTTTTAGAATGACGTTAACTAGCACTTTAAAAGTTAATAGAGCTCCTATGAATCTGTGTTGGCAGCACCTGGAAGAAGCAGGTGGGAATTCCACTGAGATAAATGGCAAGCCAGGGGCAGAACAAAATAATAAAGTCTTATTTGCAAGATCTGGATACAACATCAGTCCTCTGGCAAAATGTTTTTCAAAATCAGTAGAAGTCTTGTCTGCAGTGAAAGGTAAAAAAAGTATTTTGAAGAAAATCTGGGACTAGTAAAATGTTTCTAGTGTTTCAAATGCAGACAGTTCTTTTAGAAGAGTATTTTTTAATTTTTGTAACAAAATTGCAAATCACAAGTGTGATAGGTGAAGGACCATGCAAGCCAACCACAAGAAACATCCTTGTTCCACAATTATTGGAGCTCAGTGGCCCCAGGTTTTGGATAATGAGTTTTTCAGGATCATATCAGTTCTCTGCAGATCAAGAGGAAGAAAGCATGTGCATAAGCAATGTGTCCAAATTCAGTCCTGAAATACTTGCATACTTCCCCTCCAATGACAGTGGGAAGGAAATGCGCGCTACCGTCCGTCCACTGAGGGCTGAATTTTGGCCTCTTGCTTGCAATCCAAAACCAGCATAAAGGTAGAAACTGCTTTGATTTCATATGTTCCTTCTGAGACTTGTTTTGCAGTGTGCTGAAACACAAAGGCCCTGCTTTTCTGGTTTGGCCGAGCTCCTTAAAGGGCAGCATTCAAAGGGAGCGATAGCAGCAGCGGTGGTTTTCGGTCCTGCGTGTTAACTCATCGCGCCTGACGCCAGCTGCGACTCTGTATGCCTAGAGGACAAGTAGCCAATAAGCAAGTCTTTTGACTCTGTCTGGCAGGTTGTTCTCATGAACACCGCGAAGGAAATGTGGCCTGGAGATGTCTACGAAGGGGTGGCTGGAAATCTAGGTGAAAAACCGTATTCAGTGGAAAATTATTTGGGGAACTCCAAGGAGATCTCATACTGGGGAATGTTTACATTAATGATCTTGGTGACAGAGGAGGAGAACACGCTTCTTGAATTCGCAGATGACAATTTGGGAGGGAGCGTAAGTGTGCTGAAGGACAGGATTAAAATTTAAATTGATCATATAGAAATGACCTGAAAATATAGGATGGATTTCAACAACAACAAGTGCCAGAAACTACACTTTAGCAGCAATCAACTGCAGGCATGAGGAATAGGAACGGGTTAGCAAGACAGCAATTTTGCAGAGAAAAACTTGCAAGTGGTGTACTAGATCCAGGCTGAACACAATGCCAGCCTGGGATGTGTAACCAGGAATAGAGACTGATTGACACGTGAAATAATTCTTCCATTCTATTTCTTCTAGCACTCATAAATCTTTAGGTCAGGGTTTGAGTGTTGTCCTGGGTACTGTAGTTCAGGGTACTGGAGAAAGCAGAGGAGAGCAGAGGGTATGATCAAAGGTTTTAGAGAAATGGCCTACAAAAAATGTGACTCATCTCTGGTAATTTAGCCTGCAAAAGGGAAGACTGAAGGAGGAGCATGATGCCATTAAGTACATAAAAGACAGCTAAAAGGAGGAAAAGGATGCTCTGTTCTCTATTTGCATGCTCGATAAGATAAACTGGAGCAAGTAATATGCGGCTAAAATACTCTTCACTTTCTAATGACAGGGGAAATGAAGACCTGGACTAGATTACCTGGAGGGTTGTAGAGATCTTTAAGAAGAGGCTTGATAAACCTGTACTAGGAAGAACAGGGACGCAGCTGACCTGCCTTGGGCAAGGGATGAGCTGGGTGACCTTCCAGCTCCTTGGTCCTGCCACCAAGTTCTACTCTGTGATTCACAGCCCCCTGCCAACAGCCTGGAGGGGCTGTCACAGAGCACAGCCCTGCTCCAGCACTTGCCCAGCCCTCCAGGGGCTGATAGAGGTTTACTTGGCAGGAGAACCTGTGTCATCAGGCAGGTTGTGGCTTCTCCGAGCTGCCAGGAAATGGACGGGAGTCAGCCTAAAATGCCAGTAATGTAACAAAGAGGCTGAAAGTGCAAGAATTCAGATGACTGTCTGTAGGGTGAGGTGCCAGATCCAGATGTTGGGCAAAGCTTTGCTCTGTCTCTTTCAGGCTGCCTTATCTTCATCTTCCTTCAGTTTGCTCTCTCTGCCTCTTTTATCCCTTAGGAGAAATTAATTTTGAACGTTTTTGTGAACAAATAAAGACCAGTGGCTTGTGGGTTTCATAACGCATCGCTTTGTGGTATGTCTTTGTCTGCACATCACAAATTCCAGTAGATAAAAAAACTGAATAAATATTTCATGTAAAAAAAAGTACCACAGAAAAGAGCTAATTAGCTGGATTGATATAAGTTGTTCTGTGACCCATGAAAATATGTTAGTCATAATGCTGTTCTTGATAAACTCCATGCAAACTCATTCAGACATGCTGTCAAGCTAGGAAAGGGAAACGTGAAAAGCAAGGAGAGGCACTCAAGGTAATATTAAAAGAAAAGTCAGAAGAAAGATTTTTGTCTTAAAGCTATCCCACAACGTCTAACTCAGTTCTGCCGAAAGCTGCTGACAGCACCATAGCCAAAGTGGGTAAATAGCCTCCCAGAGTTATGAAGCTGGAGTGGTGTGATTTGTTCTGCAGAGGGTGGAGTAAGAATGAGGGCAAGGCTTGAGGTGTGGTTTTTAAATGGTGCACTTAAGGTCACGGACCGACTGGCTCCAGTCAGATTATTGCCCTTATGTCTGCAGACAAGCCTCTTAATAGTATACCCCGCCTTTAGGAACTGCACAGAGGAAAAACAGTCCATCTCCAGGACGATGTACGAGATTCAGCTACCCCCCTCACCAGAGAGGACTCAGCATTTTGGTCTCAGAATATAATTTTTTATTGAGGTCACAGAAGTTAGGACTTTTCAGTAATTGAAAGGTGAGGAATGGAAATACAGTTTTAGATGAAAGACGAGGGGTGTGTAAATGTTCCCTTAAGAACATGTCTGTGAGTGTGCCTGCCTATTTGTATAGTCCCCTTCATTCAGCAACCAGCAAAGTCAGGCTATGCACAACATTTCCATACTGGAAATCTCCTTTTGAGGCCAGGCAATCTGCCCTCCTGTAGCTCCTTCTTTCCTCCTCCTGTGAAGTCAGGCTTCGAGGCAGAGCAGAGACCAGCGACCAACTACGCTCCCTTGGAAGGCTTCTGGTGGGTTCCCTCTCCGTGGCATCCCCTGCGGAGTAGAAACCTGCTCCTGTCATGAGCCTCTCCTGGAGAACTGAAATGCCTTAAAGAAGCAAATGTCCCAAATTTGAAAGTAAGCCAGATAAGCCACTATCTTCTCCCTTTATTATCTCAAGCTGAGGCTGTGTCTTGGCAATGAGATCCCTGTAATGGGAGCCCTGTCCATGTTCCTGTCCATCTTTCCAAAAGTGTATCTCTGGCTCCAGCAGAGCTGGGCTCAGTTTCTCCTCTATAGTTTGACGGATCCCATAAGTGTAGCGGGCTAATTGCAACCACAAGACTCCTTCAACCTTCTTGACTACTGAATGATATCTATCACATCTCATTTCTATGAAAAACATTATTTTACTGTGCTTTCTAAAGTAATTTGAGTGAGTTGGTAATGTCTTGAGATTGTAATGGATTAGAGTTCCTGCTTCTGTTGTCAGAGTGACAGATGGAGTAACATCACGTGCCAATAATAAATGTAGATTCTGGATGTCATTTGCTTTAAAGCATTTGTTTGCACATGCGTATATACAAGTACCCACGGAAAAATCTCTTTAAAACTTTTGGACTAGAGCTTCCCCTGTTTATTTCAGTAAAAAGGTGACAATTGTTGAGGAAAACATTTTGAGCAGATAAAGAGAGCAGGAATGAAATCCTCAAACTTTTTTCCGTGGTATCTACTAGAGTTTTGTCTTCCATAAGGTTAGGTTTCTCAGTCTGCTTTTAGACTCGCCATCTGACTCACCCAGGAGCGCCTCGCTCACTGGTCGAATTGGGGTCCTGCCTTGCAGGGACCTAGAAAACTACTGGGCCCCGCTGGAGCAGCGGAGGACTAGGAAAGAAAGGCTCTCCCACCTCAGCTGAACGGCACTGAACCGGAGGTAAAGCGTGCCAGAGGGAGAGGGTGCAGGTGGGGCGAAGATGAGACCAGTGCTCCCAGTTACACTGCAGTGCACCTCTCTGGGAGAGCCCGCTCCCTGCCAGCGGGGCTCAGGGCACGTCTGGATCCTAGCCCAAAGCTACTCTTCTCAGATGCTACCAAAATCACCTCAAATTTGGGATTCAGAGTTGCTAGGACACAGAGTTGGTGTCTGTAACAAATTTTGGAATGATTCTGGGCTGAGATTTTAAAATTCATCTTACGGCTCTGGGCAGTGGACTCTTAATGTTTTTCAGCAAAGACACACCTCGGGCTCCTTGGCAAATCCTGGATCTAAGAGCAAGTGCAGTAACCTGCAGAAGGCTATAAACTGTGTCTTGGCCATGCCACATGTTTTATTTCCATTTGAATTTCCTCTATCCCTGTATTCCTATAATTTCACCCTGTTTTTTGAGCACATAAAAAAAACCCCAACCAAACAAACCCCAAACTAAAACACAATGTTGCTCCAAGGAAAGCAGTGATTAGACTGTGACTGATTTGAGGGGAAGTAGATTCCAGAGAGTAGGGTTTTATTTTCAATTTAATTTGATATTCACATTCTCCAGCACACAAAGTTTCCCCAAAAAATACCTTCAGAGGAAACACTAGTCAGCATTTCCCTAATTCAGGGAAGAGCTTAGCTTAATGTACATAATAGTTTCCCACTCACTGCTGGTTCTGGATAGCGTCATGTTTGAGAAGGAACCTCATACCATTTTCTTGTCCTTTAAAGAGTGTTATTCAAATGAAAGTGAAATCCAAAGAACACTTAATTAATAACAATAATTGACTAATGAATACAAATGAATAACGAATGATGCAATAAATGGATTTAATTACAGTCACAGTTAAATACAATGTCAGCACCTTTCTGTGGAACATGGCCAACCCACAAGAGTTTTGAAATCACGAACTCCAGGCCAAGATTTTCACCCTGCTTATTTCAGATGCCTTTTGGGGGGGACCCAAGCTCAAGATGAAGTAGTGCAGAGCACTTTTTTTGCAGAACAAGGGTGCTCTGAGCTTTCTAAAGTCAGGTACCAGTACGGTATCCTGAATTTTGCGTTCCAGAATGAAGGGTCACTAGTTTACCTTTGGGAATCCCAGGCATATGTTGAAGCAGGTGCCCAGCCTACTGGACTGTGAGTGTGGGTTGTTTTTTTTAAACAGCTATAGACATGTTGAGAGTCCGCTTTAAGTTTGTAAGACACATCCATCCCTTTTTAAGCAGCTGCAAAGTTACAAAGAATAAGTGCCTGTGTCTGGTAGGTTAAAGCCTCTGCCTGTGGTTAATTCATGCCTCAGAGCTCAAAGCTCTAAAAGTGCTGGGTGGATCGTTGTGGTTTCTCAAAATTAAGGTGTTTCATTCCCCATAGTTTCTCCTTCTTTGTGTGTCATCATTTTCAAAGCTTTTATGGCAGGCTTAAATTTAGAGTCCTTGTGGCTTTGTTGGGGCACCACCTTTACCCTATGTGGTCACAATTTTGTGCTTCCTGTCTTTGAAAAGATGGTGCCAAGATGGGTGGGGAGCTTCTCAGTGAGGTAACCAAGGATGGGCAAAATAGCATCACATATAATTTATTTTCCAATTTCAAGGCCAGTAGATAGGCAAGAAGTATGCTTAGGTACCTAACTGCATTCAGAAAGAACGGGCCAGAGTTAAGTCAAGGCAGATGTATTTCATGGTTGGTCCCAGTGCTAATTTCATGTGTTGGGGGGAGTAGTCAAGGATGTATGGGTGTGTAAGTATAGATAGATAGATGGATGGATGGATGGATAACATACCAATTATTTCCTTGGAACTTTAATTGCACTGTTGGACATGTAATCTTATTTACAGGCCACCAACATCTTCCAACCCCGGTATCTAAAGTTAGCTTTCTAATTTTATATCAAGGTTGCTAAATGAAGGAGGCCTGAGCTTTTTAAAAAAACAGTAGGAACTGCTGCCTTGTCAGCCCTTCAGGAAAGCAAACAATTTCTACAGGCAGACAACTATGCGTATTTAATTTAGGAAGCCAGCTGCTTCTGCTGTGAAGAGCAGTATCTGGCTTGCCCATAGACAGATGATCTGTTAGTGCACATAATACATTTCTATGTAGTCCTAGCCCTGAAAATGTGTTTCCTGGTAAAGGATTAGGGACATAACTGTTCTGTGAAGCAGCAAACCACTTTTCAACCATAATGACCATACAGTTTATTTCACAGTATGGAGCACTTTCTACTTAAACTGCAAAATAATCTTTTTTCAATGGTTGTGTGCACCCTTAAATGTTGTAGTGCGCAAAATGAGGGTCTGAAAGGTATCTGGAAGATTTTTTTCTTTGATTTTCTCTGAGGTATCTTCTCTTCCTATATTTCCAACATTGGAAATGCCATGGATCTCCAGCACGATCAGCATGTGTTTACTCTGGAGGCCCGTCACGGCCTCTGGAAGACCAGGATGGGCACTGCAGAGCCCTTTTACAGATAAGAGGGAATTTAGAGTTCTCCTCTAAATAGATCTCTCCTTAAATATCCATTTGGTTTTGGAGTTTACAAGATTTTTAAAACAAGCAAAGCAAATACGTGATTAAAAATATCCTGTGTTCTAAAATGGTCTCTTATGTTGTTTTAAGTCCAGTGGTTCTTCAGTTGTCATGTGGGACAGGAGAGTTGCGTCTCCATTGTAAAGAAACAGATGTGACATGTTTTTACAGTGCTCTGAGGGTTGAAAGCCTGAAAAGTGATTTGTATTATTGCTGCTTTTGTAGGGCAAAGCTCTGCCCGTA
Source organism: Haliaeetus leucocephalus (assembly GCF_000737465.1). Classification (NCBI taxonomy): domain Eukaryota; kingdom Metazoa; phylum Chordata; class Aves; order Accipitriformes; family Accipitridae; genus Haliaeetus; species Haliaeetus leucocephalus. The sequence continues at coordinate 2,809,943 of NW_010972909.1, read as the reverse complement.
TTAGTTATGCAAAACTATGGAAGGAAAGAGGGGTTTACACATAAGATTTTGTCCACAGCACAAATTAATTAAATGAAAAACAGAAGGAAGATACACTGTATTGTCTTTCCGGATACAATTACCTTGTTGACTTGAATTCAATTCAGGAAAGTGCATTGCTAATAAAAACCTCCGATGAATATGAAGCAGATGTCCTAATCTGATACAACTGTAACCTGGAAAGAGAGGTTGCACTAAAGTGATTCAGTGGTAAATGAGGTAAGAGGTAGAATAAAATATATAGCACGTAAGAGGCAAGCCCAGTGGCTCAGGCTTTGAGATCTGTACTGTTACTCAAATATAAAATCCTAGTCTCATGATTGATAAGATCATATTATTCTCCTCTCTGGATCTCTCTGTTGGCGTGCTCCTGTGTTCCATAGCAAGTCCCTTTTTATTGGACTCTTTGGCCATTGCCAAAGTCCTCTTCAAACTCAGAGGTGAAAAAAACCCAAACCTGTAAACCTTTTTAGCATTGACTTTTGGGTTGAGAGGAAGCTAATTTGTGATAAAAATTGCTTCTGGATAAAGCTTATTTCTTTTGAGAGCTCCACAGATATCAGCCCATGTAATAAAGGTACTATGAACACCTATTATCGAAATGGAAGTTTCCTTTCAGAAATAAAAAATTCCAGGATCAAGCTTTTAAAAGGGATCAAGTATTTGGGGCACATTTGGTTTTAGTGGTTCTGCTCAGGACTTCCTATATGCACCTAATTTTGGGCACCTGCCAGTCATCCCATCCCCACCCCCTGAAAATGACCAAACACAGTACAGACCTTCTTATAAATCAAATACACAGAAGTCTAAGTTACTTTGGAAGCTGTGGCCATAACTGCCAGCATTTTATGGGCTGCAGTATTTGTTTCTGCTCTTTGCCTATCTGCTTAGACTGCAAGACCTTTGAAGAAAATAGCATGTTCTCCTTTGTGCTTTATACAATACCTTGCACAATGTTAGTTAATAAACAAGCATGCAAACAAAAGAATAAATTCCATTGAAAACATGCAGAATACTTGAGGCTCTAAATATCTTTTTAATGGGATAGTGGTTATGGAAGAGTCTGTTTTACAGTGCATGTGGGTCAGCTGCAAAATACGAAAACAAAGGTCATATTTGGATTCACTTTGTGGCTCTGATCCATGCTCCTTTCATTAAAGCTCCTTCCCTCCCCAGCCATCTCTTGCATGAGAAGGAGACAGGGCAACCAGGAGGATTACAGAATAACAAAATTGGAAGGGAGTTTGGGAGGCGGTGGAAAGAATAAACAGATTTGAATGTCAGGTTCTGCCAAGAAAGCACCTGGAACGAATGTATTTTTCTATTATTGTATGCTAAGTGGGTTTGCCCGAAGAATTGCTTGGAATGTAGTAGTGGCATTTCCTGAGGAACAGGTTTGAAATGAGCTTAATCACGACCAAGTGATACTTTGCTAATTTTGAAAAGGCAGATAATTATTGGACATTTCCGTGGGCATTTGAAGGGGTGGGGTTTTGGAGGGGCTTGTGGGGGGGGGGTCAGTTTAGAAAAGAACGAGTGAAAGCTTGTGAACCAGATGTTTCTTCTCAGATTACAGCAGCCTGCTTGGTCTACATGTACAAAATGGGAATAGGCCTGTTGCAGTACCAGGTGTTATATCGAACATATAGCATTACTGTTATATTGTTTATACAGTAGTCCTCTAGCTGAGTCTCAGGCATGCCATGGGCTTACACTACCATGCTTAATATCTGCAGGAGTGACTATGAGAGGGCTCTGAAACAAAGTTCTCTCTGTGTTAGAGAAAACCCTGCTTGAAGCTACATCAGCAGGGAGGCACTTAGGCTATGGTATCACGACGTAGTCCAGCACCTGAAACTTTTGCCAGCTTGGATCACAGTTGCTGTGTAGAAGTCTCCGTTGAGTGCTGCAATAAATGGCTTAAGGTAAAGAAATTGCATGGGTCAGCGAATGCGGGGTAACTTTACCGTGACTCAATGTACGTATTTCAGTGCTGTCTAATGTTTAAAAGGTATATTCTGAAAGTAGGAAAAACACAAACAAGGCGGGGGGGGAATATCCAACAGAGTATCTACAAGCAAGCCGGACTCATTTTCTTTATTCTTTACACCCCCATCACTGTGCCTACAAAATGTCTCTGAAGAGGGATGCTCACATACTAAACGTTCATATGTAGAACTACCGTTGCAAGTGTTTAAAACATAAATTGGACTGCATTTTTATATGATCTCTGCTTATCTTTTAAGCTCTGGCCAGACTTTCAAAAGTTACTCAACAGCTATCATCTCCTCCTTGTTGTCAGCACTTGCGAAGAGCTCAGCATTTACTCAAGTGCTTACACTGGAGTTGCAGTCTTGAAAAATTCAGTCATTAACATGGGTACTTAATGGTGGTCTTGAAAGTATGGCTGGCACTGCTTCAGAAAGTATGTGTCCAGTGCTGTGACAATAGGTAGCTTTTAAATCCAGAAGCAGAGTTTTCCCAGGCCAAATATTTTTATGGACACTTGTTTTATCTTGTCAGTGCTTGTTCGCATGGTACGCTATTTATGAAGCATAAGATAACATCAACCCTATAAACATATATTTCATTTGTAGGTGTGGTTTATTTGCCATGAATACATTCACATACGCAATCTGGCTAAAGAAAGCAAGTTGTACACAGCTAATCAGTGTTAAAGCAACAGCTTTATTCTGTAACTTGAGACGAAAACAGCTGAGTCATTATCATCTTTGAGGGGTAAAAAGACATCCAACTTTTTTATGCAATATGACTAATATCCTTCTTTTTATTTTTCTCTTTGCTCATCCTCCATCTCCAGGTTAGAAGGCATTGTCCAGACTTTTAAATCTCTGTGTTCTCCAATTTTGAGGAACATAAGCCATTCTTTTAATTACAGGATATCTTTAAGGAGGCAAGAATCGTCCAGACTTTACTAATACAGACCAGACTTTATTAATATAGATTGCAACTGACCAGTTACTAGGCAGAAGAAATGGAGAAAATAGAAATAGTTGGGTTCTTGCTGCCTCTGAATAAAAGACAGAAGCTTAAATATGGTATTAGGGGCCTACCTGTAGGGACCTACTTTTAGGGTGGAAAAATCTGTCTAAATTTTTGCAGGTCTTGTTGTCCTTGAAGAAGTTAGAAGTCATTATAAGTGACTAACGTACTCAATGAATTGTTACTATGAGTTTTCCATTAGCATGTTGATGTTATTGGTTGTCTGAAGTTCATATTCATCCATACAGCCCAATATTTTCTAGGAAAGAAAAGGAGTTTATCTCTGAATGGCTAAGAGAGAGAGACAGTTTTTACTGTTTTCTTTGTGATGAGTTAGCTTAATTGTGCTCCAAAGGAACATGAGAATGGCAGTTCTAGATCAGACCAAAGGTCCAGCGAGGACACTACCCTGTCTCCAGCAAGGCCCAGTAGCAGTTGCCTGGAGAAGAGTGTCAGTGCATGGCAAATGGGTAGTGCTATTCCCCATTGTATTTTCCCAGCCTCCAGCAATCTTTCCCAAGACAGACATGCTATCTTTGTATTAAATGCAAAGCTCTTGCTGCACCTCTCTTCCATGTCTTTGTCCAATCACCTGTTGAACCTGTGCTAACATTTGGCACTGAGAGCGACTTGTGGCAATGAGTCCTACAGTCTGGGTGCCACCCGGAGTGCTCTTTCTGTGCTGCAAACCGATTATTTCATTTCATGCCCCCTTGCGCTTGCCTGGTGGGAGGCAGTGGACAATCCTTCTCAAAGGCTCTCTCAGGGTGAAGACATACTAATCACAGACCTGTCAATTCTTGCTCAACTCTTCAACCACCATCACATCTCATAAAAGAAGGACTCCCCCGAACCTGATTTGTGTTTACAAAGATAGCACTGACTCCTGCTCAGTTTTTGAGGTGCTCTTCATGAGGAGGCAGATCTGGAGTATGAATCCTGCCAGAATGGTCCCTGCTGACTTGGCAGTTTGGGCAATTATGAATGGCATCCAAGCACCAGGGCCCTTGTGGCTTTCATTCAGGCAGGGGGTGCCTGGGGGAAGGGACCATGCTCAGGTTGGTATTCTTCATCAATACACCGAGCTGTAACTCAACATGCTCTGCATATGCTGTAGGGAGCATGAGCACCCCGCTCCTACCCATACTGCTAATCAAAGGACTCGTAATGCTTAAGTTCCTATGTGAATCAGGACATTAACCTTTTTACACTTTTTCTTAATGCAAGTATAAATATCCCTGGCGGAAATCCTTGCCATTCTTCTGTATGGACAAGATTTTACTGAGCTGCTGTCTTCTGTAGTGCTACAATATTCACCCTCACTGATGCATATGATTTATTTGTGCACATGTTACTGTATATCATATGAAGACAGACATCAGGTGAGTCCTGATTAAGGACTACTGATGCTTTTATTAACCCAGACAATCCATTAAAGCACCAAATTTTCATGAGAAGTCAGCATCCAGGAGTTCCCCTGCAGGTTGCTGTAGTAATGAAGGGCCAAATTTTCATAAAGGCACACTTAACACAGCTGTCTGAAGTGGCCAGAGTGTCAGAAGTTGTCTCTGCTCAGCTCTTTCCAGGGCTCCATATCCCTCTGAAGAGAAAACCTGGGAGGTACAAGGCACTTCTGGAAACCCAACTGTTTTCAGTTCCTTGGTGGAAGTTCACCTCTTTAACAGTTTGCCATTGGTTTTAACTGCTGAGCATGTTTGGAAAAATGGCAGTTAAGGTGCTTTTTTAGTATTTTGAACACTTGAAGTTCTTACTAAAATAATGGGAGCTAAATATCCCTAAAAATCCATTTATATATTTAAATTCTTAAAAAGGAAATTAAATACCATGTCTTTAAGTATTATGTGTTCTACAAGAACTATATCCTCAAATCTTTAAGGGTAATCTCTGCCTCAAAAGATTTTTCCTCTCTTGTTGTGGTTCACCACACAGTTGCATGAACACAAGAAAGGGTGTGAGACCAAGCGGGACTCAGTTCACCGTGATGTGGAAACTGCATCGTTAATGAGTCTGTGTGTTTGTCCCATTTTGATTTCCTCTCTTTTAAGCATGGGTGAATAGAACAGTACAAGGTTTCCCGGAAAAAAAGTTGTCCCTGCCCTCTACAGCAATACGAACACTTTCCTGTTTTGAGGGGAAATAGTTATCATGGGATTACAGCAATCTTTTTCATAGCTGCATCACACGGTGGCTCCCGGTCATGCTGTATTGACAGCATTTTCAAGCTTCCCTGAGCTTTTTTTTTCCTGAACTTTTCCAACTGAAGAGTTCCTAGCCTTTTCCAGAAACTGTTACCATTAGTTCATAAGTGCATGACCTACTACACTTCTTTTATTCTAATAGTTCAGTTCTTCATGTATGACAGTTTGATCCTTTGCTGTACTGGCAATATCCCAAATTCTCATCAAAAAGTTTGATTAATGCGTTCCTGTGCATTCCAATTATTGTGCCAAGACCATTCAGGAAAATAGTTGAAGAGATCAGTCCAAAAGCTAATCCTTTCACTAGAGCACAGGAATGTTTTTGCTTCCACCTCCAACGTGGTAATCCCTATTGTGCATTGGTGACAAAGACGCATCTTTCTCTTGACCCTAGCCCTGACACAACCTCCTCACATAACTCTTGGAGTTGGCTGCAGCTTTCAGTCCTTGTGGGCCTGGCTGCTTCTGCTCTGATTGTCACAGCATACTATTTCCATTGGCCCCACCAGAAAGAAACCCAAATTGACACAGGCCCCTCAGGGCAGATCAGGAGTCAGAATGACATCACAGCTAGGCCAGATAACTTTTCTCCCATTGATTTATGTTCGTTGGTCATCCGGCAAAGTCGCAGAATTCTCAGGTGAGAAACCATCTTAGCAAGGTCTTTGACAGTCAGACAACATCTATTCATGGGCCTTGAAAACCCCCCCAGGACAAGTGTCAGCGTCTGTGTGTGCCTCTGTGTGTGCTTGTCTAGCTCTTCTCTGCTTCTCCTCCTCCTGTAACTTGTCCTTCAAGTGACTCCTTTTATCCTAGGGATACACGTTGAAAGTTAATGTCAAATGGATGGTGCTGCCGTTGTCTCTGAAGAACAGTGTTTTCTATCAGGTAATGTGCTATTCAGTCCTGATGGTTTGTCCCACTCCAAGTAAAACAAGGAGATTCAAGTATCTCCAGACTTCTCCTCTCTTAGGCCAAGACAAGACTTTAACCCATTCCTGTATCTGATACACCACACTGAAAGGCAGAAACACAGCAAGCATGCAAGTTTAGAAAATACCTCCACGTTCTTTACGCTGTCCAAATCTGTGCTCCATTTCCTCTCCTGCCTTGGCACTATGGCCAAGTTTTAGTTCTGTTTTGTTTTCTTTTATACCTACTTTATTTTTAAGCTCAGAAGTTTATACTTATTTTCCCTTTTCTTGTTTCTATTCATATGGCTGAGGAGCCCTTTGCCATTTGTTTTGAGGCAGTTGAATTTTCTGAAAGACGTTGAATGGGAAATTTTCACAATAGCCCTACAATTCTCCAGTTGTAAGACACAGTTTTTCTTTGACAGATCTTTTCTGAAGATGGATCTTTTTCTGCATATTAGGAGGATCTCTTATTTTTGCTATCCTGTTTTGAGATAGGGTTAGCTGTGAAATCCTTCTCCAGACACCAGTCTGACACAAGTTTCAGACAACTTTGTGTACCTTAATTCAAAGATAGTCTAGGTTTCCTGCATGTTCAAATCCTAGAAATTCTCAGACCAGTTTGTGTCACTAACTGTTTCCCTAAGTTCATTGAAGTTTTTCCTTCTTTATTTATAGTTTTAGTTTGTTTTTCCTTCTCCTAAGTTTAAGGTGGATTGAATCATGAACATTCAAGCTAAGCTTACTTCTCTGAACTGTTTGTCTATCATTTCCTCAAGTACCCACCAAAACCAAAAATAAGATAGCATCTCCTTTTGCTCGTTCCACAAGAGTAGCTGTGAAACAAACCCCTGCCAGGAACCTTTGGTCTCTAAGATTATTGGTAGAATTTGTTCTCCAACATATTTCTGGAAAGTTATGGTATCTCAACATAGTACAATGCTCAGAAATGTTTCTGTCTCTACTAGCATTACATAGACCTTTATTCATCCCAAAATGTGACTCCAGCCTGTAGCCCAAGTTTTTCCCGTTTGAAATGATGGTGACCAGATAGTCACAGTTTTGTTTCTGTTTATCCATGTTATTTCTCTGTTAATGTACAGGGTTACCCATGGCTTTTATCATTACATGTGTTTTCATGGAAGAGCAAGTAATTCCAGCAACTGCGTTTTGATCATAACCCCTATTCCAACCATAGTTAGACCAGGTTTGGGTTATTCCTGCAATGATATGTTTGATGTCCTGCACCAGATGTTCTGGTTTCTTCATTTCAAGATATGTCCTGTCTTTTCTGTACAAAATTTTATTTCCACTTCCCATTGACCATACCTATCACTTACTATCATCTGCCTGGCTGCTCTTCTCATCCTTATGCTCTGTCCATCTATCTTTCCTTGTCTCAGCTACTGTAATACCCTTTATCAAGTGTGCTCTGTGGACTAGGACCAGGCATGGAGACCACATACATCTCCTCCAGGCCTTGCTCCTCGATTTATAATATAAAGCTTTTCTTTTCCGTTGTCACAGATCGTCAATTCCTCTTTCCAGTCCCCCTTTCCTGTACAGTCTCTTAAGAAACCCATCTTGAAAAAAAGGGATTTCTTTCTCTCATAATCCCAAGAGTAGTCCATCCAGACCTGAGCCTGTGTTTGCTGGGGTCAAAAAGGGAAGTAGGTAGCAGTGTACTTGAATGAGCATAACATTATTTAAAACAAACTTCTTTGAAAGGAGTTATATTGAATTAAGCTATAATCTTCTTCTTTGTTTGTAAACAAGCTGTTTAGATCATTTTACAAATCCATAGTGGCTACTGATTCTGTATAAAGGATTATGCAGTTCGTCTTTGTTTTTTGGAAAAGTCCTTCACTTAATTAGGCTGATCTTCAGTAATTTGAGGTACAGACAGCTAAACAAGCTGCCACGTGTGCACAACAGTTACTGTACTGCTGCAAGTTCACACCTGAATTTACCTTATAATAACAAGCTTATCCATCTTAACTCTTAATGTAATATTGGACATTTCAATGCACAACCTGGGAGTATATCAAATAGTCTTGGACTCTTCAGAGCTATAGGAATAAAACTAGACAAATATTCACAGTAATTTTTAAATGGAATTATGTAGCAAGTTGGCTAACAGCCATTGGTGCCTCATTGAGATGTGCCCTTAATACTTTAATATAGGGTTTTAACAGATTGTATCATACATAAAATGGTAACAAGCTCATTTGGAGACAGACCTAAGAAAGCTTTAGTGTCAAATCTCCTTGCCTTGTCCTTCCTTGGAGACATAAGGTCTGTAATTCGTACTTGAAATTGCAGGACTTCTGGCAACTGTTGTTGATGGAACCTATTACATTTTAACAAAACCCCTGTATTACACATAGAAATTACAGTGGCCCTTGGGACATTTCAGAGATCACACTGATTGCCCAGAATTCAGAACCAGCTTTGCCTAATAATTTGTAGTGATACTAGGAACTAAATTTTCCAGGCTTTAATTCTCTCTTAATAACAAAAAAAAAAAACAACAAAAAAACAGCTTAGCAGCAGCCCAGTCCAAAGAAAGCTTGAACTGCCAGACTGAATACTAGTCAAACAGAAGTCAGTATTTCTGCAGTGGCCAGATTATTCAGCAGCAAGCCTCAGTTCTGGCGACAGAGATGTCTTGGATTATAACAGCAAAGTACATAACGGTAGCACAACTGGCTTGTCTAGTCACAGCATGTTTATTTTTATGACAGTGAATGCAGAGTTTTCATATCTTTCATGATTAATGCTACATGTCATTCACAAGGAACTTAATTGTGCTGCGTAGCCATTGCACAAGCTCCATACATTTTGAGTTATGGGCCTGTCACGACGTTTACTAACCTCTGCTTCGACTTTATCAGTTCTGCATAGGAAAGGAGAAGTGAGAAGGAAGGTAACATTTCTGAAACCGTGCATCTGTTCAGTGGGTAGTTTTTATTGCCGCTTTACCTAGCCCAGAGAGCTCAACGCAGCCAGAAGGACAGCGTAACCCCCCCCCAGAGCCAGCAGAAAAATCCTTCATCACCCCATCCACTCACGATTTTCTAACCTAGCGAAAGGTGGGATGGACAGAAGGGATAAGTGACCAGGGGCTGCTGCCTTTTAGCTCCAGCGACAACCAGCTGGAGCCAAACGTGGCCGTGCAAGGCCCGGAGTAGGGCTAAAGCTGTGCCGCAAGGCTGTGCCGCAAGGCTGCCCGGCATCAGGAAGAGCCGCCAGTAAGAAATAACCCAGCTGGGCGCCCAGTTGGCCACGCGAACGCAGGGCTGGTGCAGCTGGAGCTGCATGTGCTGAGTGACTTAAGGCTTGACAGCATCAAAGCCTTCAGTATGTGAAGAGCTTATTTCTCTGGCTGTTTCTGATCCAAAACTTGCAAATTCCTGTGGTTTTTTTCACCACCAGTCTAGCTAGGAGTCTTCGCTGTACGGAGGCCAAAGAAGCTCTCAAGGATTTGCAGTATTCATATAAACCAGAATATTACAGATAAGTGGCTAGAAGTGAGATCAGTCCATCTCATGTCAGGTACCTGTTTCTACTCTGTTCAGTTAGGCAAGTACTGAATTAAAAAAACCCACAAAACCAAACCAAAAAAAACCCCTCTTACGTAGTCCAGATTATATGAGCACAAGTCACCCAGCAGACACCGGACATTGCCAGAACAACCCAAAATTCATGCAAAGAAAGCCCTGAGGAGAAGGAGGGAAACTTTTCTTCAGTCTGTGTATGTCTTGTAAGTGAAGAGCTGATTCGGGACTTTTAAGTTATTTGCTCAGAATGGGACTTTGTCTGAAAAAATGAGAAACAGGAGACAATGAAACAGAAAAGCAACATATTCAAAACTGATAAAAGGAAAAGCTTTCTCACAGGGTGTGTAATTAGACTACAGGATTCATGGCTGCAGGAAGCTGTTGAGGTGAGAATTTAGCGCTATTCAAAGAAGGGATTAGTCTATGTATGTGGCTAATTGTAGTTTCTGTAGACAGACCTAAGAAGTGAAAGGAACAGTAAACCCAGAGCACGGCTGCCTTCTGCAACATTTCTGGAGCTCTCCTCAGACAACTTTGATGCTGACTAGCATCAGAGACAGACTAGGAGTGGCGGGATCTGTATGGACCGGTCTGTAAGGTGGATCTTACGGGGAAATCCCAAATACACTGTCTTGTACATGTGGAGAAGAAGAAGGGGTCAAGTCCACCCAAGTTTGTGATAAGTGAAGTACAACAAAGAAAGAAAGAAACAGTATCTGTGCTAAATTGTAAGTTTGATTTAGAAATTATTTTTGTTGTAATACTCTATGGTGACAAAGGGGTTGTATTTAGAAATAAAAGCACAAAAAAGAGACCGGAGTTGGCTCCATTAGCGTGGGCATCTTCCTTAGCCTTGGGTCACACCAGCAGTGAGCAAAGGTAGCGAAAGGCCTGGAAGCAGTCACCTGCTGCTCAACTGCTAGGTATCCCAAAACTTCATAGGTTTGGACGCAGGTTTGGGTCCCTTCTGCTTTGCCTTCCCATTCTGCTGTCTTCCCTGCTCCCATTCCTCACGTGGTTTAAAACTGTTTCTGGTAAAGTCGCTTGCTTTGGACCCCATCTTGCAAACTTTTGCTAGCGGACATAGCGCTCTCCTGAGTTAAATGCTTAGTCTGGTGGGCTGCAGGGTTGGGGTTGGATCCTGGACTCGCCTATGCACAGTCAGCTTCAGAGGTGCTCCGTGAGGGTGCAGCAGCTAATTATAGGACCTTAAAGGCCTGAGAGCTCTCCGTTTGTTGGGAGGGGGCTAGAGGGGCTTCATTCTTCCTTCTCCCCAGTTAGTTTCTCACCTCCCGCTTGCCATGCGCTTCACTCTTTTCCCCCCACAGCACTATGGCTTTTCTCCAGCGCCTCCATCCTACGTGCCAGATGTAACGAAGCCAGAACAAAGCATCAGTGCTGGTGGGAGCCGTGGGTACCTCTCCCCAGCTGCAGCCCCCACCCCAGCCTGCCCCAAACCCCCCTCCTCATCTGCCTGCTGCTTGGATCGAGGTTGTGCGCAGCTCTGGGCCTGGCCCCATCCCCTTTTCTCCCAAAGGGATCCATCAGCGGTTCTACAAACAGGAATACTTGGGAGGGAAGAGCTTTCTCACTGTGGGTGAGGGTGGACGATACCTGGCCCTGCGCTAGTTCATGTGAGAGAGAGAAAAGTAGGAGCAGTGAGCTGTACAGTATCGGGAGCCACCTGACATAAACGGTGATTTAGACAGACTGCTATAAGCTCAAAAGAGTAGTTTGAGTGGAAAAAAGAGTCAACGCAATGGAACATCCCAAGAATAGAACATGAGGTTTTTATATTTTATAGTCCTAAGTAACTCTGTGTCACAGCTACAGGACTTTTAGGAAACCAGGAATTTTTCTTTTCTTTTCTTTTCTTTTTTTTTTTTTTCATCTTGCTTGAGTATTGCAGCCAATAGCTTTCAATTAACTTCTTTTACTGCTCCCATCAGTTGCTGGCACCTAAACAGAAGGATATTTAATTTTACTGAAATGTGAATGGCAATTTGGTAGGAATAAAAAGTCAAAGTGAAGCAAAGGCTTTTCAGTCTCTGGCACATCAGCAATACTTTATTGATTCGAGGGGTCTCTGCATTCAGCTGTCAAAATGGTACAATGACTATTATGATATTTCTTACACAAACAAACACTGAGGGCAATTTGCAGGGCTTTGGAACACACAGTGAGCAGGTAGGCTGCCATGCCCACTGGATACATGCAGGCTTCTTAAAAGCCTTGCTGTGCACCAGAGGGTGTTTGAGGTTTTTAAATGAAAGGAATGCCTTGAAATTGTCTTCTACAGATGGTATTAAAGGACTCAATCATAAGTTCACTGCAGTCAGTAGAGAGACTCCTTCTGATTTCAGCATGCTCTGAATCAGCCCTGCTCCTGGTATAAAAAGCCCATTTTAAATGATGTCATCCCTTACAATGAAAATGTTAGTGGATTATATGGGGTGAGCTCAATTCAGCCTATGACTACCTTCAAATATACGACGTCTGTCATACTGTCTTGAAACAAAAATCTCCACATGTACAGGCATGCTTCTTGGACCTGATCTATCCCTCTGAAAATAATAGTTTGAAAAATCTTCATGAGCTTTCATTAAGAGAGGTTCTCATGTTAAGGGAATGTACATTTGCAACAGCCAAGAAAAGGTGGAGGGGGGGAAGACAGAGAAAGGTGCAGAAAGCAGAGAGGTAAAAGGATGCTTATGAAAACTGGACAGAAAAAAAGCATTACTCAGTTTCAAATCTCTCTTTTAATCTATAGTAAAGTTTTAAAATAAAATACTAGTGCAGTGTTCAAGTAGCAAAATACCTTACTTGGCATGAAATTATTTTACTTACAAGAATATATGTATATGATTACATTAAACATTCTTTTCCTGTGTTTTTCCTAGTTGTTATGAAAGGCAAGAGCATAACTGATATTCTGGTCAACTGAAACCAGGTGTGGGAGGGTCATGGGTAATGAGAAGGTGTTTAGATTAACTTTGCAACTACACTACTAACTGAAAGGCTGCCCTTAAAAACCCCACAGTTTCTGAAGGAGAAATATCTTGCCTTTATGCTGAAAAGTCTTTTAATAATCTTATCTTTACCTGAGAGAAATATGATTAAATACTGAATCATGAAGTGAATCACTATCATTGAGAACTCTTTTTTTTTTTTTTTTTGCAAGGCTGCAAAAGTCGATAGCATTCCTGCATATAGAGTTCAGAAAGAACCCGTTTTAAGTAACCTAATTTGCACTATATCACTCCTCAGGTTTTCTTTCACGTAGTAGAAAAATTATTAAAAATAATAGGAATGGCCAAAATCATTCTTTTTATTATTCCCTTGATTTCTGTGGAATTTTACCAAGAATTGAGTTCTTCTTGGAAAACTCCAAAACTTGATTAGGAGAGATTATAATTAAATTAATAATAATAATATAATGATACATGTAAAAAACCCTTGATACTGTTGCAAAAAAAAGCCCTTTCATACCTCTTTGAATGTAAAGAGACTTTAAAATTGGGTGTAAATGAAGCTGTAGTGTAAATGAGGATCAAAACTGCAGTTCATAATACCTCATGTCCCACTTGAGCTTTCCGAGTAACTTTGTGAATTGCCTGGAAACACTGGCTCAGCTGTACAAATAACAGGAAGAATCATCAGAATAAGAAGAATAACAGAGAGAATATTAAGCCAGATACTTGAGAAGAACTGAAGTTTTATTTTTAGCTTTTTAGCTGTAAAGTTTTATTTAACGAGCCACTTCCTTTGAACGGGCTTGGCACACCTTTTGCAAGTGATGGCTGCGTGCACAGCCCCCCACCTTTTGAGAGCAATGAATGAGGGAGGTAGTCAGGATCTATTTTTAGTAGCCATGCACTCAGAGACAAGAATGTGTTGGGTTTTTTTACCTTGGCAGATTCAAAACCTCTTCTTTTATCGCAAAACATGGGAAGTCAGATTAAATTGGCAACATTGATTGTGCTCTGTTTTATTGTGGAAAGGTGCATCTTCTTGAAGGTAATAGAGAATCTAGGTAAAAAAGGGAAATAAAGCTTTTGAAAGTTCTTCAGAAATATTCATTGGACACAGCATAAATAGGCCTGTGATCTGTGTTGCGCCCTTCTAAAATCCCAAGGGGTTTTCTTGTTGTTGAAACAGCTCTTTTTTCCCCCCAGGAAACCATTAACATCTCCCCTTCCTTTAGGGAAGCATCTTCAGCATCTTCCCCTCCCATTGCTCCCAGTGCTTCATGTCACAGTGGCCACAGGCTCCGTGTGGAGGGCTGGGTGTCACAGTCTACTTCAAAAGTACTAAAACCAGTGCTGGATGGTTCCCCTTACTCCAGACTGGTGCAGACTTTTTCCTGAGCATAGCAATTCAACAGTCCTTCTACTGTCTAAATGTACTGAGATGGAGAAGTCAGCGAGACACTGAACTGTAGATGTGGTACATGATAGCCCCAGGCGCTCCTGCTTGCCTCGGAGAAATACTGGCTCTTCTCCAGGAGCTGGAGAATTTGCACTTAGCCTCCAGGAAAAGACCTGCTTGCAACCATTCTCATGTTTAATATGAAGAAGTGTTTCCACGTGTTACAGTCAGACGTAATGCACTACAGCTCCTAGCATCTCAGTGTTTTCTTCATTTTAAACACCCACCGCTTAGATCAGCAAGGAGACCTAACCTTAACTGTAGTCATGGTGAAAAGCCTCACCGCACACTCCGTTCCGGGTTGGTGCCCGCAGTGACAGCTTACAGTGGGATGTGCAGGTCAGTTTGGGCTACCTGTGTACGTGGCCATCAAGTTTTGCTGCTGTTTGCAACAAGTGGAAACCTCAGCTGCTGCAGCAGCGCTACTGATTTTTCAGCCAAGCTTCCAGAGACTTCAGTGCTCTTTGGAATTTGGCCCCTCCTCCACAATTCGGCTGTAAATTAATTTTTCTATCCAAACCACTAGCCAAGCAGGGCATTGTTTAGGTCTTGAACTTGGTCCCTGGCATAGCTGCCTAGGCTGTGAGAAGGAGCGCTGCACATTGGTCCTCTCGAGCTTCCTCCGAACCTCAGAGCATTTCCAGATGGATGGAGGGCTGCCACAGTGCAGCAAGGAGAGATTGCGTGTGGGAGGGGGACTCTGGAGTCCTCCCCGCCACCCCAAAAGACACAGCTGGCTTGAGCCTTGACTATTCCAGCTTTTCAAGAAAGGCAACCTTACGTGAGGCTTAATTATGGGGGGTTGTTTTGTTTGATTTATGATTTGTTCTGTGTCAAACCAAATAGATCTGTCTTCCAAAGCTGGGCTAGCAGCTCTCTCAAACTTTCTAGTGGTCTGGGATAGCAATTAACAAGAGGCTGTGATTTACTGCATGTGTTGCTGCCTTCTCTGCCTGCTGTGATAAACTCGAGGACTCTGCAATTCAAACACGAAGGCTTAGGAAAAGTTGGGTGACCTGTGTTGAATGTGTAGATGCAGTAGGTAAATCCCAGTCTGCCTTCAGATATTCCCTGTTGTACTTGGACACATTCAGAATCCCAGGCTTCACATCTGGATCTTCTTGGGCATCCTTAGGATCCACCCCGAGTGTAGGAACACCAAGCTTTCTAAAATATAATGAGACTAATTGAATAACATATATAGAATAGTGGGCCTTAGCAGGGTTCTTGCTGAATTTTTCTGGGAGCCAGCTAAATCACATTTAATTCGTGAGTTCTCTATAAAGTAAATTTCCTGTTCTTTATTTCTTTAACGTAACAAAATGGGATAGAACCTCACCTGCTAGAAATCATTTCAGCTCCACTCACTTTAGCTGAGTTTGACTGGCTTACCCCAGCTGAAAACCTGGCTTGCTGGTCTCTGACTTGTACATATTTTGCTGAGTTTCCTCTTTCCTTTCCACTTCTACACTTTTTCCTTCTAGACATTTTTTCCAGCACTTTGCATCCCTCTCTCTTTTAGTTTTTTAAAACAACCTTGAGCATTTTCTTGTTTTCCCTTCCAGTCTCTCCCCACAGCTCTCTTAATTTTTTCCCTCCCTCCCAGCGTTTGTGGAGGGAGCACAAAGTTTCTGTGGCACATAGAAAGATATCAAGAGAGAATTTGGTGCAAAAGGAGCTGTATGAATCGCTTTGTATGTGCAGGTGACATCATTACACCAGAGAACTTGGTTTTATACTTGTATGCAGAATCTTGTAAAATCCTCAGTTTATGCTAGCATTTTATGGTGTTCCTGTTTCTTTTCTTTTTTTTTTTTTTTTAATAAGGGCTTTTATCCCTTGTAGTTATTCAGTATACAAGAGTTAGTTGATGATGGTGTCCACAAAAGTGTATTTTCCCTGAAGGTAGTGCAGCCAAAGAGAAATATGTTAGATAGACAATGAGAGGAGATAGTTCTGTTCCTTATATCCACAACATTCAGAAAATGACCAGAAGGGGAAACTTGGAAATATTAGATGAAAAATTACTTACTGTGTCATCCAGGGCTATTAGACAAGCTGATCTGTGGGACATGCCTTCCATGACTTTGTTCAGACACCTGTATGAACCAGCCACCCAACACTATACTCTCCACTCTTTTGAATATACTTACCCAATATACCCCATATACTGTGGTTTTACTTCTTGAAGTCCCTCGTGATTCAGATTCAGTAGTATGACATGGATAAACCTAAGAAAACATGAGGCAAATGCAAAGGTAAGACAGACAGGCTCTCTTTCTCTCACTCTCTGCAAAGGCAAAGCCTTAATCTGAATCCGAAAAAATACCTAAGTATGCATGCAATTTTACTTGCTTGAGAAATCCCATTAAAATCAGTAAAATTAGTTGCACAAGTGAAGTCACACCATGCTGTTTGGCAGCAACAGACAGTGCTGCTGCGGCACCTGGCCTTTTAATATGAAAATGGAAGAATAAAATTGGCTGAGAATTTTGACCTGTTAAAAAACCCTAATATTTCACCTAATAATTCCGGGGAAGGCATTGTTGTATGTTTTCTCCCTAAAACTTTTACACAGTTGAAAGAAACAGGATGCTAAAGTCCACCAAACTTTGCTTTAATCTTTGTATTTGCTTGCAATGCTTGTCTCTTGTCCCGTTCTTAGTTTGTTAAAAACTGTGGAGCTTGGACTGGCTTTTCTCCAGTGATGCTTTTGCCCTGATGGAATAAAACCAACAAAACAAAACTATCATTTTTGCCCCCACTCTGACAGTAAATTAATTCCATGTATGATCCTTGTTAGTCAGTTGTTTCCTACTCAGGAAAGTCCGGGCTCAAGAGAGCTGTCCTAGTGTCATGGCTTGTTCTGAGGATTGGTTTTCCCCACGCTTTAGCTTCTCATCTTGAAATGACATTACACTCATCACTTCTCAGCATCACATGCCCAACGTCTCTGAGTGCCCTTCTAAACCTTTATACAAAGCAAATCTAACATTAGCCGTACAAGGCAGCCTTTTGCCTTTTTTTTTTTTTTTCCTTTTGGCCTTCCTCAAAGGCATGAAGGGAGAAGGAAAGAGAAGAGCGATCTTGCAATGGTGGAGTTTTATTTCCTGTATTTCTGCTGCTGTTTCTTTTTGTCATATCCAGGGCTCTGCTGACCACATATCTGGACTTAAGATATGATTTTCCCCCAGATCAGGCTGGCAGAAGTTTCTGGCTGCTCTTTTGCTCTCACTCTTGATTTTCTTGCTTCATTGTTTTTGATCTGGGGACTCTCCCCTCTTTCTACATGATATCAGCTGGACTTCTCTCAACTCTCTTCTTCTTTGAGACTGCAGAGGTCTTGGGCAGTGATGACTTTTCATCTCTCCTGTTTTCCGTCTGTGGCACATAGTTTAATCCCCTGTGTACTTAAGGTGCTGTAGTCTCACTTTCGTCTTTGAGTTTAATATGCTGGTGTCCGGGTGAAACTTAATGAGCTGTGCTACAGAGGAGGTCAGAGTAGATGATCGAGTTGGCCCTCCTGGCCTTCAACTTTATGAAGCCTGCCTAACTGATATTATGTCATAAATCAGGAGAAACAAATGAAATGAGAGCCCACAGTCTCTCCTACACACACACCTGCTGACCGTAAAAACTGGGGAGAGAGGGGTTGAGTGACGAAGGGATACAGCAGCTTTTACATCGGGGTTGCCAGTTCAAATCCAGCCCTGGATGACTGGAAGTTTTTACTGACTGGAGGATTTGTAGCAGCCTTTGTGAAATGAGTTGGGTGGCCTCCCTCCATTTCCCAGTAAGCGTAAAAAACTCAACACCCTTTTAATAGCTCCCATAAACTGGCATAGGATCTCCATTTTGGAAGTTTTATTCATATCAGTGTAGAGGTACGTTGGGTGAATAGTGATTTTCCTTATGTTGTCGACTGGTTTGGGGGACAAACAAGGGTGTTTGGTTTTCAGAAGTGCCAGCTTCCCAGAAGCCACAAATTCTTACTGAAGCCACACTGCCATACAGAGAACAGAAAAAACACACACTCTAAAGCACCTTGTCATGTTAAGTTCAAGTTCTTAATTTCTTTTGGTTTGAATATGTAAAACTTTCACCATGAAAAACAGCTTCATGGACATTTTCTCCTGAAAATATTACAAAATAAATAATTGAAACAAACCCACAACAATTATTTTCATTTTCAGGCTAACTTAAAAATTTAGAAGTCCCACAGTCCATTTCCCAGCAGGAAAAAACTATAGCTGTGCTCATGCTTCTGTCCTGGAGCAGTCAGCTAGTCCATGCAACTTACTTAAGAGTCTGAAGTAACAGTATAAAAACAGACAGTCCCAGACCGTCCAGTCGACATTCATGGGACATATATAGTCACCAAGACAATTCATCCATCCCATGCCTTGTCTCTGGCTTTTTCCTGAGGCCCGAGAGCCCCTAACTTTTCACATACACGGCAAGACATCACAGGGTCCACGGGAATGCTGGCAGGCCTCCAGCCTATTCCCTGGATACTTCCAAGCATCCCTAAGAACAAAGGCTGACAGAATAAACTGTTCTGGAGGGGATGACCTGTTTTGACTGTCCTCTTTCCTAAGGACTCTTCAGAAGAACTGGGAACACTGAGCACATCTCTAGAAGCAGTCAGACATGTGTGCAAATATCTTGGTACCTCTGGTAACATGGGTGAAGGAGTTTCTGAAGGGGCCTTCACCTACAATTAAAAGAAGACTGGAGGCCAAAGTGCTTAGCCAGTCAGGTTGGACCACACACCTAGTGAACAGGTCATTTTTAGGGATACAAATAATGCTGGAATTAAATTTTCAGCATGCAGCCGCTGCTATCCTCATTTCTTAGTTCAAGATCTCATCCTCCAATGTTCTGTCTGAGCTGAAATCTCCAAGGGGGATTTCTGTATGGTGATGTTTTCTCAGAGCAGCTTCAAGTATATTTGAGTAGCCATCCCCTATCCTTGATAACAGATCATTACCATTTGGCATTTCAGATTTGGAAAAAGCCACTTCTTAATTTGCTAAAGCTTGTGTTACCTTGGATAGGAAGAATGGTCTAAACAGCCCTATAAGTTCATGAACAAAGGTAGCTCCATGAAATATCTGCCCTGAAGTTTCTGCATTACAGTCATTTACTGTGGCTAATAGTAGGAATATGTTATTTCACATATTCAGAGTACAGTACAGAAAATAATTCACAAAGATGCAACTCAGTGATTTCCTAGGTATTTTCTGTATCTATCAGTAATAGACTGGGCCATTAAATGAATTAATTGTTCTTGTGAATCACTCTTTGTGAATGACAGAGCTAACACAAAAACTGAATGCAACACCACCGCAAACTATGGCCAAGCGCATCCTCAGCAGACGTTCAATTCTTCAGGCATAGAAGTGGTTTCATCCATACATTGCACAGCTATAAGAAATGCCCTCTGCCACAGAAAAACTTTTGGGGGCATTTGAGTAAAAGCAGATAACTTGGGTTCCGGCAAACCTCTCTTTCCCCCACCCCCAACGGCTCCGTCTTTGAACTTGCGTCATTTCATAGGCACTCACAGGCGGCACGTACGTCGCTTGCACAATGGGTAGTTGAGCCCTGGCACGCTGCAGCTGTGCATATTTGGTCCACAGGTGTTCAGTTTTATGTCGGCTCGCCGGCCAGCTGCAGCCAAATCTGACTATTGTCTCCGAGCAGGGCTGGCGGGGGTCAGGAGAGAAGCGTATCGCTGGCAGTTGTTGCCCCGAGAAGGGGAAAGAGTAATTCTGCCATTAATCCTTCCCAACCGGCTCGCCCCTCGAAGGAGCCCAACCCCTGACCGTGCAGCGGTGTCGGAACAAGAGAGGCTCTGCGACCCGCGGCGCTTCTGCGCCCGTCTCGGGCGGTAGGTGATGACTTTATGGGCACAGGTGCCATTGTGGTGCCGAGCGTTTCCCCACAGAACACCTGCTGCAGGACCCCGACGGCTCCGTGATATATATGCAAACATGAATCTCATTGACCAAGAGTTGAACTCTAGTAAAAATCACTTTATGGCCTTCTTTGTGACCATTGCAATGAATCCAAATTTCGTCTGGCTTTTTTTTTGCTCGGGCAAATAAGTCCCAAACAGCAAAACAAACACTTTTCTCTCCTCCTGAAACCCAGCTCTCAGCTCACGCAGTGTGAAAAAACCACACTAAGGAAAATCATGAAGCGGGTGACCGCCTGTCTTCCCTGTAAGTTTAGCAGGCCTGTATTTGAGAAGAGCATATTGTGGTAATAGGCACTGGAGACATGCACTGGAAAGAGCTCATAAGGTCTGAACATAAACTTGAGACAGGGAAAAACAGTTTAAAAATTATTATTTCTAGTACACCTGAATTTCTACTTTCATCCCTAATACTTACCACAAGCCTCATTTAAGCCAGGAAATATATCTTAAACAGATTTTCTTTTTCTTTTTTCTTTTTTTCTTAAGAGAACAAATCATAAGGAAAAAAGATTTTGTAAACTAGTTTTTCAAAACGACTGATTTGCAAACCCTAGTCACCTATTACTTCACCCCTCTAATTAAAACCAAATGAACTTTGCCAGCCTTTCTTCCTGTAAGAATTAAAGCGTGAACGAAATTAGGAGAAATGTTAAACACTGTTACTAGTAAGATGGCTTTGTTGTTATACACGTCTTTCCCCATCAAAACATGTTTTATAAAGACACCAAAGTTCCCGCAGTTTTTTGATGGGTGTTTGGACTCCATGCAATGCTACTTATCTGTGAGTTATATTTCTTACTTGCAGTACATACTCTGCCGTGGAAAGCACACCGTTCTTGCTGCATCCATGAATAAACAGGCAGGCACACACTTGTAAAGCCACTATGACACGTTAATGCACAAACAACCCTCGGGCTTGCACCTCCCATTTCCAAAACGAGAAATACTTGCTTATTTTTATTGTTCACTTGCAAATGATTCCTTAGAATTCAGAGTACTTTATTTCTACTTAGTCTTTTCTCTCAATTCTTTCTGGACTTAAAAATTTGCACTTCGTAAGACAGTGTGGTCCACTCCTCTGTCAGAGTAGAGATGCTTCATTTGTTATGTTCATTTTATGAGAGGAGAGTTTGTGAGCATTTTCAGTGAGAACTGGCTGCTTGTGAAAAGTTAACAGCCTGAAAACTGAATTCAGCTCCTTAATTACAGAACTGGTCAAACAGATGCAGTGTCAGCAAAGATAACAAGTGTCTGTACAAGTGTCTGACCCAGGAGGGTTTCTTACG
Source organism: Haliaeetus leucocephalus (assembly GCF_000737465.1). Taxonomy (NCBI): domain Eukaryota; kingdom Metazoa; phylum Chordata; class Aves; order Accipitriformes; family Accipitridae; genus Haliaeetus; species Haliaeetus leucocephalus. Next base: position 2,788,511 of record NW_010972909.1, on the reverse strand, counting down.
GATGACAATTTTGCAGGGACTGGTCACAAAGGCATTTATTTTATGAACTCACTCTCTCTCCTCAAGCACCCTAGCACTTCCGTGTATACACAGGATACATCCTCCAAGGATGCTTTCTTAAATGCTTTATAGGAAACTCCTCTTAAAAATTCATTTCTTAAGGCTTTTTTATGGCAGCATGGGAGCTTAGTGTTTTATATGGGCAGTGCCATTACCTTGCTGCTTGTAAAGCACGGTGAAGAGAAAACAAGTCGGTGAAGGCACAGGTACTGTGGAGGGAATTGCACCTCTGTAAGCCTCTCTGCTGAAATTTCCCCCCGTTCTGTGCTGGAGAAGGATGAGGCTATGTGCACCCATACCGAAACCCGCAGGCTGGGGTTGCAGCCGGAGCAGAGGAGTGAATTCGTTACGTACCCGTCCCTGCCTCGCAGAGCCAGAGGACTGCAGGGCTGGGCAGTGACGAGGCGGGAGCGGGTAAAGGATTCTTCAGCAAAAGATGCTGTGCTTGACAAAACACTGACTTGCCACGAACGTGATATTTTGTTGGAATTTGTCACTGGCAGCAACTTTAGTGGGGAAGATTTCACCAAGTCCAGGGAAGGATTTCTGCTCAAGAGAGCAAGATCTGCCCCGGCAGAGATGGCGCGGGCATCCCCGGGTTGCCTCCTGCCCCGGTATGAGTCTTGTGCCAGGGGAAGGAGAAACTGGTGCAGCGTCTCCCCAGGGCGTGGGAGACTCACATTGAAGTTCTTACTTTAAGAAAGGTGATTTCATTTACAAAGATGGGAACTTTCAGGATCTTGCTTACTATCATTGACCAAAAAAATTAAGAGGTCTTAACAATGAAGCTAATTCATAAGTGAGTGTAACTGATTCAGCGAGGGAGTTTTGCATGAAGAGAGTATGTGTTTTGTCAGCTCTGAAAAGTCCAGCTCTTCAGAGCTCAGCCATATTTATTCTCTCTTCACATCCTTTAATTTGTAATTCCCAGGAACTGTAAAGGAGGCTCAACACCAGTGCAAAAATCAGGCTATGGCTTTGGACAATGAATTCATGTAATTTGTATATAAGGTAGTATATGTGTGTAGTAATATATATGTGTATAATGCTTTGAACAACACAGGAGCCAGTAAAGTGCGTGCAGTTATGTCTAAGGTGTAATCCAGAGATGTGATTGCAGCATCTGAGCTAACTTTAAGCTGAATTTGTGACCTTGTCCGAGACCTGGTGCCTCTTCCTCCAGCACACCTTTGCAGTTAGTGCCCCCTGAACTTCGTGCCACTGCTGCTCCACTCGCAGCGGTGAGTGGGGCAGCTTTAGGATAGCTTGGATGTGTCTGTACCTGTGGTCCTGTCTGTGACCGCAATGGGAGCATACCAGCAGGGCAGTTCCTGCTCTGAGGAGCTCACAGCCTGTTACAAAGGTGGGGAATACTACCAAGACCCAAAATGCAAGGTCAGAAAAGAGAAAAAAAAATAATTTGGGTATCGCGTGACAGTCTCTTCCCTGTACTGCTGCTGAGTGTGATCCTGGACAAATGTCTCTTCCGACACTTTCCTCACCTTCCCCATCCATGCGGTGACAGTGAAAGCGCCTTCCCTCAGAGCAACCACGACCTTTAATTTTTAGGGTATCAAAAGACCATCCCAGAACTATCTGGATATAAGTAATTGTTCCAAAGGGTTCATTATTTGTGCCACAGGGTGACCCAGGAGAACAGTATCTCAGGGAGAATGAGGAGAATTTGGCTGGAATGAAGATTCCCAGTGCTCTCCCAAGCAGATCCCAACCCAGGGAGAGTTGCAGAAACCTCGCTCTGGTGTTTTGGCCTTTCCTTGGCTCTGGTTTGGATTCATTTCCTCAAAGCGTTTCTGAATTATGTAATACCTTCTGCAGCTCAATTTTTTTTCTATGCTATCATCTTAATTAGTGTGCTGGGCTACCAGTGTAGCAACTAATTGTAATAAGCTGATCAGGGACCGGTTAGAATTGCCTCTTATTGATCTGGGTGCCAGATCCAGAGTCCAGCAGCTCCCCTGGGTGACCTGTCTGCGCGGCTTTGCACCCTGAATATAGCATAACATAGCGCAGCAAAGATGTGCGAGGGAAGCTCTATCATCCTACATCATCCCAGGGTTTTAAATAGTTCTAGTTATCAGGAAATTATGTCAGAGCGTGTGTTAGATGCCTAGCCTATTTTGGCACCTTTTTGAAAAACAAAACTGCCAAAATACCTTTAAGAATTTGGCCTTGGGTGAAGGCCAACATGAAGTCAGCTGGCAGAGTCAGCTCAGTCACTCCTGAGTCCCAGGGTGATGGCTTAGCCATGAGACTGCTCTTCTACACAAGGTCTGTTGGCACCATATGGCTCCTGAGTTTGACAGATAGTAAATCCAACCACAAACAGAGTTTTGGAGAAATTAAAACTGTTCATGAATCCACTTAAATTTAGGAATCTGTCCCAGCAAAAGTAATGAGGGAAGGGTTTTGAAAATATCAAGAAAAAGCAATTCAACATTTTTAAAAATGGAAATGTGTTGCTTATGGAAAGCTGAAGTGTTGTGCTTCATCAATCCTGAAATGAAACTTTCCTTTACTCCAAGATGACCTTTAAAAAAATCAAGCCATATTTCATTAAAAACAAGGGAAGGAGGGCTTTAAAGGGATAAACATCCCAAAGCACATTTCAGGTCAACCCAAAAGAAAATTTTAAAGTTCCTCTATTTCATTATAAAATTCATAAAATCTCAATATCTTGCAGATTGCACTCCCCACCTCGGGTCGCTCCCTGTGATACATCTATGGATTTTGCCGGGATACTTTTCAAGACCGTTCTCCCCTCTCTTGCACCACTTCCCTGACAAATCCAGGCCTTTGCTCACCGCCCTGCCAGCTCCCCTGTGCTGACATTCAGTTTGTTTGGTTATGTATTTAAAAGCAGAGCAAGCTGCCAGTTTGCTGCAGCTCTCTGAGCTGGAGCTCTTTGAAGAGACCCACAGACAGAGTCTGACTGAATCAAGTCCCCGGGGATGCTGCAAGTCAGCAGACTTAGCCGTTAAGCTGCCGAGAGGTTCAAGTGAGGCTGCCCGTGGAAAAAAAAATAAAAAAAAAAAAAAAAAAAAGCAAAATCAAAACTGAAGCTGGGTAAAGTCAGACTGGAAACACTTCAGACAATTCCTGGAAAGTAAACAAAGAAAAAAGAAGAAAAGAGAAAAAAGATATAGGGAGAGTCTCACTGTTGGAAGCTACACAGGGGGCACTCGGCCATGGTCCTGATGAATGCGTGCAGATCATACTGTAGGCTGATCACCTGGCATAAATGATACCGAACTTTTCAGGTGTTTCCCACCGAGAGACAGACACTGGGGGCCAGCAGTGCTCAGCTGTTGGATAAAGTACAATTTTCTGAGGGCAGGGGAGTGTTGGGGTGCAAAGCTGCTGCAAAGTTTTAGCTGTTTAGATCTCTGAGAGGAGCTGTCTCCACAGGCATGGGAAATGACTGCTCTCTGCTCAGTGAGGACATGAAACAGCAGAGGAGCAGCTCAAGCAGCCCAACTGTTGTGGTGGTTATGCCCCTGTGCAGCTTCGTCCATGAGATTTTGTACAGAGCCTGCACACCCTGGTGAATGGAAGAGCTATTGCTACATGCAGATGCTACACATCTGCTACGTGTGCTCATGGCTCTAAAGGGTTCTTGGACCAGGTTATTCCTCATAATGCTGCTATTATAATTTTAAATGTCACCAAACACTGGCTTGGAAGCAAAAAGTATCCCTTAAGAACCATTCATAAAAATCCATGTGTATGGATCATGAAAGTAATATTTCAGCTGCAAGCTGAAATTTCCCAGATAACTGGGTCCCTGAAAATAATACTTCTTTCCACAGCATCCTATTATAAAAATTAAGACTGCAGTTCCACAGGAACTGCTCTTTAGCCTTATCTCTGCTTAGCTGCCTCCACCAGGATAGGAACTACAGCAATATGTGGTAGCAATCACTATATTCTTTCTGGGTCATTGCTTGTCTGTGCAAATGTGGCCTATCCAGAGAGAGAAATTAAAAAAAAAACAAACCACATATTTTTGGCTTTTGATTCAGGAGCTTCTCTGTGGCAGGAGCGAGTCCAGCCTTAGCTCCTGTGAAACCTTCGTATCTAGCACTTACAGATCTGCCACTGTTGGTGGGCAGTCTGCAAAAAGAGAGGAAGGTAGCCGGCGTGTAGGAAAGTTGGTCCCCCGTGGCTGTGGCAGGGAAGGTGCTCCAGAAGTCCCAAGGAGGACTGTCAGCAATAGGATGGAGGCTCAGAGGGGAAACAGTGCAGGGAATGAATAGTCAGGACGGTGTGTATCCTGGTGCCCTGTGTTACGAAGCTAGTAAATAGCTCTGTCTTGTCATAAACTGATCTTTCAATGCTGTGTGGCTTCCTTCCCAGATAATGTGAGGAGTTTCAGGAAAAAGCAGACCCAGCACTGAAACCAACAGCGAGGTGCTTAGCTAATAGTGAAGCTGGTTGAGTTATCATTGCTACATCTATTTGGTCATGAAGTAAAACTTTTGATATCACGGAGATAGAATCAGAGAATCACAGAATGGTTTGGGTCAGAAGGGACGTTTAAAGATGATCTAGTCCAACCTCCATGCCATGGGCAGGGACACCTTCCACTAGACCAGGTTGCTCAAAGCCCCATCCAGCCTGGCCTTGAACACTGCCAGGGATGGGGCATCCACAACTTCTCTGGGCAACCTGTTCCAGTGCCTCGCCACCCTCGTAGTAAAAAAAAAAATTCTTCCTCATGTCCAGTCTAAATCTACCCTCTTTCAGTTTTAAACCATTGTCCCTTGTCCTGTCACCACAGGCCCTGGCAAAAAGTCTTTCTGCATCCTTCTCATAAGCCCCCTTTATATATTGAAAGGCCACAATAAGGTCTCGCAGAGGACTTCTCTTCTCCAGGCAGAACAACCCCAACTTTCTCAGCCTTTCTTTGCAGGAGAGGTGTTCCAGCCCTCTGACCATTTTAGTGGCCTCCTCTGGACCCGCTCTAACAGGTCCAAGTCTGTCTTGTGCTGGGGACCCCAGAGCTGGACGCAGAACTCCAGGTGGGGTCTCACCAGAGCAGAGCAGAGGGGCAGAATCACCTCCCTCAACCTGCTGGCCATGCTTCTTTTTATGCAGCCCAGGATTTCTGGGCTGCAAGCACACATTGCTGGCTCATATCCAATTTTACATACACCAGTTTTCTCAAGTCCTTCTCTACAGGGCTGCTTTCAATCAATTCATCACCCAGTCTGTACTGAAATTGGGGATTGCCTCAGGCAAGGTGCAGGACCTTGCACTTGGCCTTCATATTTTGTCATCAGCAGCTGTTCTTTATACTTGGCCTGATACCTGGTCATCAGCAGTGGAGAAGGTAGGACGTCCAGCATGGGTCTGCTTCCCTTGTTTGTGGAGAGTGACAGAGGTCCTCCTCTTGGAGCAGCAACTACCACATGTCATTCAACACCAGACTAAAATATTCCTATGTGTTGTCAGCTTGTGAGTGGCACTGGAGAGCATTTGTCATGACATTTCATTCAGCTGCGGTATATTTGGAGCATACTGAGTTGTAAGGGTCAATGCTTCAGTAGAAGAATACCCAGAATGCAGTTTGCAAAATATGTGATGCAGCACTATAATACAAGAACACGGAACCACAGAATGGCTGAGGTTGGAAGGGACCTCTGGAAGTCATCTGGTCCATCTCCCTGCTCAAGCAGGACCACCTAGAGATGATTGCCCGGGACCATGTCCAGATGGCTTTTGAATATTTCCAAGAAAGGAGACTCCACCACCTCTCTGGGCCAGTGCTTGGTCACCCTCACAGTAAAAAAGTGTTTCCTGATGTCAGATGGACTGTCCTGTGTTTCAGGTTGTGCCCACTGCTTCTGGTCCTGTCACTGGGCACCTCTGAAAAGAGCCTGGTTCCATCCTCTTTACACCCCTCCTTCAGGTGTTTATATGCATTAATAAGATCCCCACTGAGCTTTCTCTTCTTGAGGCTAAAGAGTCCCAGCTCTCTCAGTCTTTTCTCATAGGGGAGATGCACTAGTCCCTTAATCACTAGTGGCCCTTTGCTGGACTGTTTCTAGCATGTTCACGTCTTTCTTGCACTGGGGAGTCCAGAGCTGGACACAGTACTTCTTGTGTGGCCTCACCAGGGCTGAATAAAGGGAAAGGATCACCTCCTTCAACCTGCTGGCAGCTCTCCTCCTAATGCAGCCCAGGATACCATTGACCCTCTTAGCTGCTAAAGGCACACTGTTGGGCTAATGTTCATCTTGTTGTCCACCAGGACCCCCAGGTCCTTTTCTGCAAAGCTGCATTCCAGCTGTGCAGCCCCCAGCACCTACAGGTCCATGGAGTTGTTCCTCCCTAGGTGAAGGACGTTGCACTTCTTGTTGAACTGCACAAGGTTCCTGCCAGCCCATTTCTCTGGCCTGTCAAGGTCCCTCTGGATGGCAGCACAACCTTCTGGTGTATCAGCCGTTCTTCCCAGTTTGGTGTCCTCTGCAGACTTGCTGAGGGTCAGCTGAAATGGCTTCTTTAAAGCAACTACTTTCCCACCCAGCGATGTAAGGAGGGCCCAGCACCAGGTGCTCAGACCTCGGTAGGCTCATGCAATAGCTTATTGATTCACAAATGCGGGTGGGTTAAACTCAGAGGGGCTTCAGCTGCTTAAACCACAGCAGTTGATGTGTGGATCAGACACTCCTACCACAGCTGGTGACAGACTTAAAGAGAAGAGCAGAAGCTTATCTATCTACGCTTAACCTGTTAGATATAAGTCAAAACTCTCACACAGTTGACATTTTTCTTATGTCCCTCCATGGACAGGTGTAATTCTATCCATGTGCAGCTCTGTACAACAGCTCGCCATCCCAATCAGTGTCTTCTGTCAGGCTGGTTGTTGGCCACTACAACAGTTCAGTCACTGGCTGGATCTAGTGTATGGTTTGTATAGGTGTGTATACATATGTATGTATTAGACAGGGACAACGGCCCTGTGGCATTACAGCTGGAGTGCCTGACACCTGATGGGACCCCAGACTCAGGAGTCCCAGGAGACAACGGGCTTTCTCCTTCCAGCTGCAGCACCTCCTTCTTGATGGCAGAGCACCTGCTACCTCCCCTGTTACACGGCCCTATGTGGCACCCGTATCACCTGCCTCATGATTTTGCATCTTGCACAACATTTGAGAGCCTGACCGCTCATTTGGTTCACTTCTCCTTGGGCATTTGGAGTACCCATAGCAGAGGCAGAGGCACAAAACCCCAGGGTGGCAGAAACTCTGCCATGCTGCACTCCCTGCCAAGCTGTCAAACTACAGCCCTTGCTGTTGTAGATATTGGCAGCAATCCCTACGCTAGCGCTTGCCAGAGGCTTGTGAACTGCTGTCAAAGAACGAGGATGCCCCTCCAGATCAACAGATTTATGATCTGGGAAGTCAAGTCAGATAAAACTTGTGCATTTCTTTGCCACAGCTGCACTGCCTCCTTTCCCTCCCAGCAGGTTTGCAACTGCAGCCCAAACACAGTATCATCCTTCTTTCCTCTCTCCTTTGGCAGATATTTCCATTTGGTGCTCTTGAGGGGTGCAGTTAAGTGTGGAGCAACTTTGTTCTTGGGGATTGCGGCTTTCGAGTGCAAAGTGGAGAATGTCCCCATGGAAATTTATCTTGGAGCTCGGTTACTTTGGAGAATCTGCTCCCAAATATCTTCTGATTCAAAAAGTATAAAGAATGTGTACAGGTTTTGGAAACAAGGCTTTAGGGGTTTTTTATGGTACTATTAACTTCCAGCTTTCAGTATCATCAACTACAGAATGGAAAAGATTCTTTCAGTGCTATAAATTAAAACCTAGAAGAACCTTACGTTTCTTGAAAAAGTAAGGATGCCTGCCAAAAGGGCTTTCTCTCTTGAGAACACTGAAGGTCTTAAAGTACATCTGTATGTTATCCTCACGGGGTCTGAAAAGGGAAAGTAATCATGGAACATAAATACCTTTGCTTTGTCGTATCATGTCAAGCTCTGCGAGATCTTTGGACCATTTACATGTTTAAGAATAGAGGCTGGCAACTTAAAGACCAGTATGTCTTCCAGCCTGGAGACAAGCTAGGTTTTCTATGACTGCAGCATGAAGACCCTTCTTGGCTGAAGCTCTAGTAGCAAGTGCTGTTAAAATAGGACATCCTACTTTAAGACTGCTAGAAACCCTAGCAAAACAGGGTAGACTAAGGTAAGAGTACTCTGCATTTGAAAGCCAGTTTGGCATTTTGTCCGAAATCCGCTCTTCCAGAAACAAATAAATTCCAGATTGTGCAGAGAATGTTTTCTATGCTTTCCTAACTGAGGAAGAGGCATTTCTGCCTGTGATAGGGAGAGTTACTTCCATACACCAGCATTCCCTGCTGGCTAGAAAGAAAACAGCAAGGGCAATGGCCAGCCAAAGGATTTTCCAACAGACAGCTTAAATCCTGTCTGCAAGGCAGGTATCAAGAATGACTGCATATAAAAACAATCTCACTGCATATAAGGGAAGTTAAAAACTTATTCTCTTGGCGTCATGATTTATTTATCCACCCCAGGTTCAAGATGTGCTCAAGGCCCAGCAGCAGTTTTGAAAGCAGAACTTGAGTGTCCAAAGCTCCCGAGAGGTTTTGCTGGGATTTGTACCACTTGCCAAACTCACATCTAGATTTTGGCTTTGCTCCTTCCTCACCACTCTTCCAAATTTTCAAATACAGAATACGGATTTGAGCACATTCCTTTCTAGACTTTCTGATTTCCCTCCTGTATCAGGGTTAAAATGGGTGTAGCCCCATCAACTTTTAGCTAATATTGTCGGTATCAGAGAATGGGCTCCTGGTTCTGGATTCATGTTCTTGTTTTTAAGCAAGATGCGTAAGAACGCTGAAATGTGTACAAGTCAGAATACATACTCATTTACTGTGATAGACATAGGCTAGTATTTAGCATTTAAAGAAGAAGCATGTGTACTAAACAGAAACTTCCAGGTTTCATGTATGACCTCAAGGAGCCCAAGCGGAGCATCTGCCCTTTCCCATTCATTTCATCCCTTGGACTTCTCACCTGAATAAGGCTTTAAGGATGCAGTCTATCCGGTGCAATGTGCCCATATGCTTTAACACTTGGCCTTCAGATTGAAAAAGGGGGAGTGTCCTGTCCTAATTTTGAAATTATACTGTCTAATGTCTTCTGAAAACACACATCACCTCTAACACTTTATCCATTCACTGAGCCCTTGGCAGGATTTTTGCACCTTCATTCCGCTCTGACTGGGTGTTCTGTGAAACGCATTAAAGCTCAAAGCCTTCTGAAGAGTCTTTCTTCCATTTAATAATATTTTTTTAATAGCCAAGTGAAGGAGCATTTAAACATTTTGATAAATTATAAAATAACAGGCTAGAAAAAGGATTCTTGGTATTGTATTTAGGTTACCCTAGCAGCTGTTCAGTATTACTGAATTTTTACATCCCCAAAGAAGTCTTGTTAGGGTTGGAGGCAAAGAAGTATTTCTGAGTAGTTTCCTTTTTTTTTATTTTACTGCGTATGGTGTCCTCCAGGTGCACAGGTCTGAAGGTCCCTTTTTTGGAAAAAGTAAGCAGCAAAACCAAGAAATTATGCCAGTCCTTGTGTATGTTTCACAGGTGGTTTCCAAATATTGTCATGGCTTTTGGGAAGCAACAAAGGTTTAGACTGTTTTCAGTTTGTTCAATGTCGTATATTCATTTTTCTAGCTGTTGAGTAAATTTGCTCTGAATAAATTGCTTCTTTACTGCTTTAGCTGTATCATTATTATTTCCTATCCAGGTCGATGTGCTAACATCAGCAGACAGAAGTTGTCTTTTATTTGGCAGCTGTTACACATGCACACAGAAGTTCCTGTATACATGTATGTGCTATCTACTGTTATGCTCAAATCTATACATGTGAGTTTGTGTCTGTGTGTACATTATACATGTATGGATGTGATATATAAAATTTTAAAATATGATTCAGACTGAAAAGAATAGAAGTGGATTTCGTGGTTGATCAATAAGTTTATTAAGTTTGGTTTAACTTATGCTTGACATGTGTTAACCACTGCATTTTCATGGAGGCAATCTCCTCTAACCCTGGATTGTCCTTTCCCTAAAAATAAATATTTGGAAGGCACTTTATAGCACTAATGTTCTAGTTCAGAGTGTCTCACACCATTTAAGTATAGGTTTGCTTCAGAAAACTCACCACATCATACCTGTGTTTGGATAATAAAAGTTTCACCAGATTTCTTAAGGTTTTGATCTAATCATTTTATTTTCCGTAAAGGATATTGATTATAGGCAGTCTCCAGAATTTTATTTTTTTCTTACTCAGTACAGTGCTGGTAGGATCTGAGAACCTGGTAGCTTGGCCTTGCAAAAAAAAAAAGACCTTTTTTTAGTGCAATGTAAGTGCAGACTAAGGAGAAAAGGACTAAACAAGAGGAGGGGGATCATATTTGGGGAGTCAAGGATATTTTCTGTTGAAAGAAAACTTCTATGAGTTCATACCTGTAGCCTGATTCTTTTCTCTTTGATAGTGCAGTCACATGAGGAGCTCCACAATATGAAGATGTTGTTAGTCAGAGGAGATTCAGGGTTACTCTTTCAGCTGGTCCCTTGAGCATTTCTTACATGAAACTGGGAGGTAAGACTATCTGACGGTAGTGAAATAACAAGAGCTTTCCTTCTTCTGGGTAGCTGGACCATCATGTGAAGAGACAATCACCAGTCATTTCATTTGAGAAATGTAGCCATAGCATCATGGACCATAAATTACACAAGGTTCAGAAATCTGAAAGCATCTTCTCATCCAGCCTTGCTTAAACAACTCCCTTCAATTATTCTTTCTTCCTATATAGGTAATAGTTGAATTTTTCTGGTGTTTGGGCTTATGGAATAACAAAACAAAAAACAACTAAGATGGCAGGCAAACATCTCCTTCCATCTACAACTGTTCCAAGCCAAAGAGATTACCGCCTCTGGCTACTTTTCATTGCTCCCACTAACATAAATCTTGGCCCATGCCCATATGCAGCTATGCTGCTCTGATGAGCACTTTCCAGCTAGCTGCAGATTAAGAAAGAGATATGCTGCAGTGGGGCAGTGATGAGGAGTTAGCAGAATTTAATACTCGGCATCCAAAGGAAGATGCGGGGTATCTCTGAGCATAGCTGAGCCTTTTGCTTTTTTCCACCACTAAGTTGCTTCTAGCTTCTTTGGGCTGCTACAGAAGAATTGCACAGCGGATGCCAATGTGTATGTTCATTTTCAGATGTGTATATTAATTTTCACTAGCCTGCTAGCAAGAATCAAAACTTCATGTATAAACACTTCCAAGTGATCACCACATGTTCTGTATTTCTTTCATAATGTCATCAATTGATGAACTAAGCAAGCTGGCATAAGAGATCTAAGCTAGTGTCACGACTGAGAACGGGGCAAGTGGAAAGGCCTGGAGACTAAAGACCCCTGCTCCTGGAAAAGGCCTTCACCAAGGCTCTGCCATTGGTCATGAACTGGATTCCGCATGTTGTGTGCATATGGTCTCTGTCCCACACAGTTTGCAGCTTGGCAGTCATCTTCAGTAGTTTCTACCAATCAGCCTATTTAACACCATAGAAGAGAAAACCCATTGTGTGGTTGTCAGAGGCCTCCTCCCTCAAGAAACACTGTTGTTATTTTTTTTAAATGTCATTTAATGCATTCCAAAACCAAATATTTGTTCTTTGAATGCATCCTCATGAGCCAGGAGTAAACATCCCCGAGTGATTAATGGCAGTCCATGTGGGTGTGGATTTGCTGTGGGCATGCACACACACACCCGCGGGCTCGCGCACCCGCACATTCGCACAAGCCTGGTAATTGTTTGCATATTTAGTTGTAGAATTTTTGGCATTTGGGCGTTCTGCTAATTTTTTAAACTGCAGATACATTTGGGTCAGATTAGCAGGAGCAGCCAAGGAGCCATATCACTCTCTCAGCCCTGAGACATCTGTTCTTACATTTACTTGGACCAGAAGTGAAACAGAGTTGCAGGCTTCTGTTTAGTGAACATCCAACATAAAATCATCTTACCGGCAAGCCTACAGTTAACCTAGCAGGGACAGCTCAGGTCAAGAGACAGATGGATTGCTAGAGCTGGGTCTGAGAAGTTCGGAGTGCTGGGGAGCAAATACAGGGAGTAGCGATTGCTTGTTAGTCCCTCATTTTCTTGGGCATTAAATTCACTTGCAAACACATAAGCATGCTTTATTCACATTGCAAAATGAATCATTTGCAAAATGACTAAAATTTCCAGTCATTTTGCAAAATTATTATTTCAGCCGGTCATTTAGTAAAATTACCGTTTCATTAATTTCTCAAAATTTGGCATTATTTTTCTACATGTGTATTCCTACAGAACCATACGGTCACTTACTTCCACAACTGAGTCTATTTTGTAAAATTATTAAAATTGTCAGTCATTTCAAAAAATAGACACATATCTCACATTATAACTGTGAAAAATATTATGGGGCCTTTAAAGCTATTAGGAGGATCATTGCATAGTTATTATGGACACATTGACAGCATATTTCAGAGCATTCTAGTTACTAGAAAATAAACCTTTTCTCTGAATTCTTGTCCATAAGCACAAGGAATACTTCCTTTTTAGTTTTAGGTGCACAGCAGCTTCCTGAACTGGTCTGCCACATATGGCATCCCATCAAAACGCTTTGCAGGGCCATAGAGCTTGGATCCCTGGGGACACTGGAAAGGGAAGTTCAGACCTGCATGAATAGATCAGATGAGCCCCGTGCCCCCAACTCGTTGTTACAGTCCCAAACCTGTTCTCCAGAGAAGAGAAGACTGTTACCCTACTCAGGATCTCCTTGACATGGTCTCTCATAGATGGTTTTACTACTCTTAGCAGTACTGCCTTGTCATGCCAAGCGTCACAAGAAGACTCCAGCAGTGATACTAGCCTTCTCATAAACGTTCTAAATCTTGCGGATGTGATGTGATTGTGGCTAGGATAACCTCAGCTTTGTAGCATTTCAGGTAATACTGGGGATGCTTCTGGTGTACCAGATTGCCCATGATGCTAATCAGTCACAAAGGCCTGAAACTTTTAGTCGCTGGTTTCATAATAAGATTATACCTTCATTTATGTGTATATACCTATAAGTATACACAGGATTTTCACAGTCACCCAGATGACAAGTCTGAGCAGAAATCTGCCCTGGCCAAGTACTGAGCAAGTCTCCCTTACAGTCAATTAACAAAATGGGCAAGTGAAGTCATTTAATATGCGAGATATTTAATTCAACTAGTAATATTTTCATCTAAACTACACTGTGGTGTCTGTGCTCTTTTTGATTCTTCAGCATGTTGGAGGGAAGGGAGGAGGAGAAATTATTTTGTACCTACTGAGCAACCATAATTATTAGCAGTTTTGCTTCTTCTGTTCAGTGTAAGTTTTCAGCATGATGTTGTGAGTTGCAGTGGTTTTTCCTTATGTGGGCTTTGTCTGTAAGAAGGGAAGGTTGTCTAGAGCTCTACATATGCGTCAGTCTGAAAAAGGGAAAATTCTAATCTTTAAAGAGCAATGTAAAGGTAAATGTGTATTGCAGATTGCATTGTAATGGGAGAGCTATCCAAGTTATCTTTACAAATGCAAACTTGGGTCAAAGTTGGATGCAGCCACCATGGGCAGCCTCTTCCCTTCTTCCCTTTCACCTCACAAAATAAGGGCCCCGCAGCGACTCCATAGTGATGGGTGGTTTGGTCTCCCCTTCTTTCTCCCCACACCCCAACCCCCCCACCAGCCTATTGGTAGGCAGGTGACCTCTCTACATTGCTGCACCCACCCAGCATTAGTTATTTAGACCCAGTGTGGAAATATTTATACTGGATTACAGGCTCTAGATAGCCCTACCTGAGCACCATCGGGCACACGTTTGTCCAAGCAGGATAACCCAAAGAACGGATACTTGGTGCTGCTCTGAACACGTGAGGGTGGTGAGTTTTTCTCACGGACTTGATTTGACTTCTACAGGCATGTGAACCCTTTCCATCAACTTCACTGGGATTTTAATCAAGACTTAGGTGAAAAAATGTCATCTTCTGTGAAAACATGGGCATTAACACCCAGGTCGTGCGAATATTTCCGTATAAAGATGTGCTTCAGGCATGTAACCTCTGTCTGTTGCAGTTATTTCAGTAGGCGGTCCCAGAACTTGCCACATAAATGCATGCAGGACTGGGGCACTTGTGATGCTCAACAGTAATTGCTTGCTTGTACTTGTGCTTTTAATGGCTATTTTTCACAGTACTTAATGAGCTGCTTTCAAAAATTAAAAAAATAAATAAATTGTGCATTGAATTTTCTTTCCGTTTGGACGTGAAGCAAGTTGCCCTTTCTTTGTTTCTTCAGCACTAAGTAGGCACTAGAACAGAACTGTCCCTAAACATACAAGTATTCAAAAAAAAACCCAAACCAACAAACCCCAAAACAAAAAAAAAAACGAAGGAAATACATCTTTCTGCAGTTGTCAGCAGATACATTAGGCTTTCCGTGGCAACAGCAGGACCATCTATCCCCATCAGCTGAAATTCCGTTGTCTTATCCTTTTCCTTCTTTTGACAAGATCTGTTCCCATTGAAACAATTGGAAAATTTTCATTTTACTTTCCTGAGCTCTGTATCTGCCAGTGTTGTCTCCCTGTGACTATGAGGACTTTTTGAAGTCTGTCAAAGAAATATACTGCAGGTTAAAATGAGAAAGATGCCATATGTTATTTGGGTAGAGTAGCTTATTGTCTTACAATAGTTAAAAAGAGTTATGATGGGGTTTTCCCCTGATGTTATTTAAAGAAGAAACAGCATTTGTTAGAGACAAGCCTTTGCCAACATATACTTTCTCAACCATAAAAAAGTCACATGGTTTTATCTTATTCCCACCGAACATATTTTTTCAAAGCCAAGACAAGAGCATCCTGACAATGGAGTACATAGCTCAGAGTAATTGTCCTAGTGCTCTTTGTGTCTTGGTGCACTCCTAAATAAGCATTGACAGATGTTGCAAGTAGTTGTCAGGAAGATAAGAAAGGGGGGCTGATTCAACAGCTGAGAATAAACCTCGTGTATTTTAACTACATAAAAGAATCAGAGGCAAACACCATACACAGCTTCGCTTACATATTTTCTGAGTGGAATCACTGAAGCATTGCCACAGTTACATAGTTAAAGGTTTATCTTCTGACGTAATGGATAATACACGTGAACAGTCCAGCAACTAGGCTTACAAATTAAAGAGGATTATTATATTGGTGGTAATAAATCCTCAGTAACTTCAGTTTGGGACAGCAGTTCTGTATGCATGGACCGAAGCAATGCCCTGGGGGCTACAGAGACATCAGGCTCCTCTGAACATCTATGGCAGGCGGAGAAAGAGATCCCTGGGGTTCACTAACACTTGCTGATATAATTGACTTGCACCATTGGCTATTTTATGTTTTTGACTTCATTTCATACAGACTTGAGCTGCAATATGCAAATCCCTTCCATAGTACAGACATGTTCTTCTGTCAGTATGTCTATCTGTTCCTTCTCTGTATTATATAAAGGATAGATTGCTTGAATGTACCCTTAATATGATAGACTTGCAAGATCAAAGCGTTAATGAGACTTGTTCTCTCTTGTGAGCAGTGGCAACAAAAGCCAGTAATTTAGGATTATTTAGCATTTTATGGGTGGCAGTCTTCTGTTGCTACAAAATTATTCAAGGTACTCAGAACTATAATGACTGTGAAGAGCTGCAGCTGACAGGATAATAAAATAGTAGACTGAGTTCAGACTCAGTAAATGAAAAATAACCCATAATAAGAGGAGAAAGAACCCTAAGAATTTCTGTATGGGGAAGTCCCTGCATGAGCAGCTAGCACTCACAAAGGAGACCTTGGAGTCCTTTTCTACAGTTCTCTAAAAAAGCCATCTGAGGCCAGCAGTGAAAAAGGCATTTGGGAATTACTTGGAGAGAAATGAAAAGCCAAAAGAAGATAAGAGAAGATATATTGCATTATACTGCAATATAAATCCCTGGTGACCCCACATTGTGTATCTTGCATGCAGTTCTAGAAAGACTATGATAGAACTGGAAAGAAAGTACACCTGGGGAGCAGAAATGGTCAAAAGCATGGGAGGTTTCTGTACAACTTTAGATTGGGTAGACTAGGACTCTGCAACCTGGAAAAGAGACATTGTAGAGGGTCCATCGGATCAAACATAACATACAGAAGAAGGAGCAATGGCCAGTCCCTCCTTCCAATTGTACAAGAAATAAAGAACAGCAAAGGAAAACACCAGTTATCAACTTAATCAAAGGAAATACCATGTTTGTGACTAACATGTTGAGCTCACCATTGCCAGACAGTTTACATATGCATAAACAGGTTCAAAATGGTAATGTAGACAAGTTAACAAAAGCAAGGTGTATCAAGTGCTCTGACAACATGGTTACAACCTTTGGCCACAGTTTGCTGGGAAAATAAAAATAAGGAAAGCAAACTCTTTCATTGTCTCTTCTGGGATGCTGCCAGACACAGGATGTATGTGTAGATGGACCTGGTACGTTCTTATACGTAACAGACAACATGCTGTTGTATTTTCTTTCTCAGATTTATCTCCTGCACTAAAGTCTCTGGCAACTCTCGTGGGCTTTTTTATCAACAGTTCTAGGATTTGCTTCAGGCTTGCAATGTGAATGTTCGTTGAGTGGGCTGTGTTATTTTCTATACCAGATGTATATTCTTCTTTCTCAGTCCTTAAGCATATCTTGACCCTCATTAATTAACAATATTTTACTCACATGCACTATATGACTGATACAGTACCTCTAGGCTACTCTAGACTTAGCATTTTCTTCTCTTTCTTTTTGTTTTAAATTCTTTATATTGTGCATCCTACACAAGATGTCAGCTCTCCTAACTTCAAATATATTCAGCAGTCTGTTCTATCCATCTGGCATCCTCTTCTCCAAATTAGCATGGTAATAGTACATTTTCCCCTGGGATCATAAGTAAAACATGGGCCTTCGTAGATGTTTTGTTGCATGGAAATATTCACAGCTTGATTTAAGATAAAGCTCAACAAAACATGAGGAGCGGGGGGGGGGGGCGGGGATTAAGCCTGTGTGTTTCATTAAATCTCATTTTCAAGATGCATATTCACTTAAGTTTTGTGGGTATAGTGTTGGTCAGGACATACAACACAGATATTAAATGAAATGTCCTATCATTTCTTTTCTTCATCAGAGGCTTCAGAGTAGAGAGTGTTCAGCAGCAATGCAGCTTCAGGTTTTCCAGTATAACAACTCTCATTCCTGCCTCTAGGAGAATAAATTGCCTTATTTTAAAATTCAAAAAGAAAATAAATTGTTTTGGGGAGGATCTACCAAATTCCCTGACCTCTTTCACAGCAGGGTCTCAGTAAGAGTTTTTCTGGCACAGTTCAGGGGGTAGGAAAAAACAGGGTGCAGGCTTGAAATATCTTGCAATACTGCTGCCATCAAATCATGCCTCCTGAGATTACCACTTCACTATATGCTTCTAAAAGGGTTATCAAATCAAAGTTACCAAAATATATTTATAAAGTTATAAGATGTCAGACATAATCTGCATGTTTTTCTAGCACATCTAACAGGAAAATTGATTGAGTTGTATCATTCAGACTGGAAGCATCTGGTAGTGGCCTGTGCTGGAGAAGACACCACATTTAAAGATTTACTAAGAGAAGGATAGTTCTGGTGACTAGATCATGGGTCTGGCATTAAGGGAGCTGGAGCTGTGACATGGGCCTCCTGTCTGAACTTGGGAAAAGCTCCAAATAACTCTTCATTTTTTATTTCCTATCGATAATAAGGGTGTTCGTGTTTCCTTTTACACTTCACTAATCTTGGCTCTGTAAAAGTTTAGGACAAGTGTTTCCACTGCAGCCAGCACAGTGTTTATGGATCACTGGTTGCTACCAGAAGGAAAACACTAATACCGTGACTTGCTATGCCACTTGTTATAAGACAGCATTACACATACGGGCTAGAAACTAATGGGATGTAGCTGAAAACTTAGAAAAAAATACACGTCTTCTCTACTCCAAAAACTCCAGTATGAAGCCTTACATTCAGATAGATACTTAAATACCTTGTTGCTGCAAAGTGAGGTGTCCAGGAGAAACAGGAATAGATTAACCCTCCAGGTAAGGCACCTCATGAGGAAAATGGGGTGAACCCAGCTGAGGCCAATAGGCGAGAAAGCGTAGCAGGCACAGGGTGGCAAAAAACCCAGTTCAGAAAAATATTGACTGACCAGATGAAACAGTGTCCTGGGATCCAGTTGCAATACCTGGAGGTGTTTCTTTCACTCCAGGTCCCGCACTAAGAGAGCAGGTGGCCTATTTCTAGGCAAGCCAGTCCTAGTGCCAGGCGAGAGCATCAACAAACAGCTGCTTCCACCTCTTGCTTTTTTTTCCCTTCTTCTAACCCTTCTGTAACTAGTTCTGGGTACACAGGTAGCATGCCTATTCAGGTCTTCACAGAGGCAAATTGGCCTATGAAAATGATCCTGTTCATTCAAGCTGGGCTCTGCTTTATGCATCATTGGGTGACTTTATTGCTTTCCCTTAAGCTAGCCAAAATAGTGAAAGGGACTCAACTGTATAGCTCTGAACTGTCCTGTAGCTATTCCATATTGTCCTGGTACTACACCTTTCTGGAGCAGAGGTAGCAACTGGTGCCTCTGTGAGGTTAAAAAAAAGCAATCAAGTGGAAATAAGTGGAATTTGAGGAATTTTAGTACAATACAATATTTGGCCCTACAATGATTCATGTTTCACCAACGCAAGCTTCCCCTTCTATATCTCAACCTTGAGTTGAAACATAGTGTATTTTTCATTCAGTCTGGTAATCTGCACTGGTATATGACTTTGAAACTATCCCAGCGTTAAGGCCATCTTGTTACAAATCCATAGTGAATTGAAGACATTGAGGCAAATTTTAACTGAAGGGGCTGAGGCAATATGACAGTTGCCCTAAAATGTCAGCATAAAAACTTTATTCATTTTGTAGGGAGAAAAGAAATTTAGGGGAAAAATATTTTCAACTTCTGCATTTTTTTAACTTTTGTCTTCTGTAAGCCACCTTTTAAATTGGCCCATTATGTGAAACACTTGCCTTTAGTGACATCCAAAGCAGGCATAGCTACTTGTAACGAATGCAGCTGGTAAGGGACACAGTAAGCAACCATGTCCTTGAGGAAGAGATCGATTAAGCATTTTTCAGCACAAAAAAAATGTTATTCTACCTCTTACGAGAAGTTTGTTTACTTACAGTGATGTACACAAATGCATTTGCAGTTTGGGCTATCCAGATGCCAAAGCAGCTTTGCCCTGAACAAAAGCAGAAAAATACTACGGTGTTTTTTTTCTCTGCCAAAACTGATTTACCAAAAATGGCGGCTTTGTTGTCCCAGAACTATTGCCAACTTTGATCCAAATCTGCGGAGATAAATGCTGTTGGAAAGAAGTATGTCGTGGTTTAACCCCAGCCGGCAGCTAAGTCCCACGCAGCCGTTCACTCACTTCCCCCTGGTGAGATGGAGGAGACGATCGGATGAGTAGAAGTGAGAAAACTCATGATAGAATAGGGACATAGATTTACAAAGCTGGAAAAAGAAAATGTGAAGCTTATCAAATAGCTTAGTGGTTAGAGCATTCCTTTGCAGTAGGCAAGACATGTTGATGGTCCTTGTGTGGTAAGGCTCATAGGCAGCACCTCCTTCCATAGGCTGCAGCTGGCAAACAGAAGGGGGAGTTTGTGACAATGGTGACAATGACAATGATATGCAAATGGAGATGGTTTAAGACAGCTGCATTGACCTCTTAGCATTAGGCCCTTCATTATTTTGTTGTTTTCCCAAGTTTAGGGAAAGATGGAAGCCTTCCTCCTCCTGTTTTGCAAGATCAACTGCAGAAGAACTATGTTATTTTTATTACATACGTATTCTTTTAGACTTAAAATGGTAAATGCACCTATACCAAGGCCAGAGCTATCCAGTTGTATTTCTCAAGGACTCTCAGACAGTAGCAAAGCCTTCTGGCTTCCTTGTGTATGCCAGCAGGCAAGTGTCTGTGAGCCCAGAGGTGTGGGAAACCCATGAGCCAAATTAGCTGCAAACAATGGCCTCATGAACATTTGTTTGGGAGCCCTTCTCTGGGTGCCCAACAATCAGGTAGCCTTGCAGTCTCCAGCAACAAGGACAAGTATATGTGGTAGTGAATTATCTACTGAAATACCAAAACCAGCTCTTGGGTGCTGAGAACATGGCCACTTTCACCCCATAGGGGACATGTCAAACAGCAAAATACCTCGGCAGTGAGTTCAGAAGGACCTCAAGTTTGGATCACAAAAAACCTCATGACCTCCTCATTAAATCTAGTAAAAATAGTTCTCAAGTTCCTGAGTTTATGATTATACTGAATTTTAGAGAGAAACCTGTAGGGAAGCGTCACAAAAGGAGAGTCTTGGCACCATAAGAGGGTGAGCCTTGGGTTTCGTTATCTTCACTTGCCATTGCAAAGAGTTGCAGGCAGAGTGAGAATATGTGGGAACACAATCCCTGCACATTTTTGCATTGACTAAACATGTCTCTAGAGCTACCTAGGTCTTTCTATAACTAAAGGTGTTTTAATCAGTTAACTGCTGTTAGTTTCAAGATGTCCCTAAACCCCTTATACAATAAAGTCAAAACAGCGGAAGGAAAATTATTTTATTCTTCCAGTAAAGGAGCTAGAGGGTTACTTAAATTCAGAAAGAAACACATTGTAATTCTGAATATAAATTATTACATATCTTGAGAACACTTCCTACATAAGATTAGTCCTTTCTTAAGACAGAAGGGAGAGTTTGGTTTCCTCAGGTTCCTTCTCTGAAAAGGGTTTCTGCCAAGTCAGATTTGCAAAGCCACACAACAGAGCTATTGCATCTTTTTTTATAAATCATGCTAAGTTCATATCAGGCAAATGTACAAATCTACTGCTTGGCATTGTACCCTGTACTCTGAGTGAGCCACGTGCCATGGGTGTGTTCAAGTGAAAAATACTGTGTTGATTTTGGACACTTTATGCTTATATAGATGCATTTTGGCCTGTGTGGGCCGGAAGAGAAAGCAATGACCTGAATAGCCAAGCATGAATCTCAGTTAAAACATTTACACAGCTGAGACCAGGAATCTCTCCTGTGCATAGAAAAAACAGTTGAAGCTGTGAAATGCTTTCCAACCTATCGCTGCTTGAAAGAGCAGCGTGAGGGAAAGCTGGTCTGGAGATTACATTTGGAAGGACAGAGAGATGTTTCCATTCCCATCACTGGCTGGTGCACAGTTCTGGTTTCTCTTCCTCCCTTTTGTTGAAGTTGCTATCTATCAAAGCAGAGCAAAAATAATAATAAAATCTTCTGAATAAACCACTAAGTTTTAAATTTCATGTAGTGATAGAATTGCTTCTGTAATGAACAACTTATCCGTCCTTTTTTGCCAGAAGAGTTTGTGTATGTACATGTTTATGTTTATGTATACATGTATGTACATACACGGATGCACAGATACACACAAACTGTGATGGCAAGTGTTAGGTTAGGGGACTTCAGACTTTCCCCTAGAAATTAACTCAAAGGAGGACAAAGCCTCTTGGCAGACAGTTCCTGTGCATCATAGAGCATTTGAGGAGCCCGACGTGTTTTGAAAAAATGGGGTGGCAACCTAAATACTCACATTGCGACCAGGGCCTCACGTACTCTCTGCGGTGCCTTTAGAGAGACTGCAGGAGATTTTTAAGAGGGCTCTACTCTCAGTGGATTTGGATTCTATGGAAATCAAGGCAGTTGAAAATTTTAGGTCTTTTATTTTGTGGAAGGCCAGCACCCTTTGCATGGAAGATAAATGAAGCCCTGTCACTCATTCTCTCAGCAGCCATCCTTTGAGGGGATGCGGCAGCTGATGGAAATAACCCTGCACAGAAAGGCCTGGGACAGGATGAGCAGAATGTCTTCTCAAGACAAAACCACTGAGGGATTGCAGGGTACCACTTCAGCAGCCACCTGAGACTGTTTGAGGGTGACCAGTAGAACAGCCCTGCCTTGCTCCCAGCCATGGGTCCCCACCACATCCTTAAATCGTGCAGCTGCATCACCTCATTGATCCGTCTGGTCCTTTCTGCATTACCTCGGTGTTTTGCAGGGTTGCCTTTCAGGCAGAGCAGGCCAGAGTAAGGAGTATGTGCCTGGAAGTGGTGGAGGAGAGCAGGTCCACTCCCGTCACAGTAGCGATGTGCTTTTAGATTGACTCAAGCCCTGTGTGAAACTGCACTCATGGGCAGAAAGAGCCCAAGCAGAGGCTTGGCCAAGAACACTACAGTTAAACTTCCTCTATACTTACAACTAGCAACAGTGCATTTTTAGTGCTAAAATGCTCGCTTTTATCTCATGGATCTGACTTTTCTCTTTTGTGCTGAAGTAAAGACTGCAAAGTAGTTGAAAATACAGCTGTTTCTCTCTTGCAATATTCTATCCCTATAAACATGCTAAACACTGAGACAGCACCAATTCAAAATGCCAGCTAAGAAGTCACTAATGCAACTTTCTGAAATAAATCTTAATGCTGTCTGGAGATCTCCCATCCAAGTATTAATGAGGCCCAGCCTTTCTTAGCTTGTGAGCTTCCACAGCGCGGCTGTTGCAAGCCAACCAAAATGTTATCTTAAACATACTTTGAACCAGGGTAACTTACTGCCCTCCTGTCTGTGCACTGTAGTTTAGTGTGTTGCATTACTTCAGATGTCACCAATTTCTGCTCCAAGTATAAAGAGGTGCTCTTCTTCAGCTCTTCTTTCACTAATAGAAATTTGCAGTGCAATGTACACACACACAGACAAAAGAAAAAAGAAAGAAATTAGTGCTGCAGAGGCTTCTACCTGTGAGAGATGGAGAGAAAAGGAAAAAAAGAAAATACACCTCAGACAATAGTCACGTTGCTTCATAAACTACTGAAAGTCTTTAAGATACACTATGTTGAGGGGATTGGTCTGAAAGGCCAGTACAGATAATTGTGACAAAAATATGTTAAAATACATTGCGTGATTCTCTAACTCAAATAGACGTATTCTGCAAATTCTGTTGAAATGCATAAAGTTAAACTTATATAACTGTTCTCAAAATATTGTACATAAGAATTTAGTTACTCCCATGTTTTCAAAATTAGAAGTAATACTGGGTTATTTTTCTAGCAAATTCGCATAAGATACTGGCATTATGGAGAAAGTCAGTACCATGTATATTAAACAGCTGTCATGAAGGATTGTGTGTATAGCAGTGAGGAGTGGGGAAATGGTATGTCTGTCATGAGGCACTGTATAATTTTATTTGGATTTTCTAACAGCTAGCATGTGTTACTGACAACACAAATTAAGTGTTCACTGATGAAAAGGAAGGCAGTAGGAAAAATATAGATTTTGCAGAACATCATATTTTTGTTATTTTGACTAACAATCATAACAGGAAAGTCAAAGAAACTTTACAAAGGAAAACTGACCTTCAGTCTTTCCTAGAAACACACACCAGAAAAAAACGCCTAGAAATGACGTCTCTATGTCAACTTATTAGTCAAGATACATTCAATTATGAGTTCTAAAAGTGCGTCAGGCCTTGTAGTCTATCTAATAAGTCCTGTCATCTACACAATAAGCACAGATAGCTGTAGCCAGCAAGAAATTTATCATTACTATAGTGTGACATTACTATAGTTGCAAAGTATGCAAAATATGCTTAGAATCCAGTGACATAGTATTACTACAGAATTCTGGAAGGCAAACACATGAAATATTTGCAATGTATCTGATATTGCTCAGATTCTTCCCATCCGCAGTGGACATCATGTCAGTGCCAGACTCGGAGTCGATAAGGCCGTTACCATCCCGTTTGGCGCGTTTCCGCCTACCTGGAGAGCTCCTATTAAGGAAGAAATAGTCGTGGATGATGAGTTAGTTCTGCTGCTATTGTGGCTGGTAGGATCAAAGGAACAGATGAGCTCCAGGAAGTTCGCACGCTGCGTATGACACAACACAACGCAAAGGCTCTTCGACTTCATATAATGAACCACTAAAAATATACTAGTGTTGTAACAACTCCAGAAAATAGCTAACGTACACAAATCTAAAAATATTGGCCCTATTCTCTCACCACAGGATACCAATAACGTCAGTGGGAGCCCACTTAAAGATAGTGGGAAGTCTCCAGGAGTTACTCACATCCTGCATGAGTCCATGTCTCCTTAAAATCCGCAGCCATTCCTTTAGGACCGCTACTTGTTGTTATTTACCAGGCTGTGACATTCAACTTGTTTATGCTTTCCCATTCTCTTTTAACTCAGGCTTTCCCTTAAGAGAAATCATCTGACAGTGATTTAAACTTTAGTTAAAGTAAACTTAAAAGTTTGGGACCCCACAGAAATAAAGCCCTAGGAGTGATGGCTTTTCTAATTTCTCCCCAATACCCTCTTATCTCAAGGCAGTGCTGTTATTTAATAAGTGTCCAAGATAGGTTTTCATTGCATTTTCTTTGTTTGGGGATGTTTTCCTTTTTCCTTCAGAGGTTTCAAGAGCTTGGTCCTGAAACAGCTGACCGCTAAAGGAGTTTGAGTTTGAGCTGGCATCTTTTGTCTTCTCTCTTCTAACAAATCCTCAGTGCTAAATACAGCTGTATACAGAATATTGCCTTACTGGCTTCTGTGTGTGCGTATTGCCTCTTTTATTTCCCATGTACAGACACACAATATCTTTTTTCCTCTGCTTTGCTTTCTGCAATCCCAGATGGCAAAACCAGTCCCTGTTCTCAACGCTGAAAACATGCTAGTTTGCTTTCTAGGTAAGAAGCAGTACACCAGAAGCTGGAAAATTAAATCACAAAACATATATCCCTGTTTGGCATGCCAAAAAAATTATAGCAACTGTAAAAGAACCATTATAGCAATACGCAAAATGTACCATGTCATAATACCATTGCTCCTGTTCAGAAATAAATACACTGTCTTTGCTTCACTCTAAGGGAGCACTTATATACAGAGGTTATTCTGTTGGCTTCAGCAGAGTCACTTCTGGCTATCACCACGACACAACAGGCCACGGTTAGGACTTAATGGAACAGCAAGAAGCCATTCGCTTAATGGTACATCATTTCGTTAAGGAAAAAAGTCCCCTTATAAATCATTTGCACGGACTTAGTGTCCTACTGTTTTATGTTTCTGTGGCGCTCTCCATTTCTAGGCGATCTGCATTGCCACGCAGTTGCATAACCTTAAATTTGGGGGATATTATTCTTTTCCATCAAAATTGGCTCAGTTTCTGCCCTGCAATATTTTTCATGCAACTGTTGCTGAATTCAGTAAGTTACATTGCTGCACAAAATGAGATGGGATCTCATTTTTCACATTGTCAAGATAACAGCAATAGCCTTAAAATTATATTGTTTTTATCATACCTCGTCATTACGTCTACTGACTTAATCTGGATATTATAAATATCATGCCAGTAGAATTTGCCTTGGATGATTTGCATGTTGCCAGGACTTTCTGTTTCAGATAAGGTTTACTAGGTAATAAGCCTTCTGCTCAGTGTTTTCTATTGGTCTGAAATGACAAACAGTGACTAAAAAATTGTATAATGCTGACAAAATCCTGGGCAACAGTGAACAAAGCTTGGCTTCCAGTGTTCTTCTCTCTTTATTGCAAAAAAGCACGTGAGAACTAGTCTCCCCATGTGGATGTGACTCAGGTAGCTGACTGACTTACATTGAAATAAATGCCACAAATACCAGGTCTGCTACTCACCAACTCGCAATATGGCTCTGTCCTTCATCAGAGCAGCTGTATGCTCAATTAAGACATGTAATTAAAACTGGTCACAACAGAGAAAGTACTATATACCGTCATAGCCCCCGAGGACAGGTAAACTCATTGAGAGGTGGCTAAGAATAGGAGGTGGGAGGGAAAGGATGATAGGACAGATTAATATGTCAGTGTGGCAAGAAAGGGCTACCAGCCTCAGTAGACTACATCAGCTGTTGCTTATTCGCTGTGCATCCCATGTTCTTCTGCCACTATCGGATGGATAGTGCCAGGTTTCTGTGCTTTACTCCTGCAGATCTCTTCCACAGCTTGTCAAAGCTTTCAGCAAAATTCAGATTACATCCCTGCTCTGTCCTTTGACCACTGATGTAACACTGGATTGCCTTTTTCTTTTGTTGTAATCTTTATTTCTGTGAAGAATGGTTTGATTTCCAGAAACACGCATCTTCTTAATCAGTTTTATCATAAGCACAGCAGAATGTGTATAAATATAGAAGCCTGTTTATTTCAAGATATTTTTTCCGCACGGCATCCGGTCAGTGGTTTAGATGAGGATTTAGACAGTTGAATGAAAACAGGGCTAGAGCACTGGATCAGCTGTAAAGGGTGGGGAAGGAGCGGTCTTCCCATTATTTGAATTGTCTGCCTTTTTTACGTAAATTAATAGCTATTCTCCAAACAGTAAAAGAGTCATGAGTGTTCAGCAGCCAGTGGATCATTTTTAAACACCTAATTTGAAAATTATTACCTCCTTATTTTTTTAAGAATGTATGTCTTATAGGTCTTTCCACAATCACCCAAAGACTGAATTTGGGATTTTCAAATATATATGCTATGATTTTCCTTAGGTGATTTTCATCTCCAGTTCACATAGACACTTACTTTCTTGAAGAAACCCTTTGGGATCAAAGGGCCTTAATTGTACGTGTGCATCCTTGGGAACATAATGTGAGTTTACAGTGAAAGGAAAGAATTTACCATAAATAAGGTATATCAAGATGATCTACTTCTTATCTTACTGGTGTTTTCAGCAAAATTACATAGACTTCACAGCTCCAGATGAAATTGAAAAAGTCAGTAAAAAGAAAGGAAAAGTCACAAGAGATTTAGAATATGCCTTAGCTTTTTCTTTAGCAGCTACTGTTAGGCACAGAATCAGAGGAATGAAGAACAGGAGCGGAGGCCTTTAATGCCACCTGTGTATATTCCAGGATCATACATACGGATTTGAGGATGACACAGCTTTCATCCTCACTCTGCTCTACATGGGAACGCCAGGGTGATGGATCCTTGTGATTTAGGCTTGTTTGGTCAGGGATCCCCTTCATATTATTTTGAACCTTGATCAAGGAGGTCTAGGGTCTCCAAGCAAACTTTTTTCCCCAAAAACCAAAATTTCCAACCTAAGAAACTGCCAAGTGCTTCCTCAGAATTTCTAGATGTACTAGTTAGGCAACTGTAATCCAGATTCTGCCATCTTAGCTATCAGATTGGTGGCAGCATCCCCAGATTCACAAATAGCTAAAAAAACCCTTTCCAAAAGCATGATTACAATACGCAGGTCTGATCACACCCATTTCAGGAGACTGGAGAACTGGAGAAGGCCCAGCAAAGGACACCAAGGATGAGCAAAGGTGTGTGCGGTTCCACCACCACACAAGCAGCATAGACTAGAAGCCCTCTGTTTGGAAAAGACATGATTGAGGGGAGATATGGGAGAAGTCTCTAAATTCATAAATAGGAAGAGAGAGACAGAAGTTAACCATTAGTCACTAAGTTTTACAACGCAAGTGACAGGACAAAAAATAACGTTAGCAGGTTGGGGGGTGAAAAAGCTCTATGTTTTATTGAACATCATATAGTAACTTTGCAGAGCTTATTGCCACAGGACAGCGAGGAGAGTGATATTCAAATAGGTTCAAAGAGACACTGGACAAATTCACGCCGGAAAGCTGTACCAGTAGGACATGACTGTCCATATTGAACATCCAGCTCAGGAAGTCCCTGAAGAGCTGATTACCCAAAATGGGAGTCCAAACAAGGAAATGAATAATGTTGCACATCCTCAGTTTTATACTCTCCCATAAACATCTGCTGCTGGCCGCTGCTGGAAACAGAAGGCGTGCTAGGTGGCCATTTGATCTTCTGTACTGCATTCCACCTCCTCCTCCTTTTCTTGTGGCGTATTCTCCATCTTAAAAAGGATCATCTTTAAAACGTGTAAAAGGCCTGCGGTGCATTAGCCTTTTCCTAAAAGCAACATAAAGGCTATACAGATTTGCGTAAATTAAGACCCACTTCTTAGTCACACTCTGCTGCTCTTTCCTCATGCTTGGCTAGTGTTCCTTGTGTATTACACCAGTGTCTGCTCAAGATTTCAGGTCACCTCAGATTTACATGACTTACGTTGTCTACCTTTGAGTCTTGCAATGAGATTCTTGCAGCTTTAGCATGATCCTCCCCTAAAGGCGTATGCCCCTTTCCCCTTCCATCCTCCTTAAGAATTCTGTCCCTGCAGGTCCTTCTGAGGTTTCCATGCTGACTTGAACACCCAGCTCCTTCTCCTCCCTCCTAGGAGGCATCCGCTTCCTTGAGCCCTTGTTCTCCGCAGAGGAGTTTCCAAAAAGTGGCTCTAACCAGGGAGCAATTGCTCCTTTGCTCTTCCTGAGCCTGGTACAATCCAAACACAGGCACCCATTAATGCTGTTTATTCCTAGGCAGAGGCACTAGTGGCATTCACTCCTCCCTTAACCTATAGTGTCAGCTTAGAGCCTAGTAAGAGGTTATCATAACACTTAAAGATAAAAACAGTTCTGAAAAACAAGCAAGAATAAATATATGTTCCCCATACAAAATCTAAAATATAATTACCGTCATACAAACCTGAAGCTTGCCCCTACTTGCAGCAGCAATACTTTGTATTTGGGCATAAGCAGTTTCTATGGGGCCTGATCTGACTCCCACATAAGTCAGTGGGAGCCTTTAAATTCACTTCAGTGGGACTGAAGCCTCAGCACTTGGTTATTTTGTGAACATTGACATCATATGCTATAAAAATGATGCTTTAGTTTTTGATATAAAACCAAGCAATGTCAGCGACAGACTGATTCTTGAACAGGGGCCCTCGGTGCTACTGTCTGGAAAATAATAAGTACAATTCATTGCAAATCTGTTTGTTATTCCTAGTGTAAAAATAGATCGGTCCAGCCAATGGGATTAACCACTCCATTATTTCTTGGCTGGTTTCTTTATTGTTGTTGTTGTTTTTAAATAGTTTTCCTGTTCTGTTGTTACAGATGAATTC
Organism: Haliaeetus leucocephalus; assembly: GCF_000737465.1. Classification (NCBI taxonomy): domain Eukaryota; kingdom Metazoa; phylum Chordata; class Aves; order Accipitriformes; family Accipitridae; genus Haliaeetus; species Haliaeetus leucocephalus. The sequence goes on along the minus strand of NW_010972909.1, from coordinate 2,759,196 downwards.
TGGTAAATATTTATTCTTACACTTGCCATAAACATATTCCTTTCCTGGTGGGGCACCGCGCGGCTCCAGATGTGCAGAACAGAACCTTTTCAAAAAGAAAGGAGGCCCCAAGTGTAGCCACACAACAGAGAGGGGGCAAAAGGCTTGTTGCATCTTTAAGAAGCTGCTGCGTGTGGCTTTGCTGAATGCAGCCTTCTCAGATCTTAGGGGTGTTTAACTTGGCCACAGCTGAAAAGAGTCAGGATGAAGAATTACAGGCAGGAAAAGGGTAAAATCTTGCCTCTCGAAAACTCTTGATTAAGTTTGAGTGCGTTTCTCCTTTACACCTACTAAGCTCGGGCTCTCTGAGCTGGAACTGCCCCGGTTCGTACCCAGGCTTGTCCCCGTCCTTCGGAGGGGTGGTAGGAGCGGGCAATGAGCCTTGTCCGTGCGGGAGCTCTCCCAGCCCTTGGTCCCTGACACCAGGACAACCTGCTGAGTGGAGCAGGAGGGACCCGGGGTGCGGGGCAGTTTCTGTGAGCGTGGCGGGGCAGGGATCCGGCATCGCCCCGGGGTGCCAACGCCAGCTTTTCCCGCAGCATCCCCCGGGGAAGGTGCGGCCGGTGCGTGGGTACTGAGTCCCCGCGTGAAGCGACCTGCGTCATTAGCCTTGACGCCAGATCTCGTGGCCCAGCCTGCTTCACCCTCCCTCCTCTCCCCACCTACCGCTGTTCATCCGAGGGGCTGCCTTCTTTCCTGCTTGTGACAGCTCTGCTCCCTTCAGCAGTCCGGCACTGGGGGCGGAGGAGGGGGGATCGCTTGTCCTGCAGAGCTTGCTGGCTCTAACAACGGCAACAGAAGGAGCAAGCGCTGTGTTACCCAGGCAAGTCATCCTGCCCAGTTGTCCTGGTTTCAGCTGGGATGTAGTTAACTGTCTTCCCAGTAGCTGGTACAGTGCTATGTTTTGAGTTCAGTATGTGAAGAATGTTGATAACACTGATGTTTTCAGTTGTTGCTCAGTAGTGTTTAGACTAGAGTCAAGGATTTTTCAGCTTCTCATGCCCAGCCAGGGCACCTGGCCCAAATTGGCCAACAGTGTATTCCATACATGTGACGTCCCATCTAGTTTAGGAACTGGGAAGTGGGGGGGCGGGGAATCGCCGCTCAGGGACTGGCTGGGTGTCGGTCGGCGGGGGGTGAGCAATTGCCCTGCGCATCATTTGTACATTTCAATCCTTTTATTACTACTGTTGTCATTTTATTAGTGTTATCATTATCATTATTAGTTTCTTCTTTTCTGTTCTATTAAATCGTTCTTATCTCAACCCAGGAGTTTTACTTCTTTTCCCGATTTTCTCCCCCATCCCACTGGATGGGGGGGAGTGAGTGAGCGGCTGCGTGGTGCTTAGTTGCTGGCTGGGGTTAAACCATGACACCAGTATCCAGCCCTGTGCTGATGACAGGGCACGTTAACAAGCGCAGTGTCGCTGGGGTACCCAGAACGTCGTTTTCATCGGCTCACCTGGCTTCTCCTGTCCTAACGATGCGCCTGGTCTTCCCAAAGGGAAAGGGACCAGCGTCCCACTGGAGAAACGGGTGCTGAGTTACAGGCACCCAACTGCGAGAGGATTCAGGCTGAATTTTTTGTTTAACTCACTGAAGAAAATAAATTCTTCCTTTTGCCTTTTTGTGACAAATGAGTGACGCGTTGACCGTTTGCAGCTGGAGCAGACTCCCAGGGCCTTTTGGGTGCCTTGAACGTAACTATCGGTAGAATTTGAGTAGCAGCAGGTGAGGGCTAGCATCAGCTTACGGAGGTCAGGCCCAGGAGGCACCACCTGCCCCTTCCAGACCTGGCTGAGCAGGACCAGCCTCACTCCACTGGCCTGAGCATGAAGGTCTTAATCCCTCGTGAGTGTCCTCTGCAAAACACAGGGACCTAAGGAGGCAATCCACAGAGATATGTAAAGAAGCGTTTGTTCTTGACATGACTGAGCATATTAATGAGAAGGGAAAAAAAAATTCCCTGCTTTCATTATTAATACACATGACTTTGCTGCAGAAACCTAATTTTTTTGTCTAAAAAGGGGAGTGAGTTCAGTGCCTTCTCTCGGTGGTATTTCTCCATCTTTTATGGTGCCTTGAAAAACAGCAAAAGCAGGTGGAGTCCCCCTCCCCAGGCAAATACTATACAGCTGTTTGTTATACGAACAAAGTGGCTGACAGATGACCTTATAAACATACCTAAATTACTGTTTCCTAGCGCACATACACATTGAAGCAGGAAACAGACTTCCAGAACTTGAAAGCAAGATTTTCTTGCTTATCTCATTGTATTCTAATGTGATTTGAGGTAAACAAAAGACAACTATGGGCTTTGTTATCTTAATTATTCTGTACAGCCAATATAGAGCAGGATCGCACTGCGTGATTAAACATAACTCTTATTGGCTTGCAAATGATTAACATAATTCCAGAAATTGCACATAATTCAGGAAATGTTTTTCCTAACGGCCTGTGCTGACTAAGGAGAGCTTTGTTCAGATCTATGTCACATCATGGGATAAGAAGAGATCCACAGATAATATTCACCTAGTATTCAGGTGCTGCCTGTCAGTTCTGCACATATTTTCTGCATCTCTCTTAGCTGGGAATTTTGGAACTGATCTGACTATATAAATAGTTGTATTTCATGATATGCAGTGGAATTAGGGTTCGGTGCAAAGCATGTGGGAGTCCTCCTACAAGTCTGGATTTGTCCTACGTACTTACTCTCTGTAACACTTTTTAGAGGCGTTAGCAATGAAATACTGTGATACTCACTGAATAACTGTGGGGTTTAGGAGGAGAACAGTTTGTGCCTTGTCAGGCTGGACTGTTTTAAGATAGTTTGTTTGCAGGTATTGAGAGTTACAGTTTTATAAGTATTAGTTATGGGTCAACTAGAGCTTAATTTCAGCTAAGATGGAGGAAGATGGGTGATAAGTGGAGAAAACCTGAAAAAAAGCTAGAATAATATTTGATTTTCAAAAATGTGGGAAAACTCATGTTAATCTGAGAAGATCTACAAAGGAAAGATTAAATTCTGCCAGCTCCAGTCATAGAAATAATTCCCTGTAAATGTACCAAACTAGTCACGTGAGCCAAATTTTACTTGCAGACTCTTTCCTCAGATGTGTTCCCACCCTTCCGGTATTTTTCTTTTTAAATATTATTTCCACTAAAAAGGCTAAAACATATTTGGCTTTACTGATTACACGTACGTGATGGCGTGATGCATTTTGATGATGTTTTTTCAATATTCATGATAGACAGTCCCACCCTCTAGGCTGTAACTCCCTTTGATTTCAGGTGAGATTTTTGCCTAATGATCAGGCCCTGGGGTGTTTGGCTCATCAGTTGCAATGTAATCAACTAAGAAAAATTTGAATTGATAAAAAGCAGGAGTAATGGCACAGACTGCTAGCATAGCAAATACATTTCAGGGTGTATGTGTAAGAAAAATCGCTCCCTCAAAAAAAAAAAACCCAAATAGAAAGGCAATTAATGCTGTGCATGCTACTGTGTCATCCAGTCACAATAAAAGCCTCAAGGAGGGATTCAGACAATGCTGTCAGGTGTCAAACCAGTCCAGCAACTGTTTCAAGTTGCTGAGAGAAAGTTGACAAGAGAAAGTAAATTCCCAACATTCTGTGGGACCGAGTCCTCAAAGAGTTTATGTCCGTGCAGGATCACTGTCCTACAGATCTAGCACAGAGCTTTGAAATCAGCTCCCTCTGCCTGGACACCTCCGTCCCAACTTCTGCGGCCACCCGAAGGCACCCCAGTGATGTCACGTAGATGCCACATGGGCTTAAGGACAGGTCAGTAGGGAGACCACTGCAGCGGTGGTTCACAGATAATGGACCGCTTATGATACTCAAAGTTATAGACTGGATAGTCCCAAACTGGCCCACGGAACTATATGAAACAACTATGCAATATTTCCAAAGTTTGATGAGAAGGGAGCACCATGGTATGAAAGAAGTTTGTAAGATGCCATTAACTCATCCAAGTAGCTAAGTCCCCTGCTTTGGGCAAAGCATCCCCTGGCTGAATGTCTAGACTTAACTAGGGTGAATCAGGGAACCTCATCCCAGTACATCACTGCCTCTCTTAAGTTTGAGCAAGTTTTCTCACCAAAGTCATTTTAGATGTCTTCTAAATTCAAGCCGAAGACCTAGAGGAGAATCTTCCCAGGGAATTGCAACCAGTAGTCTTAATGAAGCCAGAAGGCATAACATATAAATTCCCTTCTGTTATAGAAATCTTACACAGCATCAGAGACTGGTTCTCACTTTTGTAATAAAATGTTTTCTGTCCAAATTCTGGACAAAACGCATCCAGTCTCTGAGGCTGTTTTAAGGTGGCTTTTAGCCACCAAAGCTCCTGGTGTTTCTTTAGAGCATTTTCATTTGCTGAACAGCATAAGTGATGTCACTTATCAATTGCCAAACCTATTTCATAATTTCAATAACCTCCAGGGGACTGATTAAATCTGAAATACTTTGGCCTATTTTAAAGGAAGTCTAATCGTGTTTTTAAGTCAGCCTTGGAACACATGATTCTTTATTAACCTAATAAGCCTCCATTATCCCATTCCCAAAGTTCTATTCAAGCCCTGTATTTAGTGTAAAGTACCGTGCACTGGTTAATTAGAGCATATTATCTTGGATGAAAATGCTGAATCTTATTCTGCAGAGTCAGTGCTTGGAGAATTTGTTAATACGCTGCGTGTACCCAGATTCGTTCTTATCTGAGCCTTGGCATGTGTTAGCAGTGCAATTACCTACTTGCAATTGCTGCCTGCTACTTGGCAAAGGGGAATGCTGAACAGAGGGTTATTTCACTAAAGATAGAAAGTGACTCATGTTGATTACTCAGTCATGTCCTCTCCTACTTATGCATGCACAATGGGAAAGTCTGATGGTACCAGAGAAAAGAGAACCAGCATGTGTTCGAGTCACTTCTCTTAGTCACCATTTAGTTGTAGCAAAACTAAAAAGCCAATAATTATAATATAACAAGAGCAAGTAGTAAGACATTTCACCTTTGCGCGTTTAGAAGGCAAATCTGAATTTAAAGGGAAATGTCAAGTTAAATATGGCAAGAAGTAAAGGATGTGGATAACTCAATTTCATTTTTGTTTACCACAGTTTCCAGCCAGCTTGGCTTTCTGGTCTTTGTCTTTCTGTTACTGTCGCAAAAAGGAGAAGTGTTTTTGTCTAAATAGCATCCTGCTTTAAATTACTGTCATACATTTTACATTAAAAGTGCATTTATAAAATATACTCTTCCTACACTAATCTTGTCGAGGAAGATTGAATAGACAGTGTATGTCAGTTAACATTTGTAAAGCCTTCTACTGACTTGATAGCCCCAGTCCCATATTTAAGGGACCCAGGCCTATGGAAGTCTACTGAGACTCACAGATTTTCAAAACTATCCCTTACAAACCTATTCCATTATTTTAAAAGATTTTTCATGAAACTGCTCACCAACTATATCGTATTTTCCTTCTGAAAAAAGTATTATTAAATTCAAATTTTGCAGCGCTAAAAATTGTATCACTAAAAAGTCAGAACTAAACTGCTTCTACATGTATTCTGATGGATGGTCCGTTCATTAAAACATTGTTATGCATTTTCAATGTTAATTACTCTAGTAATGCTCCCTTAACCTAATGCAACCTTCTTTCAAAAATTGGGAAACTATTTCTATCAAATGTTTCATTTCATCCCCGTAAGGTTTAGACTAATGGTGTCATTTGAAATGCATACATATTTGTGGTTATACATCTGACAAACTTCTGATAATGGCACATTAACGTAGTAGCAACATTTAAAATGAACATTGAGACAACACATATCGTGCCCTCCTATCACACAGCATACACAGTAGACATCTTAACCTGGAAAAGAGTATAATAAATCTCTGTGTCCTTCATGATTTTAAAATAAAATAGTCTATTTCAGCTCTCGTGACATCAGTAGTAGTACATCAAGTAAAATAATAACAGTTTCAAAACCATAAAGTAAAAACCTTCAAATTATTTTCTAGAACTTTCTGAAATTAAATTCTTTCTTAAAAAAACACGTCAGCCCTGAGTTACCGGGAAAGCCCCCTCAGACAGTGACTACACTGAGGAGGATACACGCTTCTTGACCTTTCACCAATGCGCTGTGGCTATCCCAAAACCTTTTACAGTAAATTTCATGCCTCCCACCGCTGAGGCCGCTTTCCTCACTGCCCAAGTCCCCACTCCCAAGTCATTTCATGGGTCTTTTGTCCCTGTCCCTTGCAAAAAAGTATGATCTCGCTCTTCACCCTAGCTTCCCATAAGACTTCCCACTCTGAACGGTGTTCGAGACGAGGGAGGAGACCGACTGCCAGGACACGGAGCAGCTTCCGAACCAGGGAGCATGAATGAGGCTTGGAGCAAGGACTGAGGGTTGAAGCCATCTCCACTACGAGCAATTAGGGTGGCAGTCACGCTGCGGTGACAAAGGCTGAGGACCCGTGCCTACAACATTTAAGCAGTAGACCTTCCCTAATGCAGTTTACTTTGGCCACAGCGCGTCGGGGCACGCTCACCAAAGCAGCACAGCCCGCGTAGCGAAGGGGTCCGTGACCCCCAAGCGCAGAGGCAGCGCTGAGGGGCAGGAGACAGTAATCCTCCTGGCAGCTTAGCTGCTGCCACCAGAGCTCAGGGGCAGAAAGAAGAACTTGAGACACTTTCCAGTAAGATAATAATCAGAACATCTTGACATTTTCTCATTTTAATTCAAGATAATCTTCTTTTAGGGAACAAAAGTTGTTGACCGACAAATTGCCCACATTGTTACATTTTTCATTGAACAAAACTTCTGATCGCTGTTTCAATGAGAGTTTAAATTTGCGCGGCTTTAAATTTCCTTTTAGTACTCTTTCTTTATCCAAAAGCTAATTCTCAGTGGAAGTGTGTAACGGTTCTCTGCAAATGAGAACATTAAAACATGATTTCAATGAAAAGGATGCATAAAATTCTGCCCAAATGGATACATTCAAACCTTTCAGAATGAAAATAACTTCAATAATTCTATTTTTTTTTCCACAAAATGATTTCCCCATTTTTCAGCCATCTCTAATTATAACAATAACTTGCAGGTGTTTCCTGTTAAGTTGGTAATAACTGTGTCCTGGGATAATAAAACACTTGGGTTTGGCCCATTTATCATATTTAAATTATAACTTAAAGGTGCATCCTGTTTACAAGGTAATAATTATATATGGGACTAAACAAACTCCTCTGGAGCCAGTCCAGTCTATTGTGTTATGTCAGACTGGAGCATGGGCTTGAAGAAACCTTAGATGGATAATGTCATAGGTAGTAAAAGCTGACTCTCCCCTCTTCCAAAAAAAAAGAAAAAAAAAAAAAAAAAAAAAAAGGTTGGTCTTTTGCCTATATTAGGAAGTGAACTTTGAAAAACTAAACAGCCTCCAAAATGAGTGATCAAATGATCTTAAAACCTTAGCTGATGGCCAGACGACTCAGTCAAAACACACCCATCCGAATTCTTTACGGTGGACGTCAGCAGGAGATGTAAATGTGCAGGCACACCCCCCCGTTTTGTCTTCTGTGTCCTTCCCGCGGGTCTGGTGCCCCTCTTTGAACGTGGTCCCCTGGCTGCGAGGCAGCAATGCAATAGCCCCGTTCGAAGGCCATTGAACTCAGCCTCCCATATTCCTCCTTGCTCTGTGTGGTGGCTGGGATTTTAAAATATGCCCTTTTTTGTCAGGAGCGAAAACCTAGAAGGTTTAAAAAAAACCCAAACCAACCCTGGGGAAGGAGGTCAGCTACTGAACTCGCAAGTCCTCTGCTAGACAATTGCATTACAATGAGATTTGGGGGTTTTTTCATGCAAAGCTCTCTACCTTGCCCCAGTCCCTTCCGCTGATGCCAGCCCAAATTTCCAGCTCCTTCCCCAGCGCCAGCTCCCTTTGGCCGGCCGGTGCTTTCCACCTCAGTTGCTTAACAGCCTGCAGAACCTTGTGCAGTGGGACAACAGTCCTTCCTTTGTCGAGGTCAGGACTTAGGGGGCTGGGGAAGGAATTTGGCTTGTCCTGTGTACATAGGAAAGTAACAACCTCAGCGTGAAGCACAGAAAGAGATACTAGCATTCAAAAAAACACTAGAAAAATAAACTCCAGAAGCGACCAGTGCATTCGCTTTGTATTGTAGCTTCACTTCAGTGTTTCACTGTTATTTCTTAAGAGCAAAATAAGCCCCAAACATTTTTTTTTTTTTTTTGCGCTACATACTGCACAGTATGAGTAATTCAAGAAGAGAATAAAGGCCGGCATTGTATAGCACACTTTCTCATGCGCACACAAACCTCCTTCCAGCTTACTGAAGGAATCAAAGGGTGGAGGGAGTGTCTCCAGCGTTTCATGTAAATGACGTCTTTTTTTCTCCGGTATTAATGCCACCATAAACTCAGTGTGATGAAGCATTGATGAATAATGAGCCCATGACACATCGTACTTTTAGAACAGCTCATATATTTGGCATACACCAGGCCCCATTTGTGTCAATTTTTTTTTTTTCTCCCACTCGGGCATGGATTTGTAAACACTTTTACCATAACTAAAAAATGCAGTTTTATTCTCACTCCTCTGGGAAGCCGCGCTGGGCATCCATGCAGCTGACACCAGTTGCCCTCCCTGAGGATGCTGCGAGGCAGCGAGGTTACCTCTCACCATCCGAGCACTTGCAGAAGTCGCTGCCCTGCCAGGCCGCCGGTGGGGCTGATGCATCGCTCTTACCTCACCAAGCGTGTAACCGTCATCTTCCCTGGAGTAGAGTCGTGAGGCCACTGAGTAGGGAGATCAAGATAGCTTTGTGAAAAAATGCAGCTTCTTATTTATCCAATGACTTGGAGAAAAAGTTGGGGTTTTACCTTGCATTTGAGCGAGAAGAATGCCCTTTTTTGGTATAGCGTTGTCCTGGATTTCTTGGTAACAACTAAACCTGTAACTTCTGGATTTAAAACCGCCTAGGAAAGCAGCAGTAGATAAGTCATAAGTCACCGAGTGTGACCCAGCTGCCAGAGGGGATCAGGAAGCCCCACGGTCGTATGGGACATTAAAAGCCCTGGCTGTGGCTCTCCTGCGGCAGAGGTGTTTCCATCCACATCTGCCCGTCCTACCCCTGCAGCTAGGTCTCTCCTTTAAGGTGATTTCAGCTCTCCCTGACAAAAGGGAAGATCAGAGATGATCTCCTGGCACAGATGTACTGGATGTCTCGGTCTTAACTTCTGGTCTGGCTTCCTAAGGATTTGCGTTCAGCCAGGGATGTGGATTTCACCAGGTGAGGACCCCCCGAACGGGGAGGCAGAAGAAAACTTAACACTGCTAGAGGCATCATATGAGCAAGATGTTTTCCCAGAAAAATAGGAGGCTGGACACAGTCAGCAGTTTTTAAGTTTGGCAAAAAAGCCCATCATGTAGATGAAAAGGCCTGCTTTCTTATTCTTCAGCGTAAGAGTACCAGCAGCATAAAGTTTTGTCTTATAAAAATCATCTGTAGCGTCTATCCCAACGTACAAAGTTTTCTTTTGTTTCTCATTTGCCTTTATCACTTTGCCTATGTTGAGATAGGGGGCTTTTTTTTTTTACCTAATTTTTTCCAATGAATGCTTATAAGTTTTCAAATATGAAAAAGGACTTCCCCTTACTCTCCAGAAAGGTCCTTAATTTCTATAATTGAGGCTTTCACAGCAAGATAAGGGAACAGAGCATAAGGAAACTACTTGAATCTTCATTGCTTTGAAAAAACCATGTAAATATACCAGTTTAAAGTCAGACCACTTTTTCCCTATGGCTGCAAAAAATCCTATAATGCTTTCTGCAAGGCTGTTTAAGCTGAAAGAGGTGACATCAGCTATCCAGGCTGTCAAGAAGATCATAAGGAAACCTGGATATTGCTGACAAACCATGGGCGTTCCCTTCATTTCCAAAGTTATCAGCGACCCACATTTAGGACCACACATGACACTAGCACAAACGAATGCCATTTCTCAGTTACATTACGCTTATTTCCCTGGGTGACAATCTCTCCGTGGGCGAGATAAGCCCCGGCTACGCAGCGCACATTTCACAGCACTCGTGCTGGGAGCCGCTCGGCTGTGCTCCGGTCGGGGTTTTTGGGTCACGTGCAATTCAGAAACCAGGATGAATCAACCCACTTTATCTCCTAAAAAAAGCCATTACCAGCAATTTTCTCAGTTTCGTAACAAAGCTCCAGAAGATAAATGAGCCAGTTCCTGACGTCAGAACTGTCTCTTTTTTTCCCCTTTTTCTTCAGGCAGGTTACACCAAGGATTTGAAATAAGGAACTAAATTAGTTTCTTGAAATTGGCTTTTCCTGGCAAAAATGTAGCAGTGCTGCAGAAACCACGTTGATTGAAATTAATTCCTCTGGGAATGAATTTATTCTGGCAGAAATAACAGTTCCTATAACTTTTATCAGTCTTTTCACACCAATAATTTCTATTTTAAAACTTATTTAAAGCTGAGGTTGTGTCTGAGGCTAATTATTTGCTTCTAGAAACAGATAAAGCTAAAAGCATGCTGATAATCTGCTTCTAATCACTCTGTACCAACCTCCTTTGGCCCCATACAAATCTTCTGGTCAATGATAAATTTGGCAGCTCTGTTTTCAGTATTGGCTCAAACTCAGCTGATCTGAATGCCCTTTTTAAAACAAAAACAAAAACAACTCCTCCTTTACAAAATACACGGTCACTATTCACTCCAGGCTGCAACTGGTCAGGCTGAAAAAGGGTTAAATCCCAGTTTTGCACGATCGCATTGAGTGCTCCCATTTTATTTGCCTCCTTGATTTTATGTCGGACACATGCCCGTGCTGGAACTACAATACAGTCAGTGTCTGGATCTCTGACAAAGATTAGGCTTTCATCCCTGTTATTTGTGTTCCTCCTCAGAGTTTTTGAATGATTTTTAGCAGAGAAAAATAACAGTCGTGGCTTGGGAGTGCTTCAGAATGACCCAGCACTTACCATCATGCAGCCTTTTGAGGGATATTTTGGGATCCAAGTTCTGGCTTTTGCTCCACGGGGATCTATGACTTTTCAGGCAGGTTTCCAGTGACTGGCATGGGAGATATAATAATCTGTGATAATAATGAGCAAAATTCTACATTCACCCCAGTGACTGTGGCTCGATACTTTCAGAGAAGCAGCAATCGAGTGGAAGAAACATTCATTTGATCACATCAGCCAGAGCGTGTACGATTTCAGCTCAGCATGGTGACAGGACGGTGACACCATCCCACATCACCTGCAAAGCTCTGCCAGAGCAGTTGTCTTTATTCACCACGGAACTCGGGCTTTGTCTGGATCTGAATCCAGACTAGAGCAGTTACTTCTCCACCTTTTTTATTAAAACCTTTTTTGCAAGGAGCTCCTTCCAGAGCTCTCTTCAAGTCTTAGAGAGCCTGCGGAGAGATTTAGATCTCCTCCTGTGTTCCACCCCTGCAGCACTACTTGTCCTCAACAGCTTAAATAAGGGGAACCTTGAACTTCTTTTTCACGTATGATATGTTAACACTAGACATTGAATTTACAGTTTTTCCAACTGTGAGTATCCTTTCTTTTCTTTAGTCTTTCACCGTCATCCTCTGCTAGACAACATTTTACATGTTTTTTTCTTATAAAAGCGTCTATTAAAAGTCACTGTTTGCCAATGGCTATCTAACATTACACACAGCACTACACACAACCTACTTTTCCTCATATTAGCAGTTTGGCAAGGAAATGTATCAGATGGTTGATAAACAATCATTTTATAGGGGTGACAGAAGTAGCCTCAGAACTTACCGTTAGGTCTTTGGTTTACAATGTAAACTTAAAATTTTCCCAGAAGATTAAGGAATTCACACACATAGTGAACGTGCCGTTGTCATTTGCATAAAGATTTGAAGACAAATTAGTAACTGTCTGATCCAAAGTCCACTGAAGCCAGTAAAGGCCGTAAAGAATCAAAGACAATAAAGGTACAAAAGAGTACTGACAGCCAAGATATTATTATCCTTTTTTTTTTCATAAAACAGTTCAATCAACTCTTTCATTTATGCTCCACAGCATACAAATAAACATACCATTACACATTTTTCTGTCTTTGCAAAAACAGTTTAACAGAATAACATCAAATCATCAGTATCAATCAATCCATTAATTTCAACTGAGCTATGTAAGGAATTAATTTTGTGCTCAAAGTCTTAGTAATCTGAGACTACAAAACAGTACCCTGTTACTAAATCACAGCTGCGGAGGGAGAGACTGGGCTTATGATGGGTAAAGTAAGAAATAGCAACTTTCAACTGTCCAACGTATTATGAATTTACTTGGATTTAACGTACTTATACTGCCTCTACACAAGCCATAAAGTACTCTGACAGCAATTATATATGCAACTCAGACAAGATTATCAGGCAGCCACCAGCACATGAGAGCAAGTGGTATTTAACCAACAGGAGGTACAGTAGCTCCCCCCTGCTCCTGCTTCCCCCATGTCTGATTCCAGTTTTTCTGTCCAGAAGTCTTGCTCAGCTGAAAAAAACAATTTTGGCTGTTTGTCTGGGATAAGATTGTAAGTCTTATAGCCAAGTCAGAGCTACTGCTACAGCCCGTACGGGGACATCTACAAACCCCAGAGAAGTCTAGCCATACATTTGCAAATCACTGGTGCAGTACATGCACAGGGTAAAGTCACTGCATAAGTCACGCATGCTTACATCTCTCTAGGAAATCCCAGAGAGAGATATGGGAGTCCTGCCCTCAACCCTGTCCAAAACGGCTTGATTTTAGCTCTCCTCCAAAGCCTAACAAATAGATGGCCTTTGTCTGATGCCCTGGAGGGCAAATGCAAGCTAATAAAAACTTGAGTCCACACAGATAACATATAATTGTAACTGGTTTTTAGGTAATGGTCTTCCAGGCTATCTCATTATTCTCTTTGAACAGGCTTTGAATTACGCTTTTTCAATTTTAGATAAAAGCGAACCAGTGGTTTTGCAGCATTAGCAAACTAAGTTAGATTGAATAGTTAGAATTAATGGGCGCTTTGATTTCATCATTTCTCTTTAACCTTGAAACCAGCAGTCAGGCAGCAAAATCATTTTTTTCCCTCCTCATGTTTTCTTTCTCCAGTCATCTTTCTCCAGTCTGCTCCCATAGCCACTTGCTTCTGGTTTGTCCCTGAATGACTAGTTATACCAGGCTTCGAACATGCTGCATTTCCTTGACTTCTAATTCATGGGTGCTCTCTAGAACATCAGACCCCGCATCACAATATTTTCAGTATTTGAGTATTTGTAATCAGGATGAAGTCAAAATATTTCTGTTAGTGGTGACACAACCAAACAGTTGTTCTGCCTGTACTTTCTTTGATCGTATTCTGAATCCGTTTTAGCGGCCATGGGTGAAACTGCTCTGTTGTTTCTGAATGAATCTGAACGAATCATAACAATCTCCATTTACCTGCTGAAGGCAGGAACACTCGCTTGCCAACTTCCTTTTGCTCCAGTGGCTTATATGAAGCAGAAGCGATCTCTGAGGAGCCCTCACACACGTTGTCCCTTACCCTCGAGCAGATATGGCACCCCAAGCAAGCCTAAATCAGCCATTCCCAACCATGATGGACCAAGGGGCCTTTGGCGGTTCTGAGATGAACTTAGCCTCACGTAAAACTAACGAGTCTGCAAGTCCTTGGTTAATACGGCTATCCAAGACAGCTGTAGATCATGCACCCAGCCTCACCAAGCAGTTTGAAAACCACAGACCTACAACAGCAGGATAGCTAAGTTTCCACTGTAGAGGCCACAGATCTTCTGGTGGAGGGGGAGGACCATACATCACAGCTCCGCCAGACCTACTGTGCAGTCATAACACAGACAACTTAAATAAGCACGCAGTCTGATGCCAACATTACTGCAAATAAAATGTGTGCAATAAATGCATAGGTGATATGCAACAACAGTCTGGGTTATATGAGTATAGTATAGAGACTAGATGTGTCTTTTCATTCATTTATTGTGTAGTTCACATGTGCTTGTCCACCTCTCAGTCCTCTCTCTGCTTTGGACCAAAGAGGACACACAAACAACAACAGTGGTAGAAGTTGCCACAAGAGCAACGTATGGTCCCAATGCTATCTTTAGCAAGGGCCCCACAATCCCTCGGCTGCTTTGTGAACCTCACACATTCTTCAGAAAATGTGGGAGGAATCACAGTTCGCCAGGACAACTTCTATCTGGTGTCAGGTGAATTGTCACATAGGAAAGTCCTTTCTGTGGCCAAACTCCTTGGCCAAGAGCATCCAGTCAGACAGCTGCACACCAGTGATAGTCATTGAACTCCCTCAGCCTGGTACCCACCTCTAGGATGCTTTTCCAGGCCATCCTCATGCCAAACACTGGAAAGCAGCTGCAGGGACTTGTGGGGCTCATGCCTAACCTGCAGCTATGTCTTGAGGCTGGGCTGGTGGACCAACACATCGCTCATCTGTGTTACTAATCTGCTAGCAGGCCATGGGGCTGCCTCTGGTGCGCCCAAACCAATGGTCTTGCAGAGAAAGACTTGGTGCCCGCTCCAAGCTGCGCTTGCCTGCCAGAAGAAGAGTGCCCGTCCGTTCGTGCTTGACCCATAGGCCTTCCTCTAGCCTAGCTGCTTTTGCTGAAAGATAGAAAACTGCTGTTGGACAGGCAAGGCAAATCCAGGGCTCACACAGCCCCAACCTGTCGTTCAGCAAGGGCAGGTGGGATGCGGAGCCAGCCCACGTTTAGCTGATAAGCAGAAAAAGTACAAATGGTAGGAGGCACGTTTAAAGGAGTTCAAAGCCTACCCAAAGGCTCAGGTGTAGGAAAGGTGAAACCAGCATGGCTTTGTTCTTCTCACCAGCACAGTTTTTCCTCCCCACTGTTTATGAGTATTTACTAACTTCCATCACCTAGGGGAGAATCTGGGGCAATAGTCAGTGACCCCTGAAAGGGCTGAAATCTTGGGGCTGTTTATCAGATTTCAGCTTGGCTTCCCTTTACTCCTCTTTTTATTTTTCCTCCCCAATATTTCTTTGAAAAAGTGTTTTGGCAGGATTTACAGTCCACAAAGCCCTACAGACTTGGAGAGAAAAAAAATATCTCAGGTGCTACTTAAGAAATTCCTCATTTCTAAACCTCAGTGGATTAAAGTTTCTGCCCTAATGATCTGTGTGAGTGCTTTTGTGTAAAACTTTGAATAACTTTATTGATTACATTCTGTACAGTACAAGGCTCTGGACTCTGATTCTTATTTTCCTTTTCTAAAAAAGCTTCTTTAAAGACATACAGTACCAGAATGGATTAGTGCATTAGCCCTTGCCTTTGCAGACTTACTTGCAATCCACACAGGATTTGGATGAAGAGAGTCTTACCAGGCAGGATCGTTCTTCTCAATGGAAAATATTTCCATGCTGAAAAATGGAAAACATAACATTTAGCACAATTCAGCCTATTTGATATCCTTTTCTGGGCTGAGGCACAGGGATGGCTACAGAAACAGCACCACCAGTCAGCACCGAGTTGCTTCGACAGAGCTATCTCAGAACTGGGATAGTTTTCATAAAGAGCTTTCTCAGAAGAAGAGAAAAGAAAGCACTTTGGTAAAGCTGAATGGGAGACTCCAGCTGGCATAACAGAATTTACAGGTGAAAAATGAAGTTTATTGGCAGAATGCTTGGGTCTGACTGAAACAGCAGCACAGTGCCCACAATTTTCTCTTTTCTCTGACAGTTTCTTCATAACTATTTTCTTCCTGATGTCTCCCAACACAAGGCTCTTTCACATAGGCAAATAGATGAGAATGGGAACACAAGTTTTAGTTTTAAAATAACCTACAGGATCTTCACTCTGTTTTCAGAAAGGAAACAGGATTTCTGTCTAAAACCAGACTCCACCCTCCCTTTCTACCCTCCCTTGTCCTTTCCACCTGTTTAGATGTTTTCACAGTGGGATAACACATTCATTCCCTCCAGACCAGGGCTCAGCTGTTAGGAATGGAAAATAGAAACAAAGTTTGCAGAGTATTTTTAGCCCAGAGAAAATAAAGCAGTTGCAAATACCGTACACCCACCAGCTCCTCCGGCTTGTGGAGATCTGTGCCCAGAAAGGAAACCGCAAGACCAGGCTGAACCCATCGATTTGCTATCGATGCCAAGTGCTCTGGAGTGACTCACCCAACAATCCCACCCTTCTTTTTGTGTCTGTTTAAAGGTGCCCTCCCCAGAAGTCACATCATCTGGTCCTTCCCATCTTTGTGGCACTGGTGCTTTCACTACCATATATGCACTTAGCTGGCCTCAGCCCATTACCCTCATCCCTTTGTAGGAGATAATCTGTTGATGACTGGCTAATCAGCAGGTTGCAGATGGGTCTCCTGTTTCCCTCTGATCTCACAAATCTCGAGGGACTGGCCTTCTGAGAAGAGACAGTGCGTAAGGGGATACAACACTAAACAGATGACACATATTTTAGATCCACCTAATGGCTGCTCCTGGTTTCCAGACTCCGCAAATGCCATTTGTTTTTAACAAATGGCCACACAAGCTGTGGAGATGATATTTTAAAAATGTCTTTGAACGGGCTGACTTGCCTCCAATGGCATTTGCAGCATGTGTGCCCCTGACAGTAGGCCTCTGTGCCGTCAAGCTGCCCCCACTGCAGGTAAAAACTGAGTATTCTGAAAACAGAAAATATAAACTGACAACAAAATGGGTTTAGAGGAAGCCTGTGCTGAATGGGAGAGGTGGTTTAAGGGCGAAAAAAAGGAGGATCTAGATCTCACTAGCAACTATGGTCAGGTCTGAGCATCCTTGGACTGTGAGCTGTAAGTAGAGTTTATGCTTAAGTTGTAGCAAAGCAGCGATTTCTTCGTGGCTGCATTACTGTGCAGCATCCTGTATGCAAAAGCAACACAGAATGCTGGCAAAACTGTAATAAAGAACTGCTGAAAGGAAGTTATAAATCCTGAAATATCCTTTATGCAAATTCTTCCCATTTTCTGTTTCTGTCCCAGGAAAATCTGAAGATTTTGTACAACTGTCTAGGACATCACCCACCGCACATCTCAGACAGGCCCCCTGTAGAGCAGCAAAAGGCATCCTAGCTCAGCTTTGCAGCCTGTACACAGTGGTCATATTTTTATTATGAAAAAAACCAGCACAGGCCCATTCTCCTGCACTTATGCCAATAGGCTCAGCAGAGTTCCCACCCGTCCCATTTTATTTTCCAACACAGCGAAGTGTTTCCATACCCACACGTTGTCTGGGAGGGCAGCAGTTGGCCCAAATAGAGCCAGCACCATGGCAGCAATTTAACAGTACGGGTGATCAGGTGCCAGGGCTTAGCCCTGTGTTATGACTATGGGGGCAGCCACTGAGCCTGAGGTGTGCCAAGTGTGTTGGACCCATCGCACACACCAAAACATTGGAGCAGTGCATGCATACTAGGTCTCACAAGGACCATACTTACTATGAAGGCATCGCAAACAGCTCAGACGTATACTTCTGTCCAAGAAATCCTGGAAAGAAATATGGCAACTCCTTTGGGAACCATTGAACTCTCCTCCTCCATCTCCATTTACTTAGTCATCAGCAGCACGCTGTTATGGGTTCACTTAGTTGTAGGAGTATTCCCAACAGACCTCCTTAAAAAGCACTTTCTATTTAAGACTGAAAAGCAGCTGCTGATAATGCTGCCTTAAGCTGGCCATTTTGCTTCTGGCTTCTATAGGTTCCACATTTTTCCTATCCAGCCAGCACAATAAGCATTTTAGCTTCTATTGTCTGGGTTTTCCAAAAATGCTCAGCACTGACCTGACTGATCTCACTGTAACCAACACTAAATGTGGGTTTTTTTCCTCTTCACTTTATTCTTGAAAAGATGGAGCATCTGCAGATAAAGATCATCTGCAAAGTTAAGGCCAGCATGCAGTTATTCCAGTAGCTGACACACTGCTACATGAACGCTGACTATTTACAGCAAATGTAATCCAAGTTTATCTTCTACAAAATCTTTAGCACGTTATTTCTGGAAGTTCAAGTTATAACTGCTATGATTTGCAAGTAAGTAATTCAAGGAAACAGTTCTATTAATCCGTCCAGTTTGGGGGGTTGGAGGAAAAATATATTTCTGAAGCTTTCAGTCCTTCTGCAGGGAAGTGAGTAATATATGCCTGGAATTATCTATTAGCAAGTGTTTTACCCTCCCCACGCCTGGCAATGTTGCTAATATATAGCACAAATAGACAAGGCACCCCCACCAAGCTGACCAGATTTATCCAGCCTGGATGCAGGATGTCAGTAAAGAGCCATGTAGACAACACTGTTTCACAACTGCTAGCCTCTCCTTAGAAATTACCAGAGGAAAAAAGAAATCACAACAAAATGAAAATGTTAACAACATGAGCCAGATTTTTCAATGGCAGAATCTCTGTTTATCAAAAGATATCTTTTAATTTTAAGCAATGGCAGTCTAAAACACTGGCTTTCAGTCCTTTTCCAATTCTGTGAACCCAGGGGAGCAGTATCCACTGAAGACTATGCTACAGCAAATTCAAGCACACAAGCCTAAAACAAGAAATCCTGTTTTTCTCTTTTTAAGCTCCAGGGAGACAATAAGAAATCCACAGACCTCAAGTGAGTCTACCAACCAGAGCAGAAAATAACTGGTGTGAAGTAACATTAGCAAAAAATCTGCCTACAGGTCATGAGAGAGGAAAGCACAAGTTTCTTCAAGAGTGGCTTTTTTCCCAGATGGTCTCTCTGAGGAGTCTCACAAAACCTTTGGTACAGTTTCCTGTTACTTGCAGGATGGAAGGTAAAAAAATGGGTATTTTAGTCAAGGCACACATAGCCAAAGCCCTCTATTCAAAGTCTACTTCCACTGAAATTATAGTGACCCTGAGAGAACCAGACTTCAGCAGGCACCAAGTGCTTCTGAAAAGTCCAGTCTTCATGCCAGGAAAACTGGAGAAGCAGTATATTTTGTAACTTATGACACAAGCACTCTGGATGCTGACCGGAGCTCAGAAGTTAGCATTTTTGTTACACAACACGAGGAGGATACACTTCATAGATGAACATGAACAATCTCCATACATCTATTCAGCAAGACGTGCACTTAAATACTTACTTACAGCTGCTAAAAATCTCATTTTCCAAGAGCTCCCAAAAAAAGTTTAAGGGCTACTCAGCCGTGACTTGGATGTCAAAAATGGTATTTGGAGGAATCTCAGTTGTTCTCTGACGGAGAACAGATTTTTATTGACTTACCCTAGATAAACGGTTGAATCAGATGACTGCAATTGGATTTCTGCTTTCTTGGAAGCCGGGCATTTGCCTTGGCTTGCCATAACAGCTTCTGGGTACCTGGTCCCACATGTAAGCAGGTAAATAATTGACAGATGGTTTTCTTTATGCAGCTAAGTAATAACTTTCAACATTATGTCAAGAGAGATTAGGAAGCAGGGGAAAAATGCATTGAAGAAAGTTTGGGCTTAAGCTGCCGCACTGTTGTTACCCAGCATCCCTGCCACGCTGACTGCAGCAGGCGGATTCCACGGGTGCCTAAAGGTGCTTGTTATAGAGGGTGTTTACAGGTGTGCCATTATCAAGTACTGATATAAAATACTACCGCAGAAAATCGTGTTTAATAAGCTCCAGCTGCCTGTTAAATTAAACCAAAATTCCTGCAGCAAATAGTCAATTTGAAAAACAAGCAGTAGTAGGACTGAAACAAAAGAGCTGAGCACGAAAAGAGCCTTGACTGAATCAAGCTGCAGTTTGGAAAGTATATCAAATGGATGTTTTCCTAGTTTTGCTTTTATGCAGATACTTGCTCCTGCCAGCACTAGTAGCTGCTGAGACCACAGCCTATCTTCTTTTGCCTTTGTATTCCTACGTGCGCCCCTAGACTTTCTTTCTGCGAGATCGTAGGCTGTATCGCAGGCTGGCTTATAAAACTCAGTAGTTTGCAGAGGTGTAATAATGTGTTTTATTTCAAAACAGAACTTAAAACAGAAATACAAACACAAACAGCGAGGCCTGGCAGCCTCTTTCCCCTCCCACTCTGAAGAGCTGGTTGTCCTGCTTCCCTTCCCAATTTTCTGTTGGCTCAGCGCCTCCCCAGCTGGCAAAAACTGGGGCAATTAACCCTTTCTTCCTAAGGCCAAATGCTAACAAGACCTCGCTGGCTTTCCTCGACAGAACAAAAGAGCATCGATCAGCAGAGCTGCAGGGCTGTGCACTGCCCCAGCACCCTGTGGCAGGCACCCATGCCTTTCTCCTCACTTGCACAGCACCTACCCCAGCAGCCCCCGCTCCCTGCTAGCTCTCCTTCAATAAAATAAAATAGCAAAATAAATATAGCCTACACGACCTGAACGGCTCTTAACTTTTGCCTCGTGGAAGGGAAATCTGGATTGAGAACCTACAGGCTGATTTTCTCATTGATTTAAGAAAGACCCAAAGGGACCATCAGTTGCAGAAGAGGGCAGGGAACTGGTTTGGGTAGCAGAAGCAGTACAGCTCTGTACTGGATAATTCACTGTCGTTGTTTCCTGCCTGAAGGAACTGGAACCTGCCTTCTCTCTCATTTTCTTTTCCGGAGGCCTGACACATCTGGGGCTACCATAAGCCCAGACTTCACTTGTTGGGATTCCAGTAAGTGCTGCCCATAGATAGTGAGCTGTCTCAAAATGCTTTCCCAGGGCAGGATGGGATTTTTGGCCACGCACCTTCATTTCCACTATTTTCCATGGTTGCATAAAAGATTTTAGACTAGGGGTGTGTTTAGTTTAGAGGGTCAGTGCTGTTCAGAAAGGATGCTGGGGACCCTTCCACATGTGAGACAAAGGCTTTTTGTTATTCCCACAGACTCCATCAGAGTAACAGACTTCGCATCTTCCATCAAAGCTGACTAATGATGTTTTATTATGGCTGTACACCAGCGATGACGACTGAATGCAATTTCCATTGTATCACCTATGAACACAGCTTTTTAGCTGTCCATAACTCTCTCAGTCAAATTTTACTGGACTGAAAGTGCCCATTTTGTTCATTTTCCAGTATCAGGAAAACTGGCATAGCTTGCTTGTGCTTCAAAAAACAAACAAGCAAATGCATAATTGTGCCGTAGATGCCAACACAAACACTGCATGTTTATTGTAATGGTTGGACATACTGGCAATAGATTTTGAGTTTACTAGTGAAATGTAAAAAGCAGATTAAGTATGCAGAAAACTGGTTGAGTAGCTTTGAAGTTGTGACAATAACCATTTTCATACACAGTAAAAATTTCCATTACATCTCCTGGCTTGGTCTAAATTCAGGAGGCTGGATGCTGCACACTTGGTAGAACTTGCTAATCGTTTTTTTCCATTTTATCTGAAGTACTTTTCACTTTGGTGGCAATTGTGAAGCAAAATAGAAACAAAGAACAGCACACTAAAGGCATTTAAGGTAGTCAGGAACAGCGTACTCTTGGAGGCAAGACTATCCTGAGACATGAGCAGAGCTGCCTTTTTTGTTTCCATGTTTGTCTTCACCGAGGCTTAATAATACTTTCTAAAAATCTCGTAGGACTTCATAAGCTTGTTAAATCTGCCACGTCTCAAAGTGACCTTCTCATCATCAAATCCAACCTGATGGGAATTTTAGGTATTTGCTGAGTCTGTGTAATGTGTTCCAGCTAATCATCTTTCAGGAGATTTCACTAAAAATTTCCTGCACCATTCAGTAGCTTTAAATCTTCTCCCCCGTTGTTCCCCCGGCAGCAGGAACGCAGCTGAAACCAGCAGCAGTGGTGAGGCTCTGCTGTTGGGATTAAAAAGACCCTTTACAGACTGCATAGAGTGAAGGGGGGAATGGACTACAGTTGTCAACATATTTGTTTCTTCTGTTTACTTTCACAGTTTGCAAATTGATAGAGCTGAGGGCTTCCAGAAACTTGTCCTAAACTGAGTCCTTCCAAGTTATTGCTTAGTCCTGAGTCCTGCCCTATATTTTCTTTTAGTAGCTGGGCATTCCCTTCAGCCAAGATGGTAAAAAAGAGGTAAACCTTCAAGCACCTTTCCCTTTTTAGTGGGTAGGAGAGAGAGTGCAACTGCCCAGCAGCAGCAGCAGATGATCTCCCAGATCCTCCGGTCCCCATGAGGGTACATCTGGTGAGGTTGACAGAAGCAGAAGCAATACCACCCAAACTGGTGGGTCCGTGGACCTCATGCTCCCTTGCTGAGTTTGATAGCAGAATGGCTTAAAAGCCCCCACATGCCACCTCCCCAGACAGCTTGGCCAAAGGGCAGGTCAGACTGAGATAGTTCATTCCCTTCTCCTTGATCTTTCCCTTTTCCTTGATCTTCAAGGCTTCACAGGAAGCCTTTGAAGCAGTGCATATAAGGGCAAGAGCTGCTGCCTTAGGTTTAGATCCTCACAAATTACATCCATCTTTTACCCAGCTCAAGATGTTCTGTTGAACAATAGATGCAGATACCAAAGCCTCATTAAGGTCCTTTTCTCCAAGCACCAAGTTGGAGTATATCTAGGTTTACAAAGGCTGGACATCATTTAGCCAATCTGCATCCTCTAGAGCATCTCAGAGGCAGACATTTAGCCTGTTAGCCTTAATATTCCTTGAAGATTTCAGACATATGGCTCCTGACCATTTTTCAAATGTGCTTCAGATTCAATCTGCAGGAAAAAATCCAAATTATTCCTTTCTCCAGGAAAATATGTTACAATACTAGTTGCCCTCCCAGAGCTGTTTCATATTTCTTTGAACTTT
Source organism: Haliaeetus leucocephalus (assembly GCF_000737465.1). NCBI lineage: Eukaryota > Metazoa > Chordata > Aves > Accipitriformes > Accipitridae > Haliaeetus > Haliaeetus leucocephalus. The sequence goes on along the minus strand of NW_010972909.1, from coordinate 2,736,302 downwards.
TTTGTTAAAAGTAGGAGAAATAGACTGTAAAGGAACAGGGCTACATTTGATTTCCATTCATCTGAAAGGGTATATTTCAAATGTTGCATGGCATTTTCTAACATAATTAATAGAACAAACTAATACTTCTTTTTGCATTCATCTTAAGGATTTATTACAAGTACCAAGTGATAATTTGAACACAGATTAGGCCATCAGCATCAGAAAAGAAATTCAAAAGTCTGTGTGAGAGATTTTGGAGGACAATTATGATTTATAATCTGTGATTTATAAATTGTGATTTGGAATCTGCAATTTATAAACTGTGATTTATAATCTGCAACTATTCTTTTATTGTGTACTTTGTTTTGCTCCGGTATCTTCATCTTGTTCAGTTTGAATTTAGTACATGTCATGAAGCCATTTGTTTATTTGCAAAATTTGCTGAAAATCTCTAAGTTAAGTGGAAACAGCATTATGGTACTTTTGGAGAATTATGACATTAGATCTTCAGAGCTCGTGTAATAGATGTACTAAATGAACTTAAAAGAGGACTTGCAAAGATATTTCCTGATTGCTCATTTTTTATGAGAGCTGCTCGTATTAGGGGTCTTACAATATTTGTTTTATTATCTCCAGTTTCTTGTAACCACTTTCAGCTGGGATTCCATTTGAGACTTTGATCATTCTTGGCACTCGTATGGCAGAATGAAAAGGAAATATGGCCCCTAAGAAAGAAAATGCTTCAATAAAAGAAATTTCGTTCTATAGGTGGAGGTATTTGGGCAGACCGTAGAAAGTCAGATCTTTCAATTAAGTTTGTATTTGGACAAAATGTTACTGCCTGAAAGTCATTCCCACTTGATGAGAGACTTGTGAGCAATAGCTTAATGCATCAAGTCTAGCTACTAAAAGACAAACAGCTTCAAGGCTTTAAAGTGTTTCCACTGTTAATGCCTGTGTTGGTTTCAGCAGACAGAAGGTAACTCTCCCGTGTACGCAGTAGTGGCTTCAATAATTTTGAACAGTGTCAGTGTTGTCTAAGAGAGTGATGGCCATCTTCTGTTTTGCAATGGGGACTGCAGGGGATAGGACAGTTAACACCAGTCTGCACAAAAATAAGATAGTTGGTAAATATTGGGGGGAACATTACTCAGAGAAGAGCTCCTCAGGTTCAAAAGGGCTAGACATGGGGACATTTACTGTGTTATTGGGTCTGCCACGCTGTTCACCAAGGCTCCCATCCTGCAAGCACACTGACCTCAGAGGACATGACATTATTTAGGGTGCTGTGTCTAAGGCAGGACAGCATTCTTCTGTTTTGTCACAGATTTAGATCAGCATTAGCTGACTATGAATCCCCACCTTCAGGTCCAGGGGGCTTGCTGAGTCTTTACAAGATGCTTCAGATCCCAGTGCTAGCAGTCTGGCAGCTCTCACCAGCCCAAAGTCACTTCCAAATCATATGTTTGGGCACTGCATTGGATATTTGGCTTTCAGTTAGCAATAGCATGAGCAGAGCTCTCTCTGTGCCGAGTTTCGATTTTGCACTGTTTCCCCGTAGCCCTTGAAATTGAACTTCCACCAGCCAGTGAGACTGAATTTTATCCTGTCCCTGATCTCCTGACTGCCCACTCATTTTTTCAATCAACCAAAAGTCTGTTCTTGGGACATTGTGGGTATAGAAGAGACTCCTTAAAAGATTTATAGCACAGAGAGAGCATCACTGCAGCAGAGCTCATCTATCCCTTCGTCTGACCTGCACTAACTGGGGTAAGGTGGGAAGGGGGAGGCAGATGCTGAGCGACCACAGTGTGCCCTGTGCTTGCTCACAGGAGAAGCATCTCCTCGCAGGCCAGCCCCAGCCTCGTCCACCACCAGAGGAACACAGGAGGCAATCCAGCCCCTTCATAGCCATTACGCACACGCTAAATAAAACAGCAACTTGTGACATGAAACTTGCCTCCCTAACTGATTTAGTTTGTACGTATTAACACAGCGCCGGCCAGAGTGCAACCTCTGCCAAGGCTTCGCCCTCCCCTTCCACCATTCAGCCTCCGGCAAAACTAATGTTAGTGCTGTTGTAAGTAGGATATCTTAATGCAACACACACATACACAGGATCCCTTTAGATTCTGGCTTATATCTTCAGTGAGAACCTTGGCAGCTGTAAAAATATATTTTGGTCTGGTCACTAAGCTAAAGATTTTTTTTCTTCTGATTTTATACACAGTTATTAAAAGAGCTGGGACTTTTGGCAGTGACGTTGCGCAGTGCTGTCAGCTAATCCCTCCCCCCATACACAAGTTAAAAAATGATGAATTAAAATCCATCCTGGCTTGTATGATTAATATATTTAAACAATTTGAAAATGGACATGCTTTTCATTGGTGTCTGCTTTACAGTATGATGCTTCATCAGAATGAAAGAAAGTGGAATGTTAACAAGGCTAGGATGTTAATTACTTACATCTGAGCCCCCCAAGCTCAGTAACTAGCTAAAAGCATGAGCATCTGGAAGTGACAAACAGATTTTTACAAGGCATTACACTGAATTTATCCAGTATTAGTGGCTGGATATATCAGCGTGTCTACATCAGCTCTTTAATTTCACTTGAACACAGTGCTCTTTATTTACTGCCTTGCCCTCCTGGGTGAGCGTTGCTGGGCGCTGTTGGACAGCTGGTACCATTTGATCCTGGGGGCGATTTCATCATTAGCACTGGGAGTCCCATCCTGTGATTGCCATTTCACTAATAAGTACATAAACCACTTCTTAGGACTGGGTTAGGGAAGGGTAGCAAGCACTTCCAACTCTGCTGGTTTGCAAGTTTTAAGGGAACGCGCGAATATAAAATGTTTACTGGCATCTGAGCGCCTATCTGGTTTGCTGCTGCCAATGCTAGTGCTGTTCTTTCCAAGAGCAATAGTATGAACCCTTGTCTGAGAGGCAGGACTGGCACAGAGGTTTGGGAGATGCCATGTGCTTTAGGTGTGTGAGAACATGGTTGGAGTGAGCAATGAGATGCTCGTGCTTGGGGAGATAAGGGTGTGCATTTAGAGCTCTAGATTGCAGGTGTTTGTGCACAAGGAAGGTTACATGGGCTAACTGGAAGCTGGGGTATGGAAAGCCTGCAGCGTTGCATGGGGTTGTTGTGACCCAAGTGCAGGACCTGACACTGAGCCTTGCTGAACCTCATACACTTGGCCTCAGCCCATCGACCCAGCCTGTTCAGATCCCTCTGTAGAGCCTTCCTACCCTCAAGCAGATCAACACTCCTGCCCAGCTTGCTGTTGTCTGCAAACTTACTGAGGGTGCACTCGATCCCCTCGTCCAGATCATTGATGAAGATATTAAACAGAACCAGCCCCAACACTGAGCCCTGGGGAACACCACTTGTGACCAGCCACCGCAATGGATTTAACTCCCTTTGCCACAACTTTTTGGGCCCAGCCAGCCAGGCAGTTTTTTACCCAACAAAGCATATACCCGTCCAAGCCATGAGCAGCCAATTTCTCCAGGACAATGCTGTGGGAAACGGTGTCAAAGGCCTTACTAAAGTCTAGGTAGACAACATCCACAGCCTTTCCCTCATCTGCTACGTGGGTCACCTTGTGATAAAAGGAGATCAAGTTAGCCAAGCAGGACCTGCCTTTCGTAAACCCATGCTGACTGGGCCTGATCGCCTGGTTGTCCTGTTTGTGCCGTGTGACGGCACTCAAGATGATCTGCTCCATGACCTTCCCCAGCACCGAGGTCAGACTGACAGGCCTGTAGTTCCCCGGATCCTCCTTCCAGCCCTTCCTGTAGATGGGCATCACATTTGCTAACCCCCCATCAACTGGGACCTCCCCAGTTAGCCAGGACTGCTGATAAATGTCTGCCTGACAGGCCTGTCCCAGGGAAGGCAGGGTGCAGCTCCAGCAGTCTCCTTCTCTCTCAGGCTCCTTCCTTGATACACATTGTAGGCATATCTAGAACTATAAAAGGCTTTAGGCACCCAAAATAAGACTTTAGCACCTCGCACTCAAAACTTAGACCCAGCACCCCCAGCTTTGTACCCAGAAGTGTACAAATGTCATTGCCTCCATCTTGACAGGACTGTGCTGCTCAGTGCCTGCCTCGTAGTTAAGCCCTATCATGACCACAGAGGTGGCATTTTTCTACATCCATCACACAAACAACTCGATTCATTCAGCAGTCTCTGAGCAAGCCCGTTGAATGACGCTCTGTATGAAATGCTGTGGTCAGTGTGGCTTTCCTTCAGAGCCCAGAGGGTGACAGTGGTAGCATGACTCCTGCTTTAACAATGACTACGTTCCTCCCGGTACAGGGGATCTGGCTTCAGCTCCTGGAGGGATCAGGCATTTATTTCTCCTCTCCAAGTGTCGCACTCACTGGGCTGTCCTGAGAGGGTAAAGTCATTCCTGGCCTTTCTGCTCAGCCTACTCCACATGACTTCCAGCAATGACCGATGCATTTAACTGGAGTCAATGGGGGCACAGTTTCTTTCCCAGCTGTGAGAGCAGTCGCCACTAGAGATGTGAGTTTACATCCCTCGGACAAAGGAGAAAACTGACCCCTTCGCAGTGGCTGCCTTAGCCACTGGGTGCTTGCACAATCAGGAGCTCCTGTGCAGCCATTTCTGACTAAAAAAGTGGCCCTAATGAGATCCTTCAGAAGAAAAGGGATTGCCACCTGATTTCAGAAGAGTTCCAGGTTCTTAAATAAGTAAAGAACAACAACAACAAAGACTAATGCTTAACTTTTTAAATCTGATTCATATTAGGTGTGCAACATAGCCATACTAAGCTGCATAACTCAAAGTTTCCCTTTCCTGACTTCTTGTGGTTTGAACTAAAAGATAGCAGAGGGATGGCTGAGCTTTTAAGGAAGCTTTCGTTTTTAACTCTATGTATTAAAGAACATTAATATGTCAATGTAGCATTATGGACGTGAGCACTCAAAAGTCATGCATTCTTTCTGTGCAATTCAATCTGTTGTGTCATAGCAGAAACCTTTTCTTCCTCCGCTTGCCTCCCTTATTGACATTAGTTGTCAACTTTAATTTGGTGGCACTCTTAAAAAACCTACAGTACAGACAAGTATGAGAACTTGTACGTACCAGCAGAAGAAATTGAATAGCTGAATCAAGGGTTACAAATATTGTCACTGTTTTCATTAATTTGCATTGGGTACTTATGAGTAATCTGAAGAAACAGCGTTGAAGTGAACAAGGTTGCTTGATATGCCGGCATGTGAATGCATGGGAATGTTGGGACGTTGGCTACAGAAAGGATGGCTATTCTGCAGCTTGGGACAGCCGGTCTACTAGACAGCTGGAGGCTGTAGGTCCGCATTTAGTTCTGTTTGTTGTTCTTCAGAAAAGACAAACGTCTCTTCCACTAGTATTTTTCCCTTTTAATATCCAGCCTTTTGGTACGGCAGAAAAGAAAGTACTATTCAGAACAGCATCTTTGCAAACAAGAGATAAAGCAAATGCCAAGCCAAGATGCTTTAGTGGTGCCGACAACTTCAGATCAGAAAGAGAGGACTAGGCCAGAGGCAAGAAAATCTGTCTCGTCTTTCCACCGCATGACATTCAGAGAAGTAAATGAATCTGGGCATTTTAATGTCATCAGGTTTTTAGGTTTTGAGCATTTGTTGCAGGATGTGCTCTCAGGGAATGAAGAAAACTGAACAACGGCCCCACAAGATGAAGCTATCTCTAGACTCACACAAATAAGTGTTCTAGTAAATCAAAATGTCCTTGTGTTTAGAAATGGACTTGTAGGGAACATAGCAGTTGCAGTCATTATTGCAAACAACATTTAATCATTTAAAAGCAAGAAGTGGGGTTTTGATGAAATTCATTTGTTCTCAATTGGCTTACCTGAAATGAAATTGATCCCAAGTAAACTGTCTAAAGTACAGACTCTGAAGAATAATGGTGCCGGATTGCTCATTCTGATGAGGACTTTGGCATTACAATGAGTTCTTAATATTCAGCATTTAAGGACCCTCTGGAATTTGTAAATGAACATACATTGACCTCCAAAAGTTTCAAACCTTTGCTTACCTTGGACTAGATACAAAAATCATATCTACAGTGTTTCCCACTAGTGTGTGTGCACACACGTGCACTAGAAAAGTCTTCTCATTTTGTGGCTGTAGGGTGAAAGTCACTTGAACTTTCTTTTAATTGAAAATTAATCTTGAAGTTATGAATATAGGTAAATTTATCAGTCAGTCCTGTTCCAAGTGAAGTCTGAGGGATGCCTGCTCTCTGTTCCCTGGAGCTGGATCAGACCCTTAGCTGTTTGTACTCCATAGCTTGCCTACGGACCTCCTCATGTGGGTACCAAAGGGCCCTTGCCTCCAGCAGCAGAGAGTTTAATCTTGGTTTACCAGATTTAATCTTGGCACTGTGGGATGGCACAGTACAAGAAATGAGATCAGGCATATACTAGAACAGATTCTGTGCTTTGCTTTGTGGTCTGTCTACAGATACCTGGCTTTCTGACATTGCTCATAGTTTAGGCTGACCTGAGAAGACACGTAGCCGTGGTAGTGACCTCTTTTGCGTGGGCTAGAGGATGGCACATCCACTTTGATTTTTGTCATTACTTACTTTATTTGATATTAAAGCAAAACACATACATGCCTATCCGCCATACCAGGAAACAAGCATACAGCATTCATTTGCATGAGGCAGTGGGGCCCCTGTTAAAAATACCAAGAAGCTGCATCAGAATAAAAATGAAAGACTCACCTAGCAATCCTCTGAACACCAAGATTCTGCTGCAGAGCAGCCAGGCAGGTGAGGTGTAGGGTTCAGGGGATCTGCTTGGGGGCTCCCATCTCTTGTATGCTTTGAGGGATTGGAGGGGAGAGGGTGCAGAAGGTGGACTATATAGGTGAGTTTTCTAATGAAACTCTAAGACTTTAGATTAGCCTCCACATGGAATTTGTTCTTTATAAAAGCCATAAGAAATTCCCATCTATCATCACAGAAGATGCTGACATCAGAGCTGCAGGTTCTGGAGATGTCACCTGGGAGCGCTGGACTTCACAGCCAGTTCCCTTACTCAGAATGGGCCTGGGACTTGTGGTGAGCAGTGACAGTGACCGTGGCACTTGGTGGTGGCTTTATCAATAGATGGCTCCACTGGCTTAAATCCTTGGGCTGCAGGCAAAGGTAGCAAGGCAGCACTTTTAAAGTGTACCATCTTTGCTCTAGTGAGGTTCTAGGCTCTCCTACAGGAGACATGCTTAATTAGGTACTTTGTGCAAATGAGCAGAAGGCACAATAAGGAAAGCACAGGAATAAAGAAAAGCAGCAGCTACACACCATTGACCTATAGTGGCTGCGACAAAACCTGCAGTAGTTCACATCACTGTCTGAAGGGTGGATTTTGTGGCAAAGAGAAAGCTACACTCTGTCTCATAGATCAACATAAACCTGTAACTCTTCCTGCCACCTTTCTGGAGAGGCACAGCCAACTGCTCAAGCCCAACATGCTATGCCAAATGCCAGTCAATGGAAAGGTCAAGTGCTACTGTTGAACGACTACAAGGAGTCCATTGTCCCCTTGGCCACTTCGCCTTCAACAACTGAGCAGGCTCTTAAATGTCTAGGAGTCAGTAGCGGAGTAAACCCAGGCGGGACAGCTTTGCAGCAGGTGGTGCCACCTGTGGTTGCCTAATCCTATCGCAAGCAGATAGCCACCACCCGGTTGTAGAAGCGGTCAGGCACTGCGTGCCGGTGAGTCAGAGCCACAAATAAAACGAGTTGGAGCCCTGGCTCAAAGCAGAGAATTTACGCACTGGAGTTGTGCCTCTCTGACAGTTGTGTTGATGTCAGGGTAAAACAGATGCAAAGATCCCATCCTGTTAGTTCTTCTTTTTGGGGGAAATACAGTTGAGATGCTTGCTGGCAGGCTGGTTAGCTAGTAAGTAGGTGAAGTTTGTTTGTATAGATGTGATACACACAGTTGTGTGCGCTCCCTACCGAGTCATCTGCAGCGAGGACTCTATGCCAGCTTCCATACATAGCCTGAGCTTGGAAGGAGGCTTCCTTTGAGAAAGTTCACACTGCAAACTGTCTAGCAAACAGTGGCACCGGACACAAGTAATTTCAAGAGGAAGCACTTTTTAGCAGCGTTATCTCTGTGTGTATCCAGTTCAAACTAACTCTCTAATCACTTCCTGCATTGTGACCTGACCACTGAAAAATATGTAGTATGGCCCAATTGCCAAATGGCTTGGGCAGCACTACACTCTTTTGGTGAATTGTGTGATGAGGAATCAATGGAAAAGGTGTTCTTATTCAGCAGCTGGTAAGAGCCAGTAGGAGTCTGGACATCAGCATCTCAAGTAACGAGGCTCTTAAATGGTGCTACAGATTCTCCTGGTAGTGGTAGGTGCATTGATTCATTAAGGCCAAAATAAGAAAAGATGTAGTTCTAAGTAACTAATAATGACTTTATATAGACATCTGAAGAGCACAGTAAAAGAGGAATTCTCTGGAGGAATTGAACATAGGCATCCCCATACTGGATATTAGCATTTGTCCCTCTCATTCAACAGTTTCCAGCGCAGAGAGGTCTGTGTACAACTTCTGAAGGCTCAACAAAAGATAACTGAGAAAAGCAAGCTATTCTCATGACTTCACTGTGCAGGAGTCTCCACTTCCACTGGGAAAAATTTAGATAAGCTTGAAAACCACTACGCTCATCCAGGAGAAAACAGAAGACTTTAGATGGGTGAGAAAGAGCTTTTCCATCCTGCCAAGTTTTTTTCAAGCTTCCACAAATTTCCCTCATTCATGTTGAGTTGAAACTGAGACCTTTTGAAATGTTGCATGTCAAAAAAGAAAGCCAGACCCCAGAATAATCAACAGGTCTGAAATTAAGGCTGTCAGCTGGGACGTGGGAGGCCCAATTCAGCTCCCCAGGTTCCCACCCCACTTGGGAGTCAAGGTTCCCCAGTAGTTCTTGGCTGGCAACCTAGGGGGGAGCTTGGTTTTTCAAAGCAATGAATGCTCCCTCAGAGCTGGCCTCTAGGTTCCCAGCTCCCCTGCAAACTGCCAAAAAGCTTGGGATTTCAGGGCATCTGGCTCTGCCAATGGAGCTGCAAGGAGATGGTAGCCTTTGCACCCAATTGTCTTTAAGAAACGTGGTTATAAATGAAGTGGGCTCTTAGACCTGAATCCATCTGATTCCTGGAGTAGAAAAGGGCATACTGTATCGAAAAGAAAAGTCAGCAAAATGTTCTGATCACTTGGAAACAATTTCTGTCTTTAAGACATAGCAGGTTTGAAAGGATGGGTTATTCAGTGGCTTTATTGCTTGCCTTTCACTTCATTGTAGAAAATATTGATGGGGTCCAAGTGAGTACAGGGGAATTAGTAGAGCTAAAGTTATGTGACAGTGAGAAAAGAAAAGAAAAAAAGCATGCAGCTCATTTGTTTAATGGGATTTCAGCAGGCACCTAAATCAGATGTGTGCATTTTACTCTGTACTAGGACATGCACCTGCAAGAAGCATTCTCAGGGATGCAGCTGTCACAGATGGGGTATCGTATATTGTTTCCCAATGGTTTGGCACATCTTCGCATTCAAGGCCACCGCCTATGCCTTTTAATTGCATTGTGAATGAAAGCGCAGGCATTCACCAGGGCCACGTAGGCTCAGGAGGAAGATAGAAGAAATCCTTTGATATTCAAAGTATTCAAGAATAAATAAAATAGATTTTGCTAAATTAATGATGACTTATGAATAGAAATGATAAGAGTTTGCTTCTCTGGAGGCCCGTGGTAGTAGTAAAACCGGTATCACAAAAGAATAAAAATTAAGAAGGGCCAACTTGCTCCTCCAAGATGTTATAAGGTTAAAAGGGGCCATTAACATGGACTGCAAGCACAGACCGTGCTGCCAGGCATTGTCATAATGAAACCAGCAAATACACTAATCAAGGTGAGTATTTGCTTAACAAATAATCATGCAAAGTGGGTTGCTTTATTCAGGATTTTGTTCCTTGCTAATTCTCCCCGCACTGCCCTGCCTGCCCTCTAAGCACCACAAGCCAATTCAGGCTGAGCATGAGCAGAGATGACTCTGTTGGCTTGGGCAGGTTGTCCTGCCATTAGCCCTCGCTTGAGTCGGGGAAGCCAGGGCAAGGCCATCCACCAGTGTGAGCCATGGCAGTGCCACAGGATGGGAAATCTCCGGACAGCTCTGGCATTGCCGCTTTCAATTTTCCTCCCTCTGACTTGACGAGGTGTCCAAGCTGAAGCCTCAGCTACTCCAGAGCCTCATGATTTTAAGACATTGGATTTTAGACATGCAGTCCACCCTTCCCAGACCATGACCAGCATCCCCTGGCATAGGTCGGCTAGTTGCTGCTCCCTCTCCTTGGCCGGGCAGAAGTCCTGGGAAGCTGGGCACCCATCAGTGAGTTCAAGGGAAGTTCATCCCGTTCGAGTCTTCCCCTATTCCACGTCCTGTCAGCGAGTCCAGGCTTCATTTAGTCCTAATCCATCCCAGCCGCACACATGGCTAGGAGGGCTTTTAGATTTCAACGTCTGGGTTTCAACGTTGCCGCATGACTTTCCCATTAAGGAGTCGGGGAGAAAGTCCAGCTTGTCTGCTGGGAGGGCTCAGCCCTTTGCTGGCCGCTCCCTGGCAGAGTGGGGCATGCCATGGCTTGCCTTCTTTGGAAAGCCCAGCCATCCTCAGGCGCAACGGGTTGAAATAAGGACAGTTTGCTTTATCTTTAAATTTCCTTGTTTTCTTGGGCACCAGCCAGACCCTTTGTTTTTTGAATATAGTTGTTTGTGGTTTAATTTCCTTTGGGTTTATTTTTTTTTTAGTATTATTCTACCAGCAAAAACTCAGCTTCTCACTGGAATTGTATAAGAGGGACAAGATGGAGCGCAAAAGCTCGATGAAACTAAATGGTTTTCCCATGAGATCTTGCAAGGTTGCGCAGTAGATCTCACACAGCAATGGGGAAATTACTGTGTGCCACCACTACAGGACAACCTGTCCTTAATGGCACTGGTGGTCTAACCTGTAGAAGCAAGAGCCAGAGGAAACAGGCTGCCACAGGGTCTGCATCTCCCTTGTTGTGCCAGACTCTGTTGAGGTCCCAGAACAGGGCATCATCCAGAGGACTGCCTGAGCTGCAGCCCTCGGACATGTCTAGGTGTGTTAATGCTTGCTTCTGATATTCTGTTAAGTCATTGATGGGGAGATCTTTCCTTGGAAAAGACCTTGCCAACAGAGCATCAGAAATAAATCATGGGAACATCCGAGAAGCAGCTCCAGCTGCGGTTTCCAAGGTGGCAGCAGAGGAAGCCTTGGCCACCTTGTCCTACCCTTGCACCATCTTCTGCACTGTGCCAGCACAGCTGTTCATGGGACTGTGCGATGAACCAGGCCGGGGAACTGATCCTGCTGAAAAATAACCATTTTTGTTTTCTGAATTCTCTTTCACTTGCATCAGTTTCCTCTACCAGTTTCCTGTGTTGCCACACGGCTACGGGTGCCCACAGTGTGGCAAGCAGAAATAAGTGCCCACAGGTGCAGGAGTGGGGGCAAAATGCTGCTGAAATTGGGTTATGAAGTTTGCATGCTGAATGTTAGCTTCAGCCTTGGAAAGGATCTGATTTTAAATTGCACCCAGTGGCACACCTAATTAGCAGGCAAAGTCATTATCAATTACACAGAAAATCATAACAATATAAAAAATGCACATCAGTGGCATAACTGTACAAGTGAGTTGTGTCCTGTTGAGCACAGGGAGTTTTGAAAAATATTTGAGTAAGATGCAAAAGTCAACTCTGATTATCTCAAGGGAAACCAAACATAAAAAAATCCCTGACAAACAAACCTCATTATAGCATTCCTCTCAGTCATTCCTCTAGTGTTTTGCAAACTGATGGCCCTGCACCGCAGGCCTAGAGAAGGCAAAAACTCCCATGGATCTCAAAGAGAAATGTTATAGAAGTTCAGTTTACAAGAACTGTGCCAGAACAATATGAAAATCACTTTTCCCACCACTGAAATGCAGCCACCTCTAGCATGGGATCTGCCAGATTTTTAACAGCTCACAACTTGGGCCAGAGAAGACATTTCCATTCCGCAGCTGAGATTACTGTGCAAATAAGACATTATTATACGAAGAAGGAACTCTATGCCCTCTACATCGGTGCAGATGTGAAATAGAGAGGGAGCCCAAATCCTTCAGCTACGGGAGTGGAAGCTCCTTCAGTGACACTAGGTTGCCAACCATCACAATTATATTGCCAACAGACTTAATTGCAAGGCTCGAGGTACTTGGTGGACTGGAGCTGGGGTTGGCGCTGGGGGTTAGCGCATAAGCTGCTGGGCGGAAGCAGTTGTGCAAGAATCTCAGCTTTCTTTTGAAATAAGAAGGACCTTCCTTGTCCATATGATTGCAGAGAAAAGTCTAAAAGCCCTGTGGCTTGAGTGCTCAAAAACCAGGAGGGGCTTGTTTTGGTTTTTGGCCAGGAAGGGCAAAAAAATAAAACTAAAAAGCCTCATGGTTTCAGAGACCTTCATGAAAATCTGTTAATCTTTGGGTTGCAAGCTGACTAGTGAGGTTTCAGTGACAGTAAACTGTTTATTCACTCCCAATACAGAGTTTTCATTGTCTCCCCTGCAATGGGTGACAGCTGAGCTTGCCCACCATCTTGATACAGTCCCCCTCCTTTATAATGGCAAATGCCTATCACCCCAATGTTTGGGCTTGAAAAGGTGCGCAGGTTTGTTCTCCATGCTGAACCAAAGTGTTGCCGCTGTGCAGCCCCTTTCCCATACGCCCACTCCTTCTAGGAGGGAAGCCAAGTTACTTTTAGACGTGTTAAGATTTGAATCCTGGGAGGAAAGTTGAGAGCAGAGAAGGGGGTTAGCCTTTGTGGATGGACAGCATCCGGACAAAAAAAAATTGCCAGGTATTGCTGAGAAAGAAAAAGCCTCAGTTTGGCAAGCCCCTCTCTCTTCCGGATGTCTGTGCCTCTTGTTAAATAAAGCTGTATTTCTGCATCCAGGGCAGCAAGTTAGCTTTGCCTTTGTTTCCGATCAGTATCAAACGGTTTCTGTGTCGGAGATGGGTCTGTATTTCTGAGCTCTGAAGGTCCCACGGTCCTCCGGGAGACATGTTCCCATTGCCACCCTCCAAGGGCGACAAGGACTGGCCCTCCAAACCCAGGCTCTTACACCTTACCAGGGCAGTGGGGCTGCCAGGCAGTGACACAGCAGCTCCCCTGCTCACCCAGGGCTGCTCTCTGCTCCCTCAGTCTTCACCTTCCCCTCCCTGAAGGTGGGAGCAGAGAATTTCCAGTTCCAGGGAAATAACACCGAGTCCCCCTGCTAAGATTTCACCGGCAAATAACGCCCATCCTTCTTTTCTGCTTTCTTTGCTCTTCTGCTTCTCCTCTCCTCTTCCTCCTCAACTATCAGATGCTGCTGCTCTTTTTTACTGGAAAGCAGCAAAGGAATAAAACGCCTGTGAGTTTCAGCAGGCAGCGGATCATGAATCATCTGTCCCAAGAGATAAAAGCTCCACCGGACTCATCCAGAGACCAGGCATTTTCTCAATCCACCCCCGTGTCTATATGTGGTCATGTGCATTTCCTGATAACTGCCTGCAAATAGGCAGATGCCCTTTAGGAGCCTAACCCTCAGTGCCGTTATCCTATTTATTTGGTTAGTACAGAGGCCGGATGAATCCGCATGTTCCTCACTGGAGCAATTTAAACTGCGTGCAAATCCACGAGATGATACTGAGAGTGCTTTTCGGTGGAAAAACACATGCTTTCGAAGTCTCCCAGCCCAGATACCTAGAAAATCCCCTGGCCACTGTGAGAGTTGCTAAAAGCGCTGCAAAGTCATCATCCCCTTGCAGGAAATATGGTTTTTTTTCTTGCTGGGGGAGGAGAAAGGGGAAGTGTGTGCTGTGGTCAGGATTAACCCTGCCCGCTCTGCCCCGGGCTCTGCTGGATGGCGGGGTTGGCAGGTCCCCTGGGCTGTGCATGCACGGTGCCTCCCAGAGCCGCCTGAGTTGCCTTCCCCTCCTGCTACCCACAGCCCTCTCTTCAGAAACTCAGAAGTCTCAGAAACGCTCCGTTTTCAGGGAACGGGACGGCGGATTCCCAAGCGATGCTGCATCCCACGCCTTTCCGTCCCAGCCAGCGCACGCAGGCATGGCAGGGCACGGCTCCTCGCCTGTTGCTAGCGATTTGCTTTTAACCGAACCTGCCAAGTTTCACAGAGGCGCTGCCCTGAGGTAGATGCAATACCCACACCATTTCCCTGCCTTGCAGTTTGGAACGTGAAAGGTGTATTCAGAAAAGCCCAGATACTGCAGACCAGGATGGACAGAGGCTGCTTGCAGTTACTCCGTTTCTGTTCTTATGGTCTCTAAGTGCAAATATAAAGCAGGGGATTGCTCTGGGGCAAAAAGCACGCGGCGGTATAGTGTATATGATCTCGCAGTGTCGTTAGCCCAGTTGAATTCGCCTCTGCAGTCGACGGTATCTTTTCCTGCAGTCGGGCTCACTGATGGGGTAAATAGCTGGAACTGAGTCTCTTCTCCCAATATTTGCTTCCCCACACCTCCCAGGTTTCTTTGTTTTAAACTAAAGGTTCAGATGAGTCAAAGTTAATATTTGCATAGCACTTCCACTATGTGAAGTGCCCATGTAAAGCACATAAGTATGATAATTAAAAGGCAGCATGCTCTTGCCTTGTTTGAACACCATATAACTTCTCACTAGGAAGGTGAGAGAAGAAAGGTGACAGCTGGGGATATTTCTTGATTTCCTAGGGATTTCTCCAGATTCCCTGACATTGTTAACCTCCTTTTTCACAAGCTAAATATTTATGTCATCCCTTCACATTCTATCTCTTTTTTTCTCCTCCACTGACCCTTAAATATACCGGCAACCACTGGGTCAATTGCAAAGCTATCAGGGAAAGGTGGAAACTAGATGACTGCCTCGTTAATCGTCTCCATGGGGTTTAGCTGTACCCTGTGGAAAGCCGTTGCTTCTGCTTAGAAAGCTGGCAAATGGAGACCCAATTTCAGGTTTTCAGAGACGTTCAATTTCCTTCGGGAGGAAATAGCCAGTAGGAAACCAGGAGAGATGAGTCCTTGCTTGAATTTAATTATCAAGGAAACCATATTCCATCACTGGCATTCAGGAGGCTGTTTGTTTTTTTCTCATCTCCGCAATACTGACTAAGCCGTGCTTTGTGGGCAGCCTCCCCGCATTGGATTTGTTTTCTTTTGGCAGTCCCGATCCTGCTGGCTGACTAGGGAGCCTGGGCCCCTTTATTTGTACTGAAATGGCAGAGGGGGGCAAAGGGAGGGGAGGGAATTTGCATCAATGGTAAATCACGATAAACCCTCCCTGATACTGCTTGCTATTCTTGCCTTACGTGCGTTGTCCTGCAAAACCTTATAAGAGGAGGGGGGGAGCCGAACCCCAAGAAGCCACCGGGCTCTAGAAAGCCCCGAGCAGAACAGGCTTTGCAAAGCTGCCGTCCCCGAGACCTGCCTACTCCTGCAGGTAGCTGCTACCAGTTTTAGCTGAATCTAGGAGATGGCCAGGCAGCTCGGAGGAGCTGGCAGAGCTGCAAGCGCTAAACGCCCCCCCAAAATTTTTGCTGCAGGACTTGGTCGTTTCAGTCTTAACTCTGAACCCATTCACCAATGCTCAGTGCTCGGCAGAATCACCTATCTTTAAAAAAGCGATGTGTTTTGCCAGCGTTTCATGGTCAGTGTATACAGAGAAAAAAAAGGGAAATCCTGCAGTGGGGTGAAATGCAAAGAGAGGCTATTACCATAACATGTAGTAACGGGGTTTTGGGAGGTTTTGATTTTTGTTTTGAACGTTGAAGAAATAGACTGAGCAAGCTGTTTACCACATGAAACAAAGCCGGACTGGGATATTTTCAGGCCACTAAACTTGGATTTCAGACAGCCAACTTGGATTGACATACTGGATGAGCTACAGCCGATTGGCATGGAGAAGTGAGCAAAATATGCATCTGTCCTGGTGCCAACTTAGGCTAGGCTGCCGTTTTGTTTGGTGTCTAGAGAGCTGGTTTTCGTAATTAAACCAGCCTTCAAACCCTTTTTAAATAAAGCTGAAGAAAAGAGGAACTGAAAGGGATTCCTCTCGAGCGTATGCACACTGCTCTAGCAACTCTTGCGCCGTTTTCTGTGCAGTCCCTGAAAATGTTTCCTTTTTTTTCTTTTTTTTTTTTTCAATACTTCCCTAGTAATACACACACACACCCTCCAGCATGCACCGACGTGCAACACCACAGTGGGTCAGGGGCAGAGAGGAGCCATCCCCCTGGGCTGAGCCAGGCAAAGGCGTCCATCTGCTCTTCCCAGGGGAGTTTCATCCCCAAAATCACGGGGGCTCCCCCAGATTGTCTAGCAGCAGCAGCAGGTCGCTGTACCTGCGCTCAGAACCACCACCAGCGCTGCAGCCAAATCAGCTGAACGGAGTACAAAACGCTCTGTTCTGTCCCAGGAAAGGGCTGGGAGGGGGGGGGAGTGACTTGTTTGGGGGTTTTTCCCTTTGGTTTTTTGTTCCCCCCCCCCAGTATCAGAGCCTGCAGTGACTTTGATTATATTCGCCTGGTGGAGTATGAATTGAATCCTAAACATTATTCCTGTTGCAGAGAACGCTGGTCTGGAGTGGGGAAGGATTAAGCCACATTCCAAATTTTGGTGGGCAAATAAAAATGTCATTTTAAATCGTGAACAAAAGTGTGCAAACTGTAGCTGGTTGCATTGTTAAACCAGGCAAATGAGAAAACTCTCTCCCTATATATATATATAGGTGCCATAAGTGTTAAAAGCACAAGCAGAAAGGCAGGGCAAGTAACTTGAGCCTGCGCCCGGATGGAGGTGGGTGGGAGGTTGGGCAGTCCCCCCAGCAGTCACCCCAAGGTGTCCCCGGACCCCTCTCCTACCTTATAAGAGACATGGCAAATGGCCAAGAGGTTTTGCCTCTTTAAAAAGTGCGCAAATCTAGTGTAATTGCACACTTTGTCATGCCATGTTGTCGGTTTAAGTCACAGATGCTTGGGATTCAGGCTTTTATTTGCCGTTGTTGCTGAACTGATCAAAAACAAATGGCAATTATGAATGGCGCAGTGGAGTGGGGAGGGATCCCTTATTTTTATCAATTTGCTATCAATTTTCTTCCTTTTTAATAAAAACTTGAAAGTAACTTTTTAATTCCTTAGAAAAGTGTTTGGTTAAAATAAACACATTTTCAGTAAAAGGCTTTAAAAAAATCAAAGGCTGGAAATTTAGGGTGTTAACTGCACTTTGTTTTTAAAAGGAAAGCAGAAAATTCTGAATATCTTTTACATCACTAAAAACAAATCAGTAAGCAGTATAATTCAGTCAAAACCATTTACAGAAAAATTTTTCAACCCTTCTATTATTTTAGCATTGCATATCCAGAGCCAGGTAATTTACCTTTTCAAATGACTAGCATACGTGAAAAGAACTGTGCAGCAAAATAAAATGTCATTAAGTCCCTTGCAAAGACATTATTTGCATAGGAAATGGTTTTGTGAAAATCACTGGCCGAATTTCTCCGTGGTGTTGATTTCCCAGGAATTTGGTCACGAGGAATGCAGGTTGACTCACTGAGGATAAAACAGAGTTAAAATCAGTTTTGAGGGTCAGCATTCACAGCAATCTGCAAAGCTACGTGCTCTGCTCTGGAAGCTGGAATTTGCTTCATGCCATTTACGAAACTCGCTGCCATGCCTAACAGCAGCGACCACCGTCAACTGGCTTTCACACCAAGCAAGCTAGCTTCCAGCAAATCATCTGCCTTTACCTTACTCTCATAAGGGTGGACATTTGAAAAGGGCTTGCCCCCTTGCTTTCATAAATTCTGCACCGCCGCTTTCTCAGTACAGTGTAATTTTCCCGCTGGCGTGTTTCCACCTCGGCATTTTTTTTTCACTCCCTACTCACACAGATCTCCTGCCAAACTCCAGCTCCTATCTCAACAGCCTGGGCTTCCTACCGCTGCAGCAAAATGGCAGCACTCTTTGTGACAGATGACAGAAACATTTGCATTTAAGAGGACAACAGGGCAGCTAAGGCGAAGGAGCTTTGCAAAAATAATAACTCGTCCGATTTTTGGCAACACTTCAAGTAAGCGTTGCCTATTGTCAGAGCTGAGCTTTTCGGAAATCTCCTCTCTTCTGATGCGAGATGGGCTGCAGCCTTGCTAAGGACATCATTTCGGTAGGAGCATGACCTTTAAGTTACAGGTTTTGAATGTTGGGACCGCCACTATTTTGTCTGGGACATACGTCGGGTAGGTCATGCCAGGTGGCGGCTCAGAAGCCCAGCGCGTACAAACCAGTTGTGGGGACGGATCCTTCTGGGTGGCTGGGCCACCGTGCGGCTGCACTGGGGCTTGCTCATGCCCAGCTACAGCAGTGCAGAAGTCCAAAGGATCATCTAGCATCAGCAGTGCCAGCTCAGGAGGGATGAGTACCAGGACTAAGGTCTATGGGGAACAGACAGGAGGGCAACGGGCACCCTGCAGTGGCAATGAGTTTGCTGCCCAGGTGTTACGGTTATTCCAGCAGCTCTGCAAAGTCATGTGCAACCATCAGCCTCCGTACGGTGTTTCATTAACAGCTGCCTATTCCCAAGACTGCATTTGTTTTGTGCTGCTGGGAACCAACGTGCTCCCCTGATGTCTTGTGGGAGGGTCGGAGAGAAGCGGCGGGGAGAGGGAGAGGTAGTGGGAAGGACCTGCAGCCTTTCTGGCTGGGGGATTATCAGCATTCAGGCAACTGGTTTGGTCATCTCAGAGAAGTCGACACGCTGCTAGCCTGCGCGAAGGGCAAATACAGACCATAAATCGTCTCAGCTTGCATGGCAAGGCTGTGTGTGAAGAGGGAAATGGCCTTACAGCGTCATCTGAGTTAAAGCCTAAGCTGACAGCGAGGAAGATTTGCCAAAATACTTGCGCTTGTCCTCCCAGAGACACTGTCTTTCTCCCGGGCAGGAGCACTCTTCGGCAGAGAGCCCCCTCCAGCTCTCCTGAGCAGCCCTGGCCATGGCTGATGGTTTCCCAGCCACAGCTTGACCTCATGACTGTCTAGGAGATCTGAAGCATTTGCAGCTGACCTTCCAAATGAAGGTTTAATTTAGAGCCAGAAGACTCCTTCCAGCTTTTGGCTCCCTTTCTTTGAATCCTTCCTCAGTTTGAAAGGCCAGGTCCCAGCCCTGCCCGCAGGACGGCTGCGAGCAAACCCGCGGGGCGTTTGCATTCGTCCCTTGCCGCGGGGTGAAAGGTAAATTGCTCCCCCACAGCTGTCCCTTGGCCACTGCTGCTCAATCAGCCCTTTGTCGTTGGCCTGGGGACAGCAGAGCAAGCAGGGCAGGAGCTGGGAACGGAGAGAAGACGAGAGAGAGAACGAGAACCCATGTATCCAGCCTTCAGTGCCATAGGAAAGCTGGATTCCTTAGGTCCGCGCTTCCCAGAACTGCTGCAGCCATAAGCTCTGGTTAGCTCCACTGATACGGGCATAAACGCAGCTTCAGCACTGTTTTCCTCATCGACTTGGCAGAAGCTAAATCAGCAAAAGCGCTGCGTTTTTGGTAAACTATGCATTTCTACTCAGGGTGCTTACTGGGAGAGCTAGAAACTTACGTTCATCCAGTGACGCAGGTAATGTCGTGGAGGCTTCAGTCATACAGCACAGGGCTTTTTTTTCTGCATTTGTGTATGGCACAAGAATACCGTGTCCCATGGCTTGAGTTCCTCTGCTTTACAGTATTACAAATCAGAGATTATAATGCTGCCTTCTGGATCCCTTCACAGCTAAGCCACAAATTATCTCTGCCGCTGAACCTCTCATTGCTTCAGCGGAAGATATTTCCCTACCTAAAAAAAAGGAAAATAAACCCTTGTGATGTGTTCATGGTGAGCACAGTAGAAATTAATGGACTCGTGTACTTTTAAGAATTAGACATTAGTTTTTTCCACAGGAAATATATTTATGCTCACTTTTTGTGTGCATGGTGGGATGTTCAAATAGAAGCTTCTGTGTGCGTAATAGCTGCCTGCACTGGGCATGCCGCTAAGCCTTTTGCTCACAGAAAGATCAGTTTATGTATAAAATAGCCCAGAGATAACACATTTCACATAGTAAGGACCATTTAAGTTCCCTCAGCAGTCCTTTGGCTGGCATACTTGAAAATACCAGGCGTCTCAGAATCAATAACACCTCTTGGCACTAAGAAGTCCCAAACCCAACCAAAACTCTTTTCTTTGATGATCAGTTGGACAACTATAAACTTGTGGGAAATGTTTTGATGTCTTGCCAGGAACAGATAGTTTTTCTTTACTGGCTGATCTCTTTGATATTGTATTGGGATCTCAAGAACTTTTTTCTCCGGAGGGCTTTGAGAAAAATAGGTCTTGTTCTTGGACTCTCACAATATGTCCTGCAGGGATTAAAATAAAACTTGTTTATAATCTATTGCTTCCTGCATTGAAGGGGCTTGCAGAGTCTGCCAGAAAACACTGTACTTTGTTGCTATTGCCACTGTGGTTTTTTTACATAGTAATTTCACCTAAGGCCAGGCAGCAGAATCAATAGCCACGGTTAATGGCAAATTATTGAGAGAGTTATCTCAGGATTAACTCGTTCCTGTGTACAGGAGTAGTTCTCATTAGCAACATTTAAGACGTCCCGGTTGTTGACCAAACGAGTATTTTGCTGCTCTGATTTTCATGAAGTTCTCACTTTTCCTATACGCACAACCCCCCAAAACAAGAACTACTCAATTTTTGAAATCTGAAGTAAGTAAGTCAGCTGATGGTAGCAGACAGCAAACTTGCTTGCAGGCTCAATGGTCCGTTATCTGAAAGGATAACAAGAGCAGTCCAAACCTATTAGATGAATCAGCAATATGAAATCAACTTTGCTAGAACCAGCAACAAAGAAGCAATTCACAACAGATCAGTGTGGATGTGCCCAGAGGCTTTGAACTTAAATAAATAATAGCAGCTGTAAAATAATTTTTTTAATTAAAAATCCCCCATTTTTCCCAACACGCCAGCATGTCCACCTTCATTTTTCCCTTTTCTGTGAACGAGTAGTCCTGGAATTAATTTTGGATGATGCGAACCATAACCCTTAAAATCCTTAAGTGACTGCTCACATCTGTATGACTTTCCTTCACTTGAAAGGGCTAGAAATGCAAATGAATTAATCTGCAGGATGAGCTTGATGCAGAAAAATGTTGTTTACTTCATTAAGTTTTGAACAGTCCATGGTTACCCCCTGCTTTGAAAAAAAAGGCAAAAGCCATATGACACTAGAAAAAATTTCAAGACCTTTTAGCAACTACTGAAATTAACCTGATGAACCCAGCTCTTGCCACAGGCAAGGTAAACAAATTGACCCTATGACTTACACATAGCTTTGCTTTGCATGTAAGTGGGGGATCACTGGCGTCAGGAGTTTCGACAAGAAAACTGAAGCTCTGTTTCCTCGCACAACAGTTCTCTTCAAAAGCGAAGGACAAAATAAAATGGCATAAGTAATCAGTACAGCAAGGGCATTTCCATTTTAATCTACAAATCTGCCTAAGTCACTTTGTCTTTACAGCAGAATTTGTCTGGGCATGGCATTCTTGAGTTTAAGCCTCCAAAGTCTTAAGTGGTGCTTAAGTTTAATTGCACGGTTGTGCCAACAACAGGACTGCATTAGGTGATGGGCTTTTCTGTGAGGGCACATCCCACAGCCTTGAGCATTGTACTGAGGTATTTTCCAAGTTATTGTGGGATGCTTGCCTTTTTCCCTTGATCTGTCTGCAAAAGAGTAATAAAACAGAAAGCTCTGGTTTGACGTGTCCTTCCTTCCAGCAAGTACCCAGTTGTTCAAGCTGTTTACCTTCATACATCTCTCTGGACGTGAGCGCTGGGTATGTGACGATTTGGCTGGAGGCCACTTCAGCCTTACCTTGTAGCCTTGAGAAGACAATGGTGAGCCTTGCCTAGCAGCTCACGCAGGCTGAGACGTGGCAGAGCAAAGACACTTGACATAGGTCTTACCAGCTGTGGACACCCCAGTGCTGACTCGTTCTGGACCAGAGCAGCACGCACAAAACAGTAGGACTGTATCAGCCTGCACCCTTGGGTTGATCAGCTGTGGCTTCAGAAGTCCGGGAAGCATGCCTTAACCCTTCAGCCCCAGGACATTCCGCTGGGATGTCAGTTCAGGAGAGGCTGGCATTGCCCATGAGGATTTGGCTATCCCGGAGCGTCCGTGGTTGGTGGGTAAGTTGTCTGGTGTTGGCAAGCTGCCTCCTCTTGTGTAGCGATGATGATCTGTGAGGCAGCTATTGCTATGGTTTATTGGCAGGGCCTGTTGCTGAATTAACAGCAGGAATAGAAAGAATGATGTTCCTGAAGTGTACTGGAGCAGCTGACAGCACTAGTGTGTCCAACATTTGTCTTCCACCAGCTCACAAAGTATGTGTGAAACAGAAAGGACAATACCGGTTCATTATTGCGTGCCTAACCCTAGCCCCAGGAGAGATCCACAAACATTCATAATGCAAGGTTCTCTGGTAAATAATGGGATATCAGGGTGTTCTGGCATTTATTCACTCATGCAAGAGGAGATTTTTCTCTCCTCTAAGCTGTAACTGTCTGCATCTGTTGCTGGTCTATAACTGTCCTGATTCCTGAAGTCACACCTTGAACTAGAAGTCAGATTTAACTGCGCCCTAAAGAGAGATGTGAATTGTACCCACGTAAATGAATAAATGTAAACCACACAAATTGCAGCACGGCTACAGACAGTACATTCAGGCAGCTGAAAAGACCGTGTTCCTCCCTACTGCCTCTTCTGGGATCCACTCTGCCTTTTGGGTACGAAGTTTATTGCCACATGCTACAGGTAGCATCCACAGTGGCCAACTTCCAGCAGCAATGAGCTGAATATTATGCTGCTTTGCAGGCCTATTGCGGGCATCTGGCAAGTGCGCTTTCTGCAGCAGGGACCTATTGAAGGGGAGCGGGAGAGTCAAGGGTGATTTTTTTCTTTCCTCTGCTTTCTTTGTGGAGAAAAATGTGAGCAGCGCAATTCACCTGCGACTACTGTCATGAGGTCTTGTGTAAAGCTTTGCTATCCTCTTCCCATCCTCCCAAGCACCCAAAACACCACGGCATGACCCTGGCTTGCTGTCAACAGGACCTTTCCTCAGGGCTGTAGCAGTGAGAAAGCAGAGCTCTCCATGCTCTCTCCCATGCCTGTGGGCACGAGTGGGCACCGGGTCCGGCCAGAGCTGGCTGTGGATCCCCGCTTGCGTCCCCAGCTCCCATCCATAGCCTGGCGAACAACGCACGCCAGACCTTTGCATGTCTTAAACCGTGACCTTGTATAGCTATTTTTCCACACACAAATGGTCTCATTTTTCTCCTGCTTGTGTTTGTGTTGTGCTCTTCACATGGGTTTTCCGTTATTAATCTCCTTTAGTTACACTGGTAATAGCTAGGTTCCTTCACTGCAGACATATTTTTCTCCTCTCCCCAGAGGGTTTGTGGGCATGGCGAGGCGGGGAGCGGAGCAGTGAGAAGTACAGCCTTCATAAATCAGGAGGCTGAATGAGCTTTTCCCAAGGTAAAGGCGATGCCTCAGTTGCTGTTCTATTAAAATAGATATTTTAGACTGTGATACGTAGGGGTTTGTTTCATATGCTGGAGCTACCTTCAGGAATGAATCTTCCCATTGTATATAAAGCCCATCTAACTGCTGAGAAAAGAAGGCTTTTTAAAAAAATGCGTTTCATCATATAATGTTTACATTTGCTTTACATTGTTATAGACTTACTGACTATTTGGCAGCTGAGACTTTTTAATAGTTCTGTTTTTCTTCTTTTTTTGAAAGCTAAAGGGATCCTGTCAGATTTGGAAGGGCCAGGAACTGACCTATTGTCTCTCTTTGCCAAGTCCGTGTAGTTCCTTGTGCAGGATATTTTCATAAATTAATGCCTCAGTAAAGTTGTTTTAAAAGGAAAAAGAAAGAAAAAAAGTGGCAGGAGCCCAACACCCCGCGATAACAAACACGTGCAGCTCAGCAGAGGGGTGAGCAGCCCCTCGGTGAGAAACCTCTGGGCAGCTCTAAGGCGATGAGTAACCCCCGCCATGGTCATGCCTTGGCAGTCAGAAACCATGAGTCAGCCCCCCCTTCCAAATTATAAGGGGGAGGTTGGCTTCAGAGTCCTTAGGCTTTAAAAATAATAATACATGTGGGGTTTTCCTTTTTGCCCGCCTTTCTGATGTTTGGACCCTTGACTATACATTCTGCTCGTGTTTTGCCGTTTCTCTCACCGACCCTGTGGTCCAGCGCAAAGTTGCATCATTTTTTTGAACTGCAAGGCGAGGTTCTCATCTAATCACTTCACTCCAGGAGCTGGGGCTTAACAAACAATAAATATCACAAGCCTGGCAAGGAGCTCTGAGAGCTCGCGCTGGTGATTGCTGCAATAACAAACTTGGATGTTTATGCAGTGTAGAAAATAGATGCAGTGAGAAAACAGGCTTCAGTTTCAAGATATAAATCTTCCCCGTTGTGAGAAATAGCTTCAGAGAGCTGTTTGTTTTAATTAATAGTTGCAGAATGGTGAATAATTGGGATAAAATAACTGGCCCAAACCTTCACCTAAATCCTAGAAGAAAAAAAAAAACAACAGACATTAAGAACTTCTTTTAAGATATGAAATTTCCAGCTAGCTTGTGGCTAAACATTTTCAAGTAAGAACTTATAGCTAGACTCCTGAACCCAGTTTTATAAAAGTGTCCTGGTTTAAATCTGGCCATTCATTTAAGTTCCTATATATAGATTTAGGATATCTAACTTAAGGTTTCATTTCTAAAAAATATACTTTGGCCTCTTTCATAAATATATTTTTATATTCATATATATATATATATATATAGTGAGAGAGATGTATGCATCTCTAAAATTCCTGGCTTCAGGCCTTGACTTGGCAGTGAAAAGAATATGTAAGGAGGTTTATGAAAAATAAATCTTTGCATTCCTCTAGCACCTTTCACCTGAGTATCTCAAAGCAGTTTACATCGAGGAGGAATTATGCCATATAGGGAAATATTTTTAGCCTTGCTCAACCCTAGAGGAAACTGCAGCACGGAGCGGTCCGGTGACTTGTCCCAGGTTGTCATAGTGCATACGATGGGTTTTCTGACCTGACCCAAGCTAGGGAGTGCCGTCTGTCTCGTCCGTCCCCCTCGCCGCTCTCCCCATCGCCTGCCTCCCGCTCCCGCCCTCGCTGCCGAAATCTGGCGGGGCCGCCCTGTGGGCTGCCGATCCTGCTGCTGCCCCCCCAGCACCTTCGTTTCTTTCAACATTTCTCACATCCCATCTCCCTCCGCATTTTGGAAGATGCAGCCCTGACCCCAAAGAGTTTACAAGGTAAATAGACAGAGATTTTATGTGTGGGTGAGAGAGACGCTAAGAAAGGCGGTTGTCTTGCCAACACCCCCTAATCACTTTGCTTACGTGTTTTATGTCTTTCCCTCATTCTTTATCTTTTTTGTTTATTTAGTTTATAAACTCTTCAGGCCGGGGATCCTGCCTCCTTCTTCTGCCTTTACAACACCTACCACAGCGTGGCCCCGAAGCTGGTTGGAGCCCCGCGCTGCTACCACAGTACAAACAATAATAAATAAAACCAGGACTGTGAAGAGATTATAATTAGAGCTGTGCAAAACTCAGCAGTTTTGGTTTGCATCGGTTCCTCCCTGCTGAGTCTACATTGTGTTTTGGATTTGTATGCAAAAAACCCAAAGCAAAACTCCCAAAGTGCCAAGTGTGGCCAGGTCTGGGCTCAAAAT
This sequence comes from Haliaeetus leucocephalus, assembly GCF_000737465.1. Lineage (NCBI taxonomy): Eukaryota > Metazoa > Chordata > Aves > Accipitriformes > Accipitridae > Haliaeetus > Haliaeetus leucocephalus. Next base: position 2,710,364 of record NW_010972909.1, on the reverse strand, counting down.
CCTGCACAAACCAGGGTGTTTTTAACGGTTCCTCCTTGAAATTATAAATCTGCCAAGGCTCAATCCAGGTTTACTGAAAGGTTCTTGAACCTTTGCAGAATTTGGGGGCCGGCCAAGTTTTCGGTTTCATTACAAAAGTCTCTCTCAGCTCTGCTTAACATACTAATTGCCACACCACACTGCCCTGTGGCTAACAAGAGGATTTAATCTTCCCCGGCTGCCCGTGCAGATCCACTTATGACCACCATGGCTGGCTTTAAAACCAAATTTCAGATCGCCGCATTCGCTGGCGGTGCCCAACTGCTGCAGGTAAACAGAACCGTGTCCGAAATCCTGGACGGAGGCATTTGCTCCGTCCCGGGGTATAGCACCGCAACCGCCTTCAGCTGAGTAATCCCTCGCCTTCCTCGCCCGAGTGCCCGTGGGAGGCCGTCGGGAGGGAACCGATGAGCAGGAGGTTGCGGGGAGGCACGGCGTTTTGGCTGGCAGCACGGGCGTGCAAAGCCTTCACTGCTACCCCCTTGCGCACACGGCTGCTGCTCACCTCTTCCTCCCTCGTTAGAGCTAGAGGTGAAGGGCTCCAGCCCCCAAAAAGTGATGATGCTTATGCGGCCAAAAGGCCCGAGGGCGGTCAAGTGCGGCAACACCACGCGCCAGGGCCAAAATCAGAGAGGCGAGGAGAGTAACATCCTCCCCAGGCTGGGGGAAGCCCTGCATCCAGGGGATGTACATGGGGCTCCGCCTCAGGCTAGCAGCGTATAGGACAGCTTTTTAAATAGCTGCCTGCCAATAAAGGCTTCGTACAAACGTCTTTTGAATCCAGCCGCTTCCACTCCTCGCCCGTGATAAAGAGCAGCAGGCAGCTAGCGCAAAGCTGGGCAGGAGAGAGGAGGTGCGGACATCTCCGCCATCGACAGGAGAGGAGGGGAGTACCAAAATGAACCTGGCCCGTTATAGGGCTCGGCACAGTGCTAGCTATGGCCTGGTGCCCCTACCAGAGCATCCAACATCTCAGGGGAGCAGAGACCTCCTAGCTCCTGGCTTGCAGGTCTTTCCACAGGCTGTGCAAGCGAGGCTGGCTCCTGGGGCTGTCGCGCTGTCTGGCCGTGCGAGACCACGTACACTTTTGGGATATGCTAAGTCACAAGTGTTTGAACTAGAGCTGGCAGGAGCCTTCACACCGAAACGCATCTTTCCTGGCAAAATTTGTAGGATCTGCTGTGTTACAGAAAATCATAGTGATTTTGATGAACTTTTTAGGAACAATAAGTAAAAACAAGTGAAGATGTGAATAGGGGTATTTCAGTGTTTTCCAAATGAAAAGTTGGGGGGGCATGCATTTCACCGTGATTTTTGCCTTCTGCAAATTATTAGCAAATATGAAAGGGAAAAATTTAGATTTCATGGCAAAGAAATCATTTGCTTTTACCCAGGCTTGGCATGGTCTGGGGGTCTGGAGGGTGGGTTTTTTTGACTCTTTTTGCAGGATAGAAAATCCACTTTCTTATTAACAGTAATTAAAACCTTAGCTCAGATTCCTAGGAAAAAGTGGTTGTGTGCCTTACCATGGGCATTTCAGCTGACTATACTAGAGGTAAGGGAAAGCAGGGCGAAGAACCCCAGCTTTTTTGATGGGGTGCATAGTGCCTCAGCTGGAGCACGGTACGTGACCGCGGTTCACGTACAGCTTTTGCTTTTTCCCTCTGTTCTTGCGTAACCTCTCAGCAGTAAAAGAGTCATTTAAGCACAGAGGAGGAAGCATCCATGGCCCTGGGATCCAGGCTGGAGGCAGCTCTCCTGGATGAGTAGTCTTTGCTGTGCTGCACGGCTCTCCTGGGCTTGCTCCTAAGTCCAACCACGGCTGGACCGTGGACCTGTACACCACGGGGAGGGCAGGGGGGTGCAGCTGGGGCGGCAGGGCCGTGCCTTTCAGCAGCAGCAGGGCTTAAGCACGCTCTTTCATCCTGGTTTCAGGGCTGGGCACGCAGCGAAGGAAGCCAAGCACAGCAGTCAAGCGACCAAAACCAGAGCCTCAATGTCATGGATTCATGGTGATGGTCATTTTTGGTTTACACTACACTGGTGCAGAAAGACAAGCACCCAGTCACAGCTGGGATTTTTAATATGCTTTAAAACATGAAAGTGAAAGCTTTCTGAAGTATTAATTAGCAAAAAGATAGATATCTTATTTTCCTTCTCACTGATAACTAGTTCCATATGGAGTTAAACAAGCTTGCTCTGAAGGGATGAGAGACACTGCAGAACAACAAATAACCCAGGCATTTTTAAATAAGGCTTAGACATATTATAGATTATACTGAGTTAGAAGATCGAAGTCGTAGTTCATGCTAAGTAAAAATATTAAAAGAGCAAGTAGATGTGAAGCAAAGCAATTAAATCTGGGGGTCTTCGGTAGTCCCAACAGGTACCTATTTTATTAATGAATTTTAGCTTGTTGACCTGAAAAAGATCTGTTTTCCCCCATGGCAGAAAGTTGCGTAAAGACCTCCATGGCTTCTCAGTTCTACCTGTAGAACCTCAAAAAAGCCAGTAACCCAAAAGCTTAATTAAACTGCAGCACCAGTTTAAATTATTTTACTAAATGCTGGGACAGTGAAATCTCACCAGGCCATTCTCATATTCCTACACCTCAATGTTCATGTTAATACATGTCCCTTTTTATTGCTGTGCTTTTTCTCTGCAATGATATATGAAAAAGAAGAGACATGCAAGAGAAAAATGATTGTTTCTCCAAGCAAGATCTATAATATTCTTCTCCCCAGCAGTATTCCCTGCAGTATAAGGCTAAAGAGCTGTAAGAGTGATAGGAGGTGTAACCGACTTTTTTTTCCTTAATTAACAGTGCAGTGCCTTGCAACAGAAAACTGAAGCAGGTTTCTGCTGACTTAGCATATGCCTCATGAGGAAGAAATCTATCTGGCAATTATGGCTTTGCGTCTCCCGCCCTGTCTTCTGTTGTTTGTATAAGACACCGGTACTTCTGCCACAGGCTTCTTCGTACAGCTGTCCTGTCAATGCCAGCTTTCATAGGTAATCCATCTAGCTCAGCAGAGTTCAAATAAGACACCTCCCTTTCTTTAATTAATGCTTTATTTGAGTCTCCCCTGGGGATGTAGCCATGCTGATTTTTCAAAATTCTCTGTTATTTTTCAAGCACAAAAGAAATGTAAAAAGTCCACCATTGAGATTCTAAATTTGGAAAATCTGCTTTACTCAGTCTCCTATTCTCAGTCAGTGTTTTAAATGCCCACGGACATCTCTTTAGCTACAGAATGTATTATGCAATTAATTCTCTAGCTTGGGAAGGAGAAAAAAGACAAATCCAGTCAAATTCATTCTCCCTGCAATCTCTTCTGATGCTCTGCATCCACAGTTCCTGTAGCTATAGCCAGTATATGCACTGATTTATGCTGTCACACCCCACGTATGCTCAGACCCTTCCAGGTGCTGAGCAATCTCAGCTCAAGTCATGAACTGTTTCTTGCTGTGTAGTTGCTTTTGCTGCACAGTTTATGCCTGTGGCTTTTGCTGATCTGGGACCGAATGCTGTGGCTTGGTATGGCTGAACAGACAGACAGACACCCTCAACGTCAGGTCACTGCGGCGGCAAAACCGGACCAGACAGTCTAGAGTCCACCCACTCACCGTGACTTTTTCAAGAATTCATTAAAAATATGTGTGTGGCAGTGCTGTTAATCAGGCCTCGTATACACAAGCGAGCTAGTAAAATCCATCAAATGACAGATAAGCCAGACAGGCTAAAACCAAAGGGTTCAGCAAAGCATGTTTGAATCAGTAAGAATCAAGAACTGCTACGCCCTCAATCAGCACTGTCTGATAATATTTTACTTGCTTTGGGTTTCTGTGTTTTAATGAGCAAACAATGGTGTTTTGTAATCCTCATGATTTAAATACATAACACCACGTTGTGCTTCTGTAGCTTCTTCCTCAAATTGTGTTGTGTGCATTAAGCAAGGCTTGCGGCATCCTTCAAAGGGTGGGAGAGTTTCAGTGAACTTGTTACTTAAAGATGACCCTAGAGACTTGGCCCCTGCAGAGTAGAGAAGAAATAAGGGCAGAAGTTTTCATTCACCCTTTTCAACAGCGCATAGTGCAAAGGTACGGTTTTCACTTTCCAAGACCCTTACGAGTCAGCTCCTATGAAGCTTACTTCATCACTTTCACCGAAATAGGGCACATCAAAATGAGTGTCCAGACACAGGCTTGATTTCCTGACATCAGCACAAATCTGCACACGGACCAGCCCTTAGTTTTGCTACAGGGTTTGGCTAAATGGTATGACAATTCTTTCGCAGAGCTGAAAATAGAAGCCCAGATGGTGGCCTCCCAGTGACACCCTCTGATCTCCAGACAATCATCCTTTTTCTTCCCGATTAATTTTTTTTCCTGGCATGACCACCATGCCACACTTCCAGCCTTGCTCTGCCGTGTCCATTTCAATCCTCAAAGAGCCAACAGTAGGAAAGAGAAAGGAGAACCATCATCTTCTCTCCTCCTGTCCTCTTCCAACAGGGACTGATCTTCCTTTTTCCAATACAACTTACTTGCTTCTTACAGCCAACATTTCAGTCCCTGTTTTAGATCACTCTTATCTTTTGTACATCTGTGTCTTCTGTGTTGCACCAAGACTCAAACGTATCCAATTTCATGTGATTTCATGTCAGAAAGAGAAGAAATGGCAGATTATTTGATTCATGTGGTTAACAAAAATTGATGAGGTTCATCCAGGAAGTGATTTGTCCTCAATGCAGGAAGGCTGTGCTGGGGAGTAGACTGGAGCTTGGGTTTATGAAGTTCTGGTCTAGTCCGACAAGAACTGCCTGGAACATTTCTAGTACCTACATGTCTTGCTATCTAGATCACCATCACCATAATGCCTGTGCTCCTCCCAATAATAACACTCCCTCTCTCCATCTCTATTTGCCTTTCTTGCCAGCCTATAAAACCAGATGGACTGATAATTTGAAGTAAAGCTTTGTGTGTATAAGTACCAATAGAGAGCAGTTGTGTATCAATACTTGTGATAAGGCATAGAAATGTAACCTTGTCATACACAGTCCATCAGCTGTGCTAACTAGATGCTACCTTAGGTGGATGTCAGGTCAGTAGGCCTGGATTAAGGGAATTCACCCGCTGATTTCAGTATCAGTATGTAATCCTTGCAACTCAGCTGAGAAGAATCAAACCAGCTGCAGCACAGTCCAAAGTGTCCTCCCCATTACAGGAACTGGTGAAGCCTGTCTAGTCATAAGGCTGGTGAGGTTAGATTTTGTTCTCATGGAGGAATTTAATACAACTCAAAAAAGCAAAAGTAAAGGCAAAACAATCCGAGTGTAGAAGGCTTGATATCATCTCTTCAAAGTGTTAGGTGAGGCACAAACACTGAGTTCATCACACCCATCTAAAATGCTGAGCTTATCGCATCCATCTAGTGAAAGAAAGGTTAGGGCCACTTCTTTCTCAGTGCTCCTTTGGCACCATTTAAATACTCAGTACTTCATTTTCTTTTTCTTGTTTCTCTCTGTCCAGCATTGTTTAGAGATTTAAAAATTAAATTAATCAGCATCTGGGAGCATAAGTTCCAAGGTTGCTTTATTGTGAAATTAAGGTGTGACTCACAGTAGCTGCATATCCACCTTTGAGGCTGGACTAGCTTTGTTATTTTTGTGTGTTGTTTCTTTCCACGCTGGTTTTGCAGCAGGACTTGTAGCCACACAATATAATGAGCTGAGAAATGGCAGTGCGTCATCCAGGGTGCGGCTGAAGAGCGATGTCGCAAAGAGAGATGGCAAGATTACAGGGAGGATCTGAGCAGGATCTGGAGGGGAGTAAAGAATGAAACATCCTGTAACAACAAAAATAACCATTTATGTATGTAAATCAAGAGAAAGAGAGTTCTGCAAAGTCTGATTTACCTACCGGGGGAAAATCAGGGGAAAAAACCCAAATGTTTCAAAGCACTGGCTGCAAACAGACACACAGGTGCATGTGCAAATAGCTAAAATGAGACAAGCTCTGGCAGTAGTTACAGCACAGCCAGCAGCCGAGAGCTGCTGCATAACGGCAGCTGTGGAACATTACCGTTGTGTCCACTCAAAGAGTGGCACCACTTGAATTCTTCAGCTAGAAACAAGTACTTCTGGGAGCAGTAGAAATTATGCTGCCTGGTTTCCTGTGGCTCTGTATTTTGTGGTTGATTATCCGAGGCTAATAAGGGGCAAGAGCTGAATAAAGCTTTTCCTGTGGTCAGGGCATCCTGTGTGGATTCTCCAGGGTCTAATAATACAGTTCACCTTCCTCTTCTGCCTTTCCTTCAATGAGGCACTAATTTGGATGTCTGTCTTCTGCACAAGTGCCCAACTTTCAGAAATCTGTCCAAACTTTTTATCTGTAAAAGGACTCCGACTCTCTGGCAAATGTGTGAAGCCGGCCAGTTTACTCCAAAGCTGCTGTGGCACCATATACACAGATACATCATCAGCTAAACCTCATTTGCTTAGGAAGCCAGGATTCATTTGAAAGAAAAATATCACACCTTCCCTGAAGCAGTAACACTGCTAACATAATCTGTGTGCTGACCAGGCCTGCTTTAGGAACCCAGGGCTGAACTCTTGAGAGCTGCTTAGCAATTAAGCGAACGGCATCTTACACCAGAAGCAGCAACCACAGACACAGGTCTTACTGCAGAAGTTCATCAGTGCAACTGTGGCATAGGAAATATAAAAATATAATGCTCACCAAGAGGGTACCCACAGGAAATACCCCAGAAACAAAGTGCAGAGGGATAGACCTTTGTGTTTCCATTTAAACAGGAAAGGTAGATGGAAACCAAAATAAATGAAGCTAGACTTAAAATAAAGATTACTATATTCTAGGGCACCAAAGGTTATAACACCTGACCTAAGAACGGGTGGGGATGTTTGGGATAAAGGAAGGGAGGCCTGGAAAATTGTGGACTTATCTAGATAAGTTTCATGGAATGAAAATAAACAACCGATATCTGCTAAGGGGTACACGGAATAAGTCAAACAAGACAGTTTGGTGGTTAATATATTTTTGGTGTTCATGGAGAATTGGGTCTGCCAGAACAATAGGCTGTCATGGAAGTGGGCTTTGTGTAGCTTCTGCTCATGTACCTGTTTGCCTGACCTTTGAGGCTAGTGGCAAAAGCTCCCATCGACTGAAGCTGGTCTTTCTGTGCTGTTTGCACCCTCAGCAGAATGAAGCGAGGAGCTGCACAGCTCAGTGTTGGGGCAGGGAGCGCTGGCAGTTGGCTGTGAGACATTGACACACCACGGTGAGATGTTTCCCTGTGTACGTGCCACCTGGCAACCTTGCTTTGGGATACAGCATCTTTTTAGGATTGAGGCCAATTCCAAATCTGTTACAACTCATCCCAAAAACAGCCAGTTAATGGGAGCCTGTTCATCAAAGCCCTCTTGTTGTTGTTGTTGTTTCAATGCTAGGTCTCTGCTAATACGGATGCCAAAGTCATTTCATGAAGGATGCCATGGTAGATGCCAATTATCACTCCTCAGAGACCTGAAAAATAGTATATTTCTGTGCATATGTGTGTATGAGTCCTTCAGGAGACTCCAAAAGCTTATCCTAACGGTATAGTCTTGCAAACTGTTGACCGTTCTGGCTCCGGTCCAGCAAAGCACTTAAATATTTGGTGAACTCAGCAAGAATCTTCACATGCTTCAAGCTAACACATCCATAAGCACTTTGCTGGACCAGGCTGACAGAGGCTGCACTAGAGCTGCACCTCGCACAAGAGAAATCTCCCCAAGCTATTCATGGTCTCTAATGGCCAGTGCGGCCATTTGCTTCCTCACAGACAGCTACCAACAGGCTACATCAACATTTGCATTGTCTGGCTATGCTAAAAACAACAAAAAAAACATGTTTCGGTGGCTTTAGCATTTCACCTCAATGATGTTTCTCTAACAGGGGAGAAGCAAGGTGAGAGGGAGGCAGTTTTGCACACAGTGCTGCAGAGAAAAGATTTCCCTTCCCAGAATCAGCAGTCTCTGGACAGCAATGAATCCACTCAGGGACATGCTAAAAAATAAAGCGATTCCTAAAATAAACAATTCAGACTTCGAACCGTATGATAGGCAATTAGTATGTTTGAATAATTGGGTGTAACTGTAGGCAGAGAGAAGCTACAAGACCAGATGTGCACATAAAGCTAAACATAGGCTTTACAGGATCTAATCAAATCAGTCCACCATCTGGTATGAGAAGAAAAATCATGTGACAGACCTGGTCAACACGAGAAAATGGCACGAATTTCTGGATAACGAGCTTAAGCTAAATCAGTATGTTACACAAGGCAGAAATGGAAGCATCCATAAAATGGATTGCACTAGTTCAGCTAAATCACATCTGATTTTACTAAACTGATAGCATTTTCTCCTGTGAACTAGACCTTAGGTGACCTATCACAGATAACAAGCTGGCAATATTCAGAAATAAGTACGTGCAAGGTAGAATAGCTCATGGCAGACAAAAGTTCACATACACTCTTCTCTCCATACAAAATAAATCCTACCCATCAGATGACTCTTCTCCAAGCAGTTGGTGTTAAAGCCCTCAAATCAAGTGTTTCTAAGTCAGAGCTGCAGCAAGTGGATCCTCCTTCATTCTAGCTACCTTGGAAGCCAGGAGCTGCAGCAAAGGTTGGAAAGAGGGGAAATGGTAGGGTCTTAGGGGGACATGTCTACGTGGTGGTAAACCTGTGAGCCCAAAGTTGGGCCAGTGCTAGAGAAGGGGTGTTCAGTGGGCTGAACTGAGGACTCTGGTGGTTCGGAGACTCTGGGCTGGGATGTGGTGTTTGCATGGCCGCGGCAGCTCTGGCCCCAGGTGTGGTTGACTTTGCAGTGTCAGCTGGAAAATATCACATAACACCTCGCAGAGACTCTGGGAATGCCCTCGCTCGCCTTCTGTGGTCCACTGTGCTTTGATGGCTCTTGGTCATCCATGCTTAGGTTTGCAGTTTGTTGTGGGATGAGGACTGCACATGGAGGAGAGGAAGCCTGGGTGTCTTGTGGGGCTTCCAGAACCAAAGCACCTATCGTACAGTGGCTCCAATAGCAGGGGATGGGGCTCAACAACGCAGTGTCTCTTCCAGTCCTCCACCCCGCCACGACACCTTGGGCTGTCCTGTGGGCACAGCTTCATAGTTTTCCCCACTTGAGTGAGGCAAACAGGAAGCCAAAGTCAATCTAGCTTAACCAAAAGCAGAACTTGCTGTTGCTCCATGACATTTTGATTGGTAACACAAACTGGGCTGTCTTCTCTCGCTCCTCCATGTCGTGCTGCATCCCCAGTACCAGCAGCCCAGACACGTTGCAGACAACTGCACGAAGGCTGTACAGCTCAGCCATTTTGATCAGTTCATGTAGGACTGCTACAGGCAGGGAGAGAGCAGAGCCTTAAGGAGGTGACAGCAACTTTATTTGATTTATGGGGTTTAGCTTTTGATACAAAGCTCCACCCACTTAGCAACACATGAGTGTATTTGTGGGTTTACAGATTTACTTCAGTGCTCCAGCAGACCATCTTCCCCTTCTGCTACTCCTCTGGAAAGAGTTCAAGTCAGTGTGTTGTGTGCATAATTGATATTGGCTCTCCCAGCCTCCAGGAATCATATTAAAAAGATAGGCAAAACCTGGGGGGAGGGATATTTCTGGCTTAAAGTGAGAGGATTTGGGGGAGACCATGTGGCTACTCCAACTGAGTTTTCCACATGTGCATTTTGTTTATGGTGTGCGTGTGCAAAACATGTCAGAAAAAAAGCTCTCGGGGGAGTTAGGAATCTGTCCAGCATTTGGCAAATCCCCAGCATGATCCAGCCCTCCTCCTCCATGCTGCTGCCATTCCTAGGGTCCCCTTCTCCACAAGGCATTTCTGCAGCAGGAGCCCACCGAGGTAAAAGGAGGTATTTAGAGACACCAGCTTTCACAAACAGAGGCTCAAAAGCAACCTCAAACGGCACATAGGTATTGAAAGCCAACCTGGTGCCAGAGGTGAAGGGCAGAGACGCCCTGCGTCCCACAGGTTGCGTGACCCAGTTCCCGTTCATGGCTTGCTGTGACTCACTGGAGCTGGTTGCAAGACATTTTATTTGTCTAACAGTCCTGCATGTCACCATGGAGTCCAGCCCCCTTTCACGGGGGGATGTTAAAATGAATATACATTTCAACACTCCTTCAGCTCACCTCATAGCCCCAATAACAACAGTGTAATATTCTAAACTGCTTTTGCAAGTCTCCTTTCTACAGGGCAGTTGAAAGGATATAAAAGCATTTTAACAATTTTATAGATCGTCTCCGGAGCGCTTTTGTGATGTGGGAGAACAGAAGTTTTGTTGCCATTTGCCCGTGGACAGCTGCCAAACTCACCTGTCTCCACAGAGCCTGCGAGGGCCATATCACATCTCTCTGGAAACTCTGCAGCCAGCCCTGGATGGCTTCTCACTTTACTCAGCCGAAAAACATGTTGCACAATTTAACCCTTTGCCCGCACGCTTGCCTGGGTGTGTTACTCAAAACCGGCAACTCGTTCCGTTTGGGCTTAAGGAAAGTAATAGCTGCTAGGTGGTTTTGGAGAAACCTAAAACCAGGACTCTCTTGTGAAAAACCTGCACCCATGTGAAAAGTCTCCTAACCCTGCAAGTCATCCTACTGACTTCAGTCAAGCCTTGAAGTGTCCATAGCTTTCCTTTTGTCACTCCTTAATCACAGTTAACCAGCCTCCAAACTTGACCCCTTTTTAACAGGCTCCAATCCGACAAGATACCTAAGAATTTGTCTTTCTGACTAAAGTTTTACCAGTCTAGTTGTATGTTCAAAGTAAGGCATATTTTAGAGCATCTGAAGCCAGAAAGTGGTGGCTTGAACCTGTGTATAAAACGCAAAGCTAAGAATTAGAAGAGATCTGCCCCTGACCACATCTTCTTATGGGTCACTTAATTTTGCATGGTCCTGCTTCTAATCTCAAAAATAACCACTAAAACCCTCCCGTGTATACGGCTGACACAGGAGAACTGAGCAGCTTCATTTGTTAATGTTCAGGAAATATTTGCAGATCCTTATGTGGAAGGTGTGACAGCGTGTAGTGTAATCTACTCCCTTATGTATCAATTTCTCATTTTCCCTCCCTACAAATGAATATTTACATTCTCTACCCTCCTCTTCTGGAAAGAAAAGTGCATAAAATTATTCTACATCACTTTCTTTCACTGAGTTGGCAAAATACAGAGAAATACAGCAAGTTTAAATGACATGGAATATGCAGGCATAGCTTATCTAAGATCAAGCGTGCAGATCAAAATCAACAAAGCCTCACAAAAGAAAGCCCCAAAAGATCTTTCATCTGCCTGATCCCATTTCCCTGCCTACACCTCTTTTTACCCTACTGTAATGTATTAGTTCTGCTTTAGTTTCTCTCTGCGCAACGCTTCTGCTTAAGAAAGATTCTGTTGAGTCATTACCAGCATCAGCCAAACAGGCTTTTCAAGAATGGAGGAGAAAATAAATGCTGTGGTTTTTAAATTAATTCCATGCTGCTTAACCCTTAAACCACTAGTGACTTCCAGACTGCCAACCGAGTTAATGCTGAGCAGAACGTGTAGCTGTTGTGCCCGAGATGAGAGCACTGTCAGTGCTTCTGTCCGTGACCACACCAGAGAGAGAGACCTACCACAGCAGCATCGACCATGCTCTCCTAGCAGCTCATGAGATGCAGGAAAAGGCAGAGATGCCGCCGGCGGCATGGGGTCAGGCTGGCCGGGAAGCGGCTGCTCCTCTGCCGGGCACAGCCTCTGCTGGCATCCCTTCCCCTCAACCAGAGAGCGTCAGCATCTCCCCCAGTTGATGTTTGACTGTCACTCATCCCAAGCCAGGCTTGGCACCAACCGCCCTGGACCTGGGGGGGCTGCAGTGAGCAGCCCCCATCCTCCCATGCCCACACACCTTGCCCTGCCCGCTCCGGTCACGGCTCGGGCAGTGCCGGCCATGAGCCTGAAAGCCCATGGGCAGAAATCCTAGTGAAGGGCTATGCCGTGTCACCCACCCTCTAAATACTCCCTCCTTGCTGCTTAAAAATAGTGCCCCAGATAACCCACACCCACACCAAAGCAGATGCAGGGAGAGGGGCTCTTCTACTAGAAGACGGTTGGCATGAAAGTAGAAATGAGAGACGAGCACATCTCTCCCTCCGTGAGGTAGGAGAGAGACTCCACTCCTCCTTCCCCCGGCAGGTTGTATATAGGAGAGAACAGTGGTTGCCAAAATGATATAACATGAATAAGCTCCTGGTACCTCGAGGTTTGAGGGGCCCCCAGGGGAGCGACACTTGGAGTGAGAAAAGGCAGAGGAGGGGAAAGCGGATAAGGTGATTTTCTTTGCCTTGGTTTTTAAAGCAATCTCAGCCTGCTAAACTTTCAGTCCATGCTGCCAATGGCTATTTCCAAAGTTATCTTTGCACAGAAAAAGGCTGGAATCCTTCTCTCTCATTCTCTCTGTCTCCCTTTTTAATGAAAGCTCAGTTTAGATCTGATATCACTTTAAAAGGTTTGCTATCGAAGTTTATTAGACCCACTGGGACAGATCACAGTTTTCAGAGGCTCAGAGTTTCACAGCAGATAACTGTAAAGTGAACTATCCAATGTTCTTCAAAATGCTCATTTTTCTTGGGCTCATCTATTAAACAAAGCTGCACTGTATTCAAGCATTATTAGAAGCAATCCCAGTTGCTTACACGATGCTGGCCACAGTTTTGCCATCAGACCAAACCAGAGCAGTCACCAGTCCCCAGTCTGTCCCAGTGGGTGAGCGGGACGCCATTTGCAGTGAAGGCAAGCCCTGGCAGCGCAACGGGATAACGCCTGCTTGGCGCTCCTAGAAAAGGCCAGAATGTCACAAAAGCAGTAGGAAGTGTGAGAGCAGCGTCCCTTTAAAAAAATCCAGATTTGCCTTTCCCTACTTAAAAATAATAATAACTAGAAAAGACTCCCCTGCCTGGGGACTATGCCTGAGAAATTTCAGCTGGAAAGCAAAGAAATGAGAGGAGGGATTAGCACGTCAAGCTTCCTATAGAACAGTTGTTCTTTTTTTTTAATGAAGTCATTGGTATTATTATGTGGTTTTCGGTAGGCTGTCCTCCTAACAATGCATGGGAATAAACACCGTATCTGGTAGGATCTCTGACTGTAACATGTATCACAGAGGCATCTATTTACAGTGTGAAGGGAGGGGAGCCGTTTCGTTTCCCAAGACAGTAATGGAAAGCATGATGTCCTACAACTAAGGGTGGTGAAGCGCTGGGAGAGGTAGTGGGAAAAAACATTCACCATAAACCGAAGAGCGAAAGAGAGTTTCAGGGCAGATATTTGCAGGATGCATCATCGCCGAGAGAAGCTGGCAACCCTGGGAAAAGGCTGAGAGACAAAATGGCTGACTCAAGGGGTCAAGTCCTTGGGCCACCGACGTCCCGTCCTTCTGCTGCCGCTTCACGCGGCTTTACAGCCCTCCCTGTGACTTCGTAGCCTCATTCGATCTCTCCAGAGCAACAGGCTAGGCAAAACTCAGAGGAGCTGGTCTTCCTCAGACGCCCACACTCCATGCCAGGCTTTATCCATCCAGAGCTTTTGGCCAGTGAATGCCTCTCACCAGAAGCACGTGCGACCATTTGACAGCTCGTCTGCTTTCTGATTCCTTAACAGGTCGTGCAGATGGACCAGAAGCTGGATGACATCCTGAACACGCTCCAGGCTCAGTTTGGGGATCAGCCACAGGCACAGATGTCAGGGCCAGCCACCCCACCTGTCAGACAGCTACAGACAACCTCGGATTCCCCCCCAGTGAACCGGAAAATTTGAAAGCCGGAGGACAGCCACATGTCACCCTCTCATTCTTTTACGTCCGGTTATTTTTAAGTCTTGGTGTGTCAGGATTCGGCCGTGTGGTGGGTGAAATGAAATATTCTGCTGTAGTAGATTAAATAAAAAAATGAGAAGCAGCAGCAGGAAGACAGTCACGACCCTAGGAGGGCACATAAGTTTTGCACCTGTTTAATTAGCCATCGTTAGCTAACCTCTGTCAGCCGATGGCGGTCCCGGGCAGCCAGCCCCATTTAGGCTCGCTGCACACGCACGGGGCGCGCTGTTGAGGTAAAGCATCCGAGCGAGGGTTAGGATGACCCATTCGTGGGCGCGGAAGGGGAAAAGGACTGGTTTTTTGGCATTTAATCACTAAGTTTAATGCTCACAGCATGCCCAAAAGGGGGAAAAGAGCCAGCATTTGAACATGAAACAAATGGAAATCAGTGAACAGGAAAATTAAACAGCATGTTTTGACTTCTACCAAGCAGTGAGGATCATAAGAAGGGCAGATTTATATGCTACTGCGAATGACAAAGTAAAGACAACAGGCTACTGATTAAAAATATGGAAGTGTATACAGGCTGGTTGACATATGAAAGGCTGAAGCAAAGACTTCAGCTAATTAAAGCAAAGGGTTGCAAATGAGATGAGATGCATGTTGGAACAGACAGGCAAGAGAGATAGTATCTGCGTAGGCTTACTGCACAAGAACACTGTAATAGCTATCAGCTACGCTGATGACTGTTATGCAAAATGTTCTCAAGCTTTTACCTTCATTCAGCAGTGGTTGTTGACTCCAGTTGCCTTAATTTTAACGTAAGAAACCTGTACGGTAATTGGCTGTGAAATATCTGTAAAGCTCAGTTCAAGTCACTGAGTAACAGGGTGCTGCAGGAAGGCTGCAGCTGTGATTGAGAATGGCAGGGTTTCTTAAAGAAAACAGAAATGCACATACTGTTGATGAAAGTTAATGGCTGTTTAAATAAACTGCTGTATAGAATTTTAAATGCTAGACTTTTTTTTTTTTCCCTTGTAATCTGGTTGCAAATCGAGTGCATATGCTGGCTGACATACTGTCACTGTGAAATGGATCTTACCTGGCATTCCAGAAAAAGGACGATACAACACTGTTGCTAAATATGTAAATAATAAACCAAGCTAAAAAGGGTGCAGTGTTATTTACTCAAGTCTTTTTAATATATTTGCATAACCAACCATTTGAATGAGCGGAAGTCTGCAGAGCAAAGACCTGATTCCTGGGAAATCCTAAATATATTCTATTCCCACTCATATCCATGGAAGCAAAGCCTGCACTGCATTTAAAAGCAACCTGAAAGACTGGTCCCTTAATAAGCATTTATTTGGACCAATGACTGGTCCATTTCAATGTAATCAAATTAGCTTCTAACTATTACCTGTCCCTTTAAAACTCTTTCCCAGGTTTGTGTGTCTGGGAATTCAAGCTTGGAAAGAGCACAATGAGACTGATTCCAATCTTTAGATTGCAGGCGCGTCTTAGACAGAATATTAATGATGTGTGAGAGGCAATAAAAAAAAAAAAGCAATGTGGTTTTAATTAAATCAGCTGACAAGCTGCCGTTCCATCTTGTCTGATTACTACAGAGTAACTGAACATGACCAAATACAGCATGTAACATGGGAAAATGGTAAATAATCATTGTCAGAGCATTGAGTTTCTCCTGGCTTTCAGTCAGGGTCATGAGCTTCTGCAACGGTCCTTCATATAACCTCACTGACTCTGGCCACTCAGAGCTAAAAGGGCAACTGGCCACCAAGGGTAGGAACTATTTCATCAGCTACAGGTAAAAAATCTCCCTGGAGGTCCCTTTGCCACCGAGGTTCAGAAGACGAGCAGTGCAGCTTTCAGCAGAAGGGCTCAGGGACTTCTGTGGCCAACAGAAGGTGAAACTTCCTTCGGGTGCACTGCAGGTATTTGTGTGAGGGTATGCGTGGTCAGTCTTTGGTGGACTGAGGCATGCAACAGTATTTTACTTACTAATGAGTCTCAATAGAAGTGTTAAGGCACTGTACATACAGTAACACCTACTGCTCTGAAGTGCCTGGAAAACACACTAAATGCCCTTCCCTGGAAAATTCAGTTAAATAAAATACAAGTGGTCTCAGCTATGGAGAGCGTCAGAAGGGATGAGTGGGTGGGAGGAAAGGATGAAGAGGCACACAGTGGGCCCTTCAGAAAAAAAGAATGTGTGCATGCGTGTGTGTGCACGTGCACGTGCCTTTTTTTTTAAACACAAGCCAAAGTTTCTGCAGCAAGTCTTCACTGAGGCCAGCGCCTGAGCCTTTAAGGGTTTGAAAATCCAGCAGTGCTGGCCATCCATCCCCTTCACAGCAGGTGACTGCGAACACTGCGATGTGGCATAACGTGTTCAGACAGCACCAGCAACACGTGTCGGCGACCATCACTATTGCCACGATGAAGAGATAAGGGTGTGGCCTGAACAAATTGCAGTGAGGAAGGAAGAAGATTGGTGGGAGACCCATTTTTCACACCATGTTTTGAGATTAATGGTAAAACAATAAAAGCAACATAGCTTAGCCTTACTTAAGCAAATCTCCACACCCACAGCTAGGACAAGAGTTGATATCTAGCAAAATCTTTCTGATTGCCCAGGGGTAAAAGTATCCAGGAGTAACACTGCTGCGACCATCTGGTAATACTCCCTGACCCTTCTTCTGAGCAGAGATGGTTTTGCACAGTGAACAGACTGCATATTACTACATTTGCATGTCATGAGTATTTTGAGTGCCCCTCTACCAAGGTGTGCTATCAGCAAACATTCAGCAGCAAGCTATGATTTCCCAAGGCAAGAACTGGCTTCTACTCGATGTGTTTTTGTCAGGCCTTACCATCCACTACACAGGCAGTACCAGCATCAGAGCTAGGTCATTGAGCATGTAGCAACAATGAAGTGGAAAGAGCAGGGAAGAAACATAGGGATGACCTTCAGGAAACTCCAAAACCCTGAGGAGTTCTCTTGCAATACAAGTCCTATGAAGTCATGATATGATCCCATCAAGGAACAGTATCAGAAAACCATCAGGTGCACTATTGCAGGTTTCGCAAACTTTGCTTACTGCAGGATGGATCTGTTGGATGAAACACTACCAATAGTGTCTTCTGGAAGAGTTCTAAGGGAAACTTGCCATAATTCTTGCATGTGATTGGAAAGAATTTAAATTTATGTGCATTATCTTTCTGAATATTGTGAGTATCATGGAACCATAGAATGGTTTGGGTTAGAAGGGACCTTTAAAGATCTTCTAGTCCAACATCCCTGCCATAGGCACTGACATCTTTCACTAGATCAGGCTGTGCAAAACCCTGTCCAACCTGACCTTGAACACTTCCAATGATGGGGCACCCACAACTTCCTTAGATACAGTCTAAATCTACCCTCTTTCAGTTTAAAACCATTGTCCCTTGTGCTGTCACTGCAGGCCCTGGTAAAAAGTCTGTCCCCATCTTTCTTAGAAGCCCCCTTTATATATTGAAAGGCCACAATAAGGTCTCCCAGAGGACTTCTCCAGGCTGAACAACCCCAGCTCTCTCAGCCTTTCTTCACAGGAGAGGTGTTCCAGCCCTCTCCCATTTTTGTGGCCCTCCTCTGGACATGCTCTAGTCCATGTCTTTCTTGTACTGGGGGGCCCAGAGCTGGATGCAGCGCTCCAGGTGGGGTCTCACAAAAGTAGAGTAGAGGGGGAGAATCACCTCCCTTGACCTACTAGCCATGCTTCTTTTTATGCTACCTAGAATATGATTGACTTTCTGGGCTGCAAGCGCACATTGCTCATAGAATCATAGAATTGTTTAGTTTGGAAAAGACCTTTAAGATCATCAAGTCCAACCATCAACCATGCCCACTAAACCATATCCTGAAGTGCCACATCTACACATTTTTTGAGCACCTCCAGGGATGGTGACTCCACCACTTCCCTGGGCAGCCTGTTCCAATGCCTAACAACTGTTTTGGTAAAGAAATTTTTCCTAATATCCAACCTAAACCTCCCCTGGCGCAACTTGAGGCCATTTCCTCTCATAGAATCATAGTATTATAGAATTATAGAATCATGTCCAATTTTACATCTACCAGTAACCCCAGGCCCATCTCCACAGGGCTGCTCTCAATCAATTCATCAGCCAGTCTGTACTGATGTGGGGGATTGCCCTATCCAGCTGCAGGACCTTGCACTTGGCCTTGTTGAACTTCATGAGTTTCACATGGGCCCACTCCTTAAGCCTGTAACAGTCCCTCTGGATGGCATCCCTGCCCTGAAGCGTATCAACTGCACCACTCAGCTTGGTGTCATCTGCAGACTTGCTAAGGGTGCACTCAATCATTTCATTAATGAAGATGTTGTTAAATAGTATTGGTCCCAGTACAGACCCTTGGGCGACATCACTTGTCACTGGTTTCCATTTCAACATTGAGCTGTTAACTGAAACTCTTTGGATGCAACCATCCAGTCAATTCTTTATCCTTCTAATATTCCATTCATATCTCTCCAATTTAGTGGTAAGAATGTTATGGGGGAGCCTATCAAAGGCCTTACAGAAGTCCAGGTAGATTACATCTTTTGCTCTTGCCCAACTGATGCAGTCACTCCATTGTAGAAGGGCACTAGATCAGTCAGGCATGATTTGCCCTTGGTGAAGCTATGCTGGCTGTCTCTAATCACCTCCTTGTCCTCCATATGCTTCAACATAACTTCCAGGAGGATCTGTTCCATGATCTTGCTGGGCACTAAAGTGAGGCTGACTGGTCAGCAGTTCTCAGGGTCCTCCTTACTACCCTTTGTAAAAATGGGTGTGATAACGAGTGTTCCCTCTCAGCAGTGGCTCTGACATGAGGCAAAACTACAGAAAGTATTCCCAGGGAAGTCCATTTGTGTGTTTTCATCTCCATTTCTACTAACATTAGTGCACTGATGTTCATTATTTCTCCATGCTGGGAGTCCAGCACACACATCACACACCTAACTAACTGCTGACCAAAGAGTACATTCAGCAAGCTCATTCCTACAGCAACTCTTCTCGCATCAGTAAAATAGTAATAATACCATGAATTAACATGGTTCAGTGAAGTTACCTGCACTGTGCAGCCAGGTCTGCAACGGTCCCACATTGTCTTTTGATTCAGAACAGAGGCATAGACCAGGCGGCCAAGGTCTCTCAAGGCCACAGTATCAGCAAGGGTGGCTGTCAGGAATGCAGTTTACCAATGCATCAAAAGACAGAAGTACAGGAGATCAAGTAAAGATTAGCTATTTATTTTTAAAAAGATCACATGTTTTTCTACCCGATTCAATTTCACTGTGAAGATACATGGTGTCCTCCCTTACTAGAGACATCGACACCAACCAAAACAAGATTTTCCACATTCCTTTTAATAATGCATGGCATCCTGAAGCCTGATGTCTGCCTATGATGATGCAAGATGCTCAGAAGTCATTAAATAAAGCCTGAGGGGGTTATTTTCTCATTTCCATAATTACATAGTCAGTAATACTATCGTGAACCAATCTTATCTCAAAATGTATAGGCAGATCTTTAATGACGATATTTCTGAAGTGATATGTGGGATTAAAGTCCTCTGTATGATAAGGCTGCAGCAGTGAGGGAGATAAGAAGTTCAGCTTTCATCAGCCAGGGGCTTTCATGCCTGAGGAAATGTAACTGTGCCCCCAAAACAGCCGATATGGGTCACAGATCAGAAATCTGCTGCCTCATCTGGAACACTCTCTCCATCTCTGGAGAGTAAAAAGTGAGAAAAGACTCTCCAGCCACCACTGCCCATTTCAGAAATGGGTCCATTTAGTGGCCCTGGAGGTTTTCCATCCACCTGCCTTGCCCTGGCATCGCCAGAGGAGCCTGTGCTGGAAGTCCCTCTCACCTCCGTAGGGTGATGACTAAGCTCCCAGCTCACTGGGTATGGAGAATGAGCAGGATTCTTTTGGTGCCTCTTCTCGGTACCTCAAGCGGTTTTCTCTTCTTGCTGATGTTTCAAACCTAAGCCCTGAAGGGTCTGTACTCATAAATATATTTAGGATGTGCTATAGCTCATGGAGCCTTAAATGGCAGGGTTCATTCAGCACTTTTCTGAACAGTCTGAACAATGTGTCTAAAAAGAAATGCATGGTTTAGGGACTAAAATGCCATCGGGTGAAGAATCTCGGTCATCAAAATTGCATTATTTAGTATTCTGAAGGAGCACATGCTAAAATCATTGTAATGGCCCAGGAAAAGCATGGTGAAGAGCCCAGGTGGAGATCTCTCTCAGGCATCATTTCTAGCTCAGGCAGAACCCAGACAGCAAAACTAAACACAGTGGTACTGTTCTACCTCCCTGGTAGGAAAAGGTTTGAGTTCCTCTCAGCCTACCTGAAGAGCAACCTCTTCTCTTAGTTAAAGCAACCTCTTAGTCAAGAGACAGTCAAAAGTAGCTGGAAATATTAAACACTGAAAGAGAGAAAAAAGTCTAACTAACTTTTTGAATCTCCTGTCAATGGTCATTATCCTTTTTCCCACTGCATACCACATGCTTTTCTAACCTCCAGGGAACCCCAAGTTCTGGATTATATTGATGTTATTGGTGCTGGGGATGTGCATCTGCTCTCTCCTGCTCTCTCCTGCTCTCTCCCCGTCATACGTAAACAGAGTCTGTCAGACGCGAAAGAGTAAACCGGCAAAGAACGCCTTCCCTACAATGAGCTGTTTTGCCAAAATACTTACTATGTTGTGTTTAGCCCTTATTATGGTTTACAGTGGCTCCCAAATGACTCCGTAAAAGTACAATGTCTCTGCTTAGATTCCTGGCTGAGCACCCGTTCGTCTCAGGGTTTGGATTTGGTACATGTGGGTTTGTGAACAGAATTTTAACTCATCTTCGTGATGTTATTTGATCTCCCTCTGGGGTGGGTGGAGCTGCGGGGAAGGGACCAACTCCATGAGAGCGCTGAAGGGAAGGGGATTTTTGAACTCTGTGATTAATGTAACTGCTGTAGCTCGTCTGTCCAATCAGACTGGCAAAGGTTGTTCTTTGTTTAACCAAAGAATCATAATTTTCAAGAGCAATGTCTGCTAAGCATTTGCCTGAGACTTACCTCAGCCTTAGAGGGGAAAGAAAATTCACATTTCAAAAATACCTGTCGAGTACTTCTTATGCATAGCTACAATGCAGCTTTTCTTCTTTACTGCCGTGTACCTTGGGTTGTCACGTCTGTTGTTAGGAGAGCCTAAACACAGCCAAATACCTAGTAGCATTTTACACCTACTTTACCTAAGGACCAAGCTACAGAGAAGCAAAGTCCCCGGTGTTTCAAACGAAGCAGCCTCTGGCCAACTCACAGGTTATAGACAACCCTCACCAAAAAGGTCTAAGAGGCTGTTTTCTTTGCCAAAAGACAAAAGGAATGCTCAATAAAGCATGCCCTGAGAGATGGAAATGCTTACAGCAGGATAAGCACAGCACTGGATGCCCATAAGTACCACTTGCTGCCAAGACGTTCAGAGTCCTTGAGCAGCAGAAGGGACAGGAGCGGGGTCTCACCACATCTCCTGGCCTCTGCTTTTCAGGTGAGCAATGATTTTGTTAAGGCTCACCCAGCTCATAGTTCAGTCATCTCTGACACCGCAGGTGATATGAGAGCAGGCAAAGGCAGTGTGCTGGTTCCCCTCTGCCTACAGCTTGCCCTTTGTCATGTCCTACAGCGTAGCATGAAGCTAATCCGCTCCTGAAGTTTGGTGACGTGGGAGACTTTGCAAGTAGCTTCTGAGTTTTGATCCAAATGACCCCAGTCCTTCTCATGGAGAGAAATCCTAACCATTTCTGATGCAGAGAGAGATCCATCCCATGCCTGGTCTGTAGGGCCCTTCAAGTAGCTTAATGTTTTTAGTGGAGGAGCTGGGGTTTGTATCATCAAGATGCGGGAGAAAGGGAAGTACCCGTGCACTATTCCTGCAACAGAAGGGCAATTGCCTGATGCAGTGTCCTCATTCTTTTTGTTTTCTTTGCTGAGAATTTTCCCCTTTCTGAAACACTAAACAGCTCATTTCTTCCAAGCTAAACAAATGATTTTGCCAACTACTGATTTTTTTTCTCCTTTCTACTTCTAATGGTTGGTACTGTAAGTACAAGTTTCTCTTTGATAGCAGGTCAGGAGGCCAAGAAGAGCTAGGGACAGCTCCTGTGACACGTCAGTACTGCACCAAATTCTTCAGTTTGGCTACACCGTGAGTGTCATCACTCTTGGATTCCACCAACCCCATTGGTCAACTCCCAGAAGGCTACTGCTTTGGTCAGAGACTAGCAGAGTGCAGTAAGAGACCAACAAAGTCCCCATCCTCAGGGCCATGTATGTCTCTTTTACTGCCCTGATGCTTCCTCTCCTCTTTGTTATCATGTTATTCCCCACACAACAGTCCAGTTAAGCCAGTCTTCCAGATTAGGAAGGCTATTGCATTAGGAAAGCTATAGCAATAAACATCAGCATCAACCAAGCTCTAGTCCAAAGGGCTGCAGCTGACAGCCTATGGTCATTCCTCTCCACGGGCTTTACAAGGAAGAGCATTAGGGACAAGAATGAAAACTGCTGCAGAGGCACAGACCACTGAGAGGTTATGTGCTTGATGGGTCTGTGGTCAAAGCAGGCTAAATTCAATGCAGGTAAGAATCTAATGGAGGCAATAGACTTACACCACAAATGAATTTGGCTTGATGTCTCTTACCATGTGTCTGAATAAACAGTTGGTAGGTTAAAAGAAGACCTAGTTTCACTAACCTTACTGGAGCTCTGAATTAGAGTCAAAATTGTCCAGTGGCCTGCAAAACCCATATATTGCAATGGCAGAGAGTAGTTTTTATTCCACAGAAAATGCATGTGTTTGGAAACGAACAGAGACAGACATGATGGAGGTGCGCAATGACTGCAATCAGTTTTGCAAGTGGCATTGCTTTGAGCGGGTTCTCAGATCCCTGAGTTTCCCTTTGAGTTTAATATATGAATGAACCCAAAGCAAAAAAAATTGAAGTTGCACCAGAACCTGCACATTCTGCCTGGCTTGGGATCAAAGTCTGAGAAGGTTGCTGTGTGTTCAGTGCTGAGTTAAAATGATAAATTATTGAAAATATGTCAGTAATTATCAGGCAGAAAAAAAGCTCCCAAATTATCTGGGCCTTTTCCATGTACCCATTTTGTAAAAATAACATCATTTTCACCGACAACGTTTTGCATGAAGCTGAAAATTAAGGTGACAGCGGAACTGTTGAATAGGCATAAAACCAGCTTATCCCTTCAAGCATAAATAGCTGAAGGAGTGGTTTGTGACAAGGAATCACCTATGACAATCATGTTTTTTCATGTCCTGGGACAGAACTGCTCCATGTACTCCCCCCTCCGCCCAATCCACTCTCCAATTTGGGTGAAGTGATGTGTTTGGCTTTCAATAGGCAGTCCTTATCTACATGACTGGTTTGGAGAAGCACTGGGGCCCTGGAGCCACAGGTCACTGGAAATGAAACAGCAGGCTGAGGTTGCATAGCTTCTTCTGGCTTCTCCTAAAGTAACCTGGAGCGGGGAGTGAGGGGGTATGAGGGCTGGCTGCAATGCGTGAGGAGGGGAGATGCCCGGGGGGAGCGATAACAAGGTCGGCAGAGGCCATGCTCTCACCCACCAGGACGTAGTCCCACAGGACTCGAGCAAGACCAGCAGAGCGGGTTCAACCAAGATCCCCGATCACCTGCCAAGTCCAGGGTGGTGAAGAAGGAAGGAGGTCAAGCTGGGACGTCAAGGTACGGCTCCAGATCAATGGGGTACATGGCACGGGCATGGCTGCAATGCAGCCGCAGCACGGCTCAGGCGGGCACCAACAGGGCGAGCCCCGCAGCTTAAAACCAGCTCCCAAGTGAAGCAGGGGACATGGGGGCATCCTCCAGACCTCTCCTGACTGCAGCTCCTACCAGCCAAAGCCCGAGAAGAGGGCGAAATGCACTCCGTGTCCTTCCCACCACCGCCGTCCTGCACGCCCGGCCACGTCAGGGCACAGCACCGGGTGCTGGGGGGCAAGGGAGCGCGGAAAGGGGTGCCGGGAGGAGGGATCCTCTGCTTCCCCCCCGCATCCAAGCAACATCACCCTCTCCCACAGGGAGTTGTGTGTGGCTCTCGGGGACTCAGCAGAGCTGTTGAAGCGGGGTTATGGATTCCCCTGCAGGAAAGAAAAGCTTAAAACAAAAGGATTATAGAAGTAGTTGGAAACTTGGAAAAATGCATAGACAAGAGAAAGGGGAATTGGATGAATAAAAACAGCCCCTCCGCCCCCAGGTGCCAGCAAGGTAAACAGTGGAAAGGTTGGACGCAGAGTGCTCAAACGGCTTGGCTTTCATAAAATGCCTTTTTTTTTTTTTTTCCAGACTTTTGGTTCTGTTTTTTTTCTTTATTTCTCCCCAGCAGCCGCTGACAGATGACCTTTAAAGCCCCAGAGAGCCGCACCAGCAGGTGATTTACTAACAGCTGTGCCAGTCAACAAACCGGAGGGGAGCAGAGGTCGCCGCCGGCCAGGGCTGCCCAGCGAATTCAAGGGTGGGATTTAATTAAAGAAAGATGCATTACACTTTTTATTGATTTGTGTGCATGCACGCATGAGCCTTTTATTTTCTTCTTCTTTTTTTTTCTTTTTTTTTTTTTTTTTTTTTTTCCTCCCCCCTGCACCTGGACATTTCATCCTGGATGTGTCAGCCCGGCCAGCCGTGCTCTGCCTCCTGGCCCCCCCGGCTCGCCCCCCTCCCAGGACTCCGCTCGCTGAAATCCCATCTCACACTTGCAGAGGGGCCTGGGAACAGGTGGGGAGGAGGCAAGCGGAGGGGAACCCAGCAGCTGACGGCGCACGGCATCCCTGCTTGTCTCTCGATGTTCATGGGGTGCTGGATGGGTATTCTGGGAGATGCTGGGTTTTTTCCCTTCTCCCCCCGCAGTAAACCTCTGCCCTTCTATTTTCCAGATGATCCATTAGGAGAGGGGAAAAAAAGGCATTAAAAGGACAAGTTACAGTCTTTTCATTTTTATAGGATCGAGGGCTTGTCCACTAAAGACAGTGGGCATTTTTGGAGCAGTGAAATGCGGAGTAAAATGGAAGTACAGTGGCTCTGTATTCACAAGCTGGTGTAATTCATTATTTTCACTCATGCATCTGATCCCCTTGTTTTGCTAACTCAGAGTTTTATTATTACTGTTATTCTGCTGTTGTTTTTATCTGATTTTTTATAATATAATACTCACATATAAACAAACTTCTGTTTAAGCTAGAACTGGAAATGAGTGAGTCTTTAAAGACCTAGTGCTTCCAGTGTGGAAATTCAAGTAAGAGCAAACTCAGTACCGGCAGACTTAAGTCACAACATTTCTGTTAAGAGCTGAATCCTGTTGGGAAGAGCATCTGCAAATCATGGGACCGTTTTTTTGAGGGCTTAGGACCAGGAATGAGACCACCTTTCCCAAAGAGCACAGCGCAGGGGATGCTGACCTGTGCTGGGACGCAAATAGCAGAAGAATGATGGCCACACAGTAAGTGCTTCTGAAAATCGGGCCCCATAGTGACCTCAAATACATTAGACAATCCTGTTTGGGGCCTCTCCAGATCTCATCCAAAGTTAGGAGAGAGCCTGCATTCTTAATTTGATTATATTTAGGTATGCGTTGTATCCATTACGTTGACTGATTTCATTAGTCTGAAATGGCTAGCTAATAAATTTGCAGGAGGCTGCAAGAGCTCCGATCCAAGAAGTCTTGTGTATGACGACAAGAAATATGCAACCTTAAGGAAATACTACAGGAATTTTTAAGGCAGTAGCTGATAAAAATTCTTTTTTCTATTTGACTTTCTCAGCTTCTGAGTTAAAAGGTGCAGCGACCGTCTTGCCTCACTCTTGTCCTTTGCTCCTCACAAAGTAACTCCTGGATCAAACTGAACACTTCTGCCTGGCTAAGGCCACAGCTTTGAGAAAAGCTTCAGGTTTGCTGTCAAATCTTTCAGTGATGGAGAATCTGCTGGTTTAATGGTGAAATTAATCTTTTGCAAAATAAATAAGATTTTGTGCCCAAATTTGTCCAGGGGCATTTTTCAGTCACAGAATCTCACAGGTAGCAGTCAGATAAATTACGAAAAAAATCACCTTGCTTCTTTTCAAAAGTCACTGCCCATACTGATGTTTCTACTAAATCACTTTGCAGTCTTTCCTTGAGTAAAATACATGGAGCTTCTGACGACTCTCAACCTAAGACAGATTCCTAGGCTTCAGATCACTTGGTGAGCTTTTTTCTGAACCCTTTCCAATTTTCCAAGCTCTTTTCTCTGCCTTGTTGGTGTCTTTCCAAGGCATGGTGGTTGCCATTGGCCTGGAAATTCCTGTGACAGGTTAGGTTTCTATGGACCTAGATGCTCCAGGCACAGTTGCCAAATTTCACTTGAAGGCGTTCTCTACAGCTAACCAGCCTGGGCTTAGGTATCCAGTTGCGATGCAGTCAAGGTTTGGTGGGTTTCAGGTGGCTTCCACAAAATGCAAGAAGGGACAGCCACATGCACCAAAGACAAAGGAGGTTTCAGAGTAATCATGGTTCTGTGGGTTCCCATTTCCCTCTCTCTCTGTTTCTGACCTATTTGGTTTTATAGCCATACGTTGATGGCAGCCATTGTCCATAGGTCGGAATTCTGCAGCCCTAACTTGAGGCAAACTCTCTCCAAAAATGGATGTTCTTGGCGTAGCAGACTGGCCTGGAATGTCTAGATCTAAACTAATTATACATCCGTCACAGACTTCCCGTCATACTGCCAAAACTGGGATGCCTGTGTTTGGCTGAGCCTTTCAACACAACCAAGGCATCTGTATGTCCAATTCCCTTTAAAATGCATGGGAAATAAATATCCAACATCACTATGTGGCTTTGAAAATCCCCCTGCAATCTCTAACCTTCACTTCCCAGCTGTAAAACAGGACTAACAGCAATTCCTACCCCATATCTGCTTTATCAGTCTTGTCTATGCAGACCACAAGTTCTATGAGACATGAACTGGCTGCTACTAAATATAGGTACAATGTCTAGCACAGTTTTTATTAGAGCCCCTAGGCACTACAGCTCCATAAATATCCATGTTGACTTTTTCCAGATTAAGAACACATCAATGGGAGCTTTGCTTGAGTAAGAACTGCAGGATCTGGCACTAGTGCTTTTAAACCCTAATAGGAATGAGAGAGTCTGAAGCCTCTTCCAGCCTCATTCACTGGTATCAATGCTTTTAATACCAAGTCAGCTGTTGTGACACAAAGGGTATGTTTCTCTTGGTGCTGTTTCTTGGAACTGAAGAGCCCTCCTGAAGTTTTCATTTTCTTTACTGAAAAGCCATGCTATGGTAAATCATCAACTCACCAAATTTATAGGAGGCACAGCACTTGGTATGTCACGTCTCTGAGCCCAGCCTAATGATTCACTTACTTATGCTTTTGTTCCTTTGCTTTGTAGTTCTCTTGATTTCAGCAACTGTCTATCATTTTCATGTGGCTTGCTGGCTAGAATGCCCCCTACTATTCTAATAATCATTGCCCTGCTAGAGTGTTTATTACTGACTGAACGGCTGCACAGACTGGCAAAATGACCTGAGCTGTATGAATTTTCCCTCAAGTCTCTGGGGCCTCACAATTCTTAAAAGAATGTAAAGTAAGGGGGGGGGGGGGGGAAGAAGCTTAGTTATGAGGAAAGGTCAAAGTCAAGTTTTTCTGCAATAGCAGATTTCTTCGCTGGCTTTGGTGTCTGTTACTGAGCACTCACCACATCACCTTCAATATTCAAAGAGCAGCTGCGAACTTGCCACGCGATGAGAACTGAGCCAGGTAACATTTGACAGCCTATTGTGCATCTGTGCTTCAGGAGACTGTTGCTTAAATTGTATGCGCTCATCCTCTACAGAACATGCACCCTGGATAGGGTCCCGACATGCTAGTGACTGCCTGGTTGTTTGGGTTGTATTTGAATTGAGGTTTGTGGTAGGTGCACTGTAAAAAAAACCAAACAAACCACACATACACATATAAAAACCAGTGACCAATACAAGATAATACACAGATGTGTAAATAACTGTGGGAAGATTTCCAAAACACAGACTCTGTCTAACTTTTATCAGTGGTTTGTTTTCCCTCTGGCTAAGATTCTCAAAAGTGGGTGCCTAAAGTTAGTCTCTCCTGGGTAAAAGCTTCAAAAGCATCTTAATAACACAGGAATCCAAGTGCCTAGTAGAACACTTCTTAAAGGCTCTGGAAAATCTCAGCCCTCCACCCTCATCTTTAGCGATATGATTTTTAAATGCTCGGAGCTCACAGTAGCTGCTCTCACAGCCGAGGGCGAGGATTCTTCCGAGGATCCCGAGGAAGTTGGGCATCCATCACACTTTGTCTCCTGGCTTGACACTTTCCAAAAAATCACACCTAATATGGATTTCCATGTTCAACGCAGGTCTAACCTTAAGCCTCAATTTTTCAAAATCCTGGAGTCAGTTTCTATGCCATGGATGCCACACCGTGGCATTTGTATTTACAAATCAGACCGCAAGTACTGTCGTTTGGGGGAAGATTTCACAGAACTGCTATTCCCATATCCACAGCCCATCATTGCTGTCAGATGTGCTAGCTCTAGGCAATAGGGGGTATAAAGGGCACCAAATAAACAAGCACAAATTCTTCTCTCATGCAAATTTTATTACAGCTTTGTGAGGGGACTGTAAAAGATTTCTGTGTTTAGCTGCTGCTTATAGAAAGAGGATTTTTTCCATAGTACTAAAACAAAAACAAAAACAAATTTCACCCTGGGAAGAAGGGCAGAAGGACTCCTGGCACAGCTATTTCGGAGTAAGCTGTTCCACACTCCTTATTCTACAAGAGCTCCCCATGGAAAACATAGAGCAAAAGGCATTTTTTCCTTCTAGGAGAATTTCACTTACTGAACAGGCTAGCCTGTGGAGCAGAAATCAGTTAGCAAAGGAACATCGAGGGCTGGATATATTACATGTAACTCCAAGTATGCGGTGTGTCTAGCACGGGAGGCTGGATCTCTAGGTTCTGATTACACCTAGGGGAGAACATCGGCTCCTGAAGGCAACGCATCCCTTCGTGGAAGAGGTACTTCAGAACCAGAGGAGGAATCGACCTTTGCCATTGCCTAGCTGTCTCTCCCATGAGGCCAGAGGGACACAGCTGAAGTAAACCCAGGCCAAGGACTGGAAGGGATCAACACAGCTACAGAAACCCTGGCAGATGCCAAGGGAGAAGTGTCTTCAGAAGCACTCTCCAACCATGCTCCCAAATCACTGCTGGTGATGGGAATGGAAACTTTGCTGCTGACAAGGAAATCAAAGAGAAGCAGTAAAAAAGTCAAAGGCAAGAATTAAATCAATGTAAAACCTCTTCATTTTGGCTAGACCTAAGCAAGCATTTTACTCATTGAATTTAGCCTGGCTCTCATTTCCATATGGGTCACCTAGAGGTTATAGCTTCCTAATCTTATATATCAATCTCATGTCTGAGCTGTTTTCAGGATGGATCATATGTCTCTGCACTGCTTGTGAGCCATTTGTTATGATATCAAAATTCATGCAATACCAGTCAGCTTCACTATATACAAGGTCACACAGTATATCATTTTTGGTCCCCAGATGAGGTTTTCTGATGAAAAAAAAAAAAAAATCTTTATTCACAAGGTGACATTTCTCCATGCAAATAGTCTCTATTGTTAACATTTCTGTTGCTATTAATATTATTGCCAGTAAGCTAGTCACTGTGGAGCATGTACAATGAAGAAGAGGCACTTGAAGGTCAGAAGGAATCAATATTAATGAAAAGTAAACATACAAGTCAGGGAGGAATCACAAACCCAGCTTGAAGCTAATTTGGTTTTTTATTCCAGCAAATATGCATGGTCGCTTTTGCATTGTATTCACAAAGTTCTTGTTTGGAAGTGTTGTTAGGAACTTTTGAACTCGCCTTCAGTTTCTAAGCCACTGTATCGTCAGCCAAACATCTCTTGTTCACCAGGGGCCCAATGCAGTCCTAATTCATGAAAATGGCAAATTTTCCTTTGCTGTCAATAGGGGAGCTCCTAACATCCAGTTTCCTAAGGACCCTAGAAAAGACACCAGCCACATTACCTGCAGCCTCCACACAGAGTCATAAGCCCTTTTCCAAGCTATCATTCTGCTTGGACGTAGAGCATATCTTCCACATACTGATGTGCTTCATGCTAAATATAGAACAGCAATCAACATCTGTGGAGAGTTCATATTTGGCGTGTTTACATGAGTATTTATTCTTCCTTTGTCTTCAGGCAACAACTACTACATAATGTATCTGGTATGATTAATTGTGGGAATGTTGCTCATCCCAGCATAGCATGACATCTCCAATTACATGACATCTTTCTCTCATTTGTAAGGGAAGAACTGATTTTTGTATCTTGACATGTTTATCATTGTGAGGTTGAGCTAGTTATCTTATATGGGCCTGCTCCCTAGTTCTCAGGGTTGACAGATTATGGTGTCACATTAAAATCACATATGCCTTGTTATTGCAGCTGCATCTTGAAAGGAAAGCAAATAGAGGAATCTCCACCACACAAGAGCTGTAAGATCGTGTTTTGTTCCATGAGCCAGTGGTTTGCAAGGTTGTTTCAGGCTATTATAATTTATACAGTTATTTGGTATTTGATTTTCCCAACAGTTTTTTAAATCTCAACAATGGAAAATTTAACACACATTTTCATAGTCCTGCATGAGCCTCAGCTGATCAGAAACTTTCCCTGTGGGTGGGATTTGCCTCACCTAATTTGAGCCATCTATTTAAAAGTTGGGCATCTGCTCTAAATTAAGCACTCAGTCTTAGTCACCAGTGGCAGGCAGATGCTTCTCGAGAGATGACTTATCCCACCTGGTTTCAACTGGAAGTTTAGAATAGGGAGTCTAGCACCCTTGCACGTGGATACAGAGCA
This sequence comes from Haliaeetus leucocephalus, assembly GCF_000737465.1. Lineage (NCBI taxonomy): Eukaryota > Metazoa > Chordata > Aves > Accipitriformes > Accipitridae > Haliaeetus > Haliaeetus leucocephalus. Next base: position 2,679,370 of record NW_010972909.1, on the reverse strand, counting down.
AAGCAAAAAGAGGAGCTGTTGTTCGCAGGCAAGGCTGTTATTACAACCCCATCAGGACTGTCCTACTCAGTAACTAGCTACTGAACACACGTGGTGCAGTTTAGCTGGGGCTCACACATCAGAAGGACCTAGAGGTCCAACTGTACAGTCATGGAAAGAAGGAAATAAGCCTTGGTCATTCGATGAACAGAGCATTCCTTTCATTTCCTCACAGTAGGACTCCAGCCAGTATAGCTATTAAAAGCAAGGTGCCGCTTGCCTGCCCTGGAGTTTGCAGACTAAATGGGTGTATGCAAAGGTCCACATGCCGTTTAGTTCATGCACTAATGAAAATCTGCCCAGCAACTTGGATGGGAACCTAAAACTGTATTTGTTTCTTGAGTATAAAACTTAGTGTTTCAGAGAAAATTTAGGAATCTGAGATTTGGGAAAACACAGAAGGCCAACATGATGGTCTGAGATAATTTTCACCAACATACAAGAAGGCTTCTGGCATCCTGATAATGTTTCTGTCTGTTGTACATATTTTATTGTCTCTGAGCAGAAGGAGAAGCGACCCTTTGCACATACTCATTTAGATTTACTATACCTTGAAAAGCTGTTATTTTCAGGGGGCGCTTACAGTCCCAGACACAAACGTGTGAAGTTTTCTTCTCGATGCACTTGAACAGAAAAACAACTCCACATACATAGAAATTGAGGAGGCAAGCATTCTTATTTGCAAGCACATGGGCATTTTCCCTCACCCTACTAATTCCACAGTTGCTTTTATTGGTGAAGGCAGAGCTGCAGAGGCCAAGATCAAGTGAACGTTCAGTTCAGTAATTGCTGAATTCCTCAGCCTCAAAACTATATTCTGTACAGGCAGGGCAATGGACTGCATGAAACCTCTTTCCATCTCTGCAAAGCATAATCTTCTGGAAACACTACCTTGTGTTTTTCATTATAGTTATTGGTACGATAATTACTTGGTTATTAATACTTAATGCTTAGCTCTTGCAAACAGTTTCAGCTCCAGCACTGCTGCTTTATTTCTGCTGCTGTGGGAATGAGAGGGAAAAATTGGTAGTCCTTCCTTTCAGAAAATGGACCCGCATAATTTCTATCCTAGTACATAATTCTTCGGTGAACTACTCACGGGTTAGTTGGAAGAGCAAGGTTCTAATTTTTCATTAACCTGCACTTGCCACTGATAAGTGTGCAGTTTCTTAATTGATGATTTCTGTACAGACACAAAAAAGCAAGACACACACACACACACACACAGAGGACATGCTCAAGGCAGCAGCAGCAATACAGATAAGTTGTCTGTTCCATAGCTTACAATTAAGGGTTATCATTAATGGACCTGGAAAACTTCCTAAAAGGACTAATTAGTGCTTTTATTGGTTCTCTCATCATCATATTTTTATTTACCCATGCCCATAGGATCTCCAGCTGTGTTAAGCAGTTTTCCAATTAATAACGCATTTGAACTTAATAGTCCACTTTTTCTGACTCAGCCATTTTTCCGCCTTGTTTATTTAGCTGAGAGACTTACAGCATGTAATTTCCACATATTTCTCAGCAGCTGGAACCTGCTGAATGCTGCCACTGTCCCTGGGCAAGGGCTGCCTGGTACCCTCCGTGTCCTCTGTGGGAGCCGTTGTAGCCTTTTCTCCGCAGATGGAGAGGGACTGCCTTTGTGAATGTCCACTGCCGTATTTGTGGTTTCTCTTGAAGTTTCATGGCCAGCCCCTTCCAGTCCTCCCCTTTCCAGAAGGTTTTTTTTTGCGCTAATGACTCAGCTGTTTATTTTCCTCTTCCTGCTTCTTCTTTCATTCTGTGAGCAAGCCTCTTCCACCCGCTGTGCAGTATGAGGAAGGTGAGGGACTCTTCATTTTCTCTCATGCAAGCAGGAGGGGGCAGGGAATGACTGAGAGCATTAGAGAAAGAAAGGAGAGAAAATAGCCTGTACCCCCAGGCGTCTTCCTTCTGGCCCTCAGAAGACTCCCTTAGGAGAGTTCATCCCACTGCCCGTGCTGGATTGCCTTCTGGTTCAGTGTGCCCTGGGCATCACCTGTTCTCAGCTGGTGGTGGAAGAAGAAAACAAAAATATCACGAGAGAGGCTAGTCTCATGGCCGAAACCAGAAAGTATGCATCCCAAATTAGAGGCTCAGACTGCTCGGATACACTCCTGAGCCAACTACCAACCCTGCTGTCAAACCAGTCCTTGCCCAGTTATTTGGAAGAAGCCACTGGGGATCTTTCATCAACAGTTTTGTACGTCCTGAGGAGAGGAAGGTTGCCCCCAACCTGAAATAAGGAGTGTCATAAAATAAAATAATGCATGGGAACATGAACCACAAAAAAGACAAAAATGCAAGGAGTACAGTGGCTCCAGCACACCTGTTTCAACTTCCACTGGAATAGAACAGCAAAGAGACAAGTTTTGCAAATCCCTGCACAAAAGCCGCTCTGTCCAACTCCATCACCTGGATCAAAATAACATGTGAGGGAGCCTTGCTAGCGAGCACCAGGCGGATGGGCAGGTCTCAGCTTAGAGCCCACTGCCAGCCCCAGGAAAGCACAGTTAAGAGACACCCTGTTTTCTTCTCTCCACAGTAGCTCTTGGCGTGCCTAAGAAAAGAAGATGCTTTAACACAGCAGCAACAGTAGCACTAAAAAGAACACTTGTGTGTTAAATCATCAGGAAAAAAAACAATGATTATCCTTTTCTTCTTTGTGTTCTTTTTGTTTTCCTGCCAAATACCAGAGAGAACAAAATAGCAGGTTTTTTGCTGTGCAAGGCAAACTTGTAAAGTCAGAGGGAAAACAAATCCTGAGCAAATAACTTAAAGCAAATAGCTGGAGGAAGTGAGGGTGGGGAGGTAGGCAGCGGGAAGACCAACTGATACATTTTCAGCCTTTGCTGTATTAAGCCTTGAAGTAGGAAGATAAATGGAGAATGGACATCTCCATAATCAACAAATGCCCTGCTTGTTTTGGTGTACAACCAAATGCTTAAAGCTACATCCCAAGCCTAAAACTGCCACTAACAATCCACAGTGCATCTCCAGACACTTGGGGGGCTCTCACACCAAACCGTCCATGGGACTGGATCTGACTGGGGAGGAAAGCTTGTGCTTAGAGCTAGCTCTAGCTGATCTAAAACAGACTGATGGATCAACTCAAAATACTGGCTTTACACATATGCCTACCACTCGAGATTTTGTGTTACAAGCTTTCAAGACAGAGAAGCTCGTGCATCCACATAGCCAGAAGAGTCTACTGGTTTTGGTGGGACTACAGTTCTGCCTAAAGCTACCTCCAGAGCCTGGGGCTGCTCCTGAAGACCCATGTCCAGTGGATGGTCAAAATAACACATGAAGGGATCTTACCAGACCACTCTGGACTGGGAGGAAGGTCTCAGCCTGGCACCCTAGAGACAGCACCCCGTCCTATTCGGTGTGACCACGGACACCTCAATGGACTTATGGTCTGGTGGCCAAGCTCAGCAGGGAGTCTGCATAAGCATTGTGTTGCTTCCCTGCACACACTGTGCTGGGCGTATGGCAAGAAAAATACCATCTTACAATATTCACCAAGGGTCAGACTAGGACACACACATCTGTTTTGGGTAAACACCTCCCCTCTGGGCTGACATTGCCAGGATTACCTGATGCCACTGATTTCGGAATAGTCAAGCTGAGGGCTTCTCTGCAGGACTGGGGCCATGCTAAAAGTGACAGAGGGTAAGGGTGGCAGCCAGCCCTTTCAGTGTCAGTGCTTCATCCCCTCTGGGTCAGGACAGTGACTGCTCTGGGCAGTTCTCCGGACCTCAGAGGCACGCTGGGAGCAGAGGCGTGCTTTGTTTTCCACCCCTGCACGCATTCCTCTGCGAGAACAACTCCTTGAGGCCGAGCCAACCCAGCATCTCTTGTTCTTGGACTCTCCCACCATACTGGACTCTTTATCAGGGTATTGCTTTCTCTCCTTAGTTACTCTTAATTTGAAAAATGAGCTCCAATCCCCACCTATTGGCACACAAAGGAACCTTCCTCTTTCTCCTTAACCCTGCTGCGACCACAACAGCTGCTGCAACACAGAAGTACCTATATGCACATACCATGTAAGTCAGTTTTCCCCCTCCTTCCTTAAAAAAGAAAGGTGTCTTCCCATGCAGCAAGCTGAAAATCCCGCCAGTTTAAAATACAAAACAGCAGCAAACTGAAAGAGACCTGGAGAGGCCACTGCCTGCTGTAATAGGATTAAGGGCTATAACTCAGGCAATGCTTCTGGAATCAGCTGTTTCTTATCTGGGCTTCTTTGTAGAAGCTACAGTTTCTTTGTACCAGACATTGCTACTGGGCTACCTAACAAATGCTATTTTTGGCTGACAAATGCCATACATAAAACCTGAGTTTCTAGGAGGGAAGCTACTTGGAATGGCCAAAATGCAGGTGCTTTAACTGGTGGAATAAACGCAACTCTCCTTCCCGAGCCTTTGCTAAGGAGGCTGTCTCAAAGAGCAGCTCGCACTTTCTCCCAGCTCCTCCATACCACGCACCAAAGATTACTTTTTTTTTACCACAATTAAGTCTCTGAACTATTTTGAAATCCCACACAAAGGCAGTCTGGTACAACAGGCATTATGCACACATGCTTCCACATGCCTCCTGTTTACTACCAGGCACACCAGTATAAGCCATGCTATGTAAACTTGTTCCCCGATGGTGTCCCAGACACATCTCCTGTTTCCCATCATCAGAAAATGACAGCTCTTATGGAAAATAAGCAGGTGGGCTAAAAAAAAAAGTAGCATAAAATGACTTCTTAGTGCTCTCCTCTCTTGTTCTCCCAGAAAAGCCATTTCTCGCCCACCTAATAAAACACCCAGACAGATAATTAGCTCCCTCTCATCCCTGCAGTCAACACATCTTGCCCTACTGAAAGGCTGCTGGTTTCCAGGAGGAGCAGTGGAGAGGAGGACTACAGGAGACATCCCTGCCTCTCCCGCTCTCCAGAGCCGAGCGTGCTCCCGTTTTACGCAGCCATCAGGCCCTGGAGCCCAAGCCCAGCGCAAAGAAGGAGAAGAGATAAGGGTAAGAAAGTGCCAAGATTTTCAGTCCCCCTTTTCCCTTCTTGCAGTTTGTGCTTAACCTAATTTTATGAACTGAGCTGGGTGACTTTCATAGGCAAAAGCTGCCTACACAATGATATCTATTCCACTCACTCCCAGCCCTTTTCCTCCACAAGTAAGAGACGATAACCATCTCTTGCAATTCAATAGGCTTCATATCGTCTCCAGGAAATAATTGAACCCTTTGTGGCTTTCAGAGCAACATTTTGGTATTTTCCCTGGCATCAAAATACTGCTGGATTCTGTTTAAATGGGAGAGATGGCCAGTCTGCATTAGCTGGGGGAAGAGAAAACCAAGAAGAAGACAAGTCAGTGGCCTGCGAATAAACAGGGTGAGCAGGGCAAAACCAATGGCTCCCAATGGAAAGGACCAGTTCTTTCACCATGTGTTAACTGGCCTCCCTCTTTGCCTCACCCTGGAAAATAGACTCACTGGGAGTCTGAGCCAAACCCCATTATTTCAATGGGACCAGTCCCCCACTTCACCCCATACCAAAATAACCTGACATGTTTCTGTTCTGGCACAGGTTTCCCCCTCTCCCCTATCCACTACAGAGCATCATCATCATCACACTCCTGCAAAATAAGTCGTTCCAGCTGATACAGAAATCCCAGATGACATGCACTTTGTAAGGAAAAGCTTGAGGAAGGAACTGGCCAGGCTTACCAAAGCTCATGCCCAAAGTAAAATTAGCTATTTATATATCATTGTGTGGTGTTCTCTGGTGACTGTTGGGTACAGGAGATCCCTGGATACTGTCAGCCTGAAATTGGAGTCCCATCCTGTAAAACTTTTCAAGCAGACACAGCCTCCTTACTTTAGGTGAAATACCTTCATCCGAACAGTCAACCCACGGTAGCTAATGGGATAGCCCCCGCGATGGCTGTGTACCATTACAACCATTGCGAAACCTCCAAAAACTTTTCTATGGTGATATTCAAACACATTCCTGCAGGGCTTTCACATGCCACATCCTTCTGCCTGCCTGCCATTGATTTTGTGCCCTGTCTCCTCGCTTTAGTGCCCACAGACTTCTGCTGGAAGCATTAATGAAAGCAATGTGCAAACAAATGTGGAAAATAATCTCTAATGCTGCAGGCTCAGAGGCCAGCGGAAACCAGAGGATGTTTTCTGGCAAAACAGCAGCAATAAGAGCTGTTCTCTAAATAAATAATGGCTCAGTGCATACAAGCTTAGCACTAGCAAAGAGACATTGGGCGGAAGGCTCTAACTAGTATTTTTTACCCACCTCCAGGGAAGCACTGATGCACAAGCCCCTACCTTTAAGCCATACACCCAGGTGGGCACGGCGGCCAAAGCTCACTCAACAGGCAAAATCTCAGGAGTCCTCACCTTTCCTGTTGCCTTTATAAAGATGCTTCATCTGGCTATAAAGTCATTAAATTCTATCATCTCCATTTCACACAGGAGGAAACGGTACCTCAGAAAGGTTTACGGCTAAGAGCCTCCTCGCTGGGCACGAACAGAAGCACGACAAAGCCGAGAGCCTGGGGTGACTCCCAACGCACGCTGTGCCCCGTGGGCAGCCCGAAGCCCACCCGTACAGGGGCATCACACCCCGTGGGCTTCTCCCCTTGCTCCAGCCACCCAGCTCCGCGCAGCAGACGATCAAGAGCTCGTCACGAAGCACAGGGGCCATTCGCTGGCTACCGCACCTTGCCCAGAAATGTTATGACAGTTGTCTAGGGGGTTGTTACCGCTGCGTATCACACGCACTGGGGCTGGGGAGACAGACGAAGCCAAGACCGGCGGCCCATTTGTTGCCTGCCCTGATAGACATCCTATTGATAGCTCCATCTCACACTGGCAAAGCCCTTTGTACCACTCTGGGACAGCTGCTCCAATGCCAAGAATTCCTCGCAGGCCAGCCAGCCCTCGTGGTGCTACCAGGGAAGCTCCAGTTTCAGCAAAGAATTTGATGGTTGTCTGGCAAGTGTATAAATCATAAAAGTAGCTTTGTTCTGCAACACTTCAAACCTTTCGGGCTCTCTCGTATGGCTGCAGTTTGCTGGCACTTGCTGTTCAATTTATATAAGCTAAGCTGTGCAAACTCATACCTTTCCAGCCTGTAGGCAGCCTGTTACACCACACAGAGATGCTGCCCCACTACTCCAAGCTGCGTTTTGCTGACAGCAGGGCCTTTTTAGAAAAGGTGCAGCCACTTTTTTTTTTTTCAAGATTTAATTTCACAGGAAACCCAGCGGAGTCCAGGCTTTTAAAACCAATTCACTTAAATAAAATCAGGATCCAGGCGAGCCTTGTGCCTGGGAAAGGAGATCAGGAGAGCAAAGCTCTCAGTTTTCCCTGAAATAACTGAAATAAGCCAGCAGCAGAGCGAGTCACCTTACCCCAGGAGATGGAGAGGATGCAAGGCAGCCAGGGACTGGGGCTGCGGGAATTTTCCAACCCACAGGTGAAAAAATGGGCCTGAACAAAGAGGACTTCAGACGCTTCACGCTGGATTCCCACGGATTTGTAGGCAAAGTGCTACTGTCCAAAAAGTCCCTGCAAAAATTGCACCGTATGGGTGCAGAAAAAGATCCCGCTACGCTTGTTTGCAGTACGTGGCGTTTATGGCGCAGACGATGCCCGGCAGAGAGGGCATCGGCACATCGGCAGTCCAGGCGTGCCCGCGCCTCCGCAGCACCCGTGGCAGCATCAGCAGCTGCTGCCTGCAAAGGAGAAGACGGCAAGTGAAATTCCCTTTTTGTAGACAGCGGCCCCGGGGCGAAGGCAGCGTTTGAGTCTCTGGGTGCCTCCAGCAGAGAAGGAATGGGGGCAGAGGCTGCCATGCCGAGCAATCGTCCCACCCTACCCCGCTACCCCACAGCCGGCCAGGTGGGAAAGCGGCATTACGTGGGCAGGGAATAGGGTGTATCCCAAGAGGCTTTTATCTATCTGGTGTGAATCTACGCAGTGCCTTTGATGTTGGTGGGTCTGACTGGTAGGTTGGAGCTGGAGCCCTGTGATAATAAGGTGAAGCCAGCGGAACCTGCTCAGAGGCTCGGCTCGTTTGAAAATCAGGCTTTTTACGGGGCTGCTGAGCACGGAGAGCATCTGCGCAACGCAACGTGGGGCTCTGCAGGTACCCAAGCCAGAGGCAGCTAATAAATGAGCAGGGAAGAACTGGAAAGAAAAAGAAAAGCTTCGGTTTTCAGCAAAACCTCCAAATTTCTTCCCAATGCAAAGCACTGAGTTCTGTGAACGGTTAGAAATCTCAGCCACTTAAGCCTTTTACTCAACCTAGGTCAGGTGTTTCCAAACTGTTCTTAAAAAAAAACCAGCTAAATACATGGGATGTCAGGATGAGGACTGCATAAAAACACAGAGTTAACATCAGCCCAGGCTCAACGCATGTTGCCCTTCTCCCCTCCTCTGTAGCTGCTGGACTCTCCCATCCCCGCAGGTTGCCAGAGCTGTTTGCTGGGCTGCATTTTCCTTTTCTGCCACTCCCCAGCAGTGCAGGCTGTGGCACAGACCTGCCATAGTTTCTCACCACTACGCCGAGGTGAGCCAGGAGAATCAATTGGTATAGCTGGGGGGGGTCAGTGTCAGGGCTCTAATGGACAGATCCAGACCCCTGAGCACCCACATGCTCAGCTCTGACAGCTGGAAAGGACCCTGCGGGCAGCAGGACACATGTTGAAGATGGCCATGATTACACATTCTCTTTACAAGTGATGTTTAAAGGCGCTGTGGACCACGAAAGTCCTGGGGAAGGATGATTTTATGAAGTCCTACGCTACATCCTAAGGGCCAAGGGAATCTGTGGGTTGGAGTGAAATGAAAAAGGAGTACCATTTGAGATCCCAGATGGAAAAATTTGGGTGGGGAAGAGACGTATTTCAAAGCTCAACCTATGTATATATATTTATAGATGTGTCTCTATGTATGTATGTATATACATACACCTCCCTTTTAATCACTGAACTACACAAACATGCAGTGCACACACATACACGCACTGCCTGCGTGTCTGTCCAGTGCCCCTTTGGTAAGTGCAGCCCAGTGACACGTTACAGCTTGCTGCCTCTGAGCCCACTGGAAGGTCAAAATTCAGCTGGTTTAGGAAATCAACTGTCCAAACCAATTAAAAGACTGCGTGCACGGGGGGGAGATGGAAGCAGAGACTGCGAAACACCAGTTATTTTGACAGCTAGCTTCCACTCCTGTTGATCCCCGAGCCTCCGGGCTTGGTGCAAAGCTGGGAGACCGCGGCCCCAGAGTACTGTCACCCTTTTTGTGTTCATCATGTCCATCCTGCCCTGCTGATGGCCAGCAGCAGCACCACCGCCATGTGTGCATCCCTGCCTGTGTCATCTGTGACGCAGGCGGCACGAACCGTAGCCTGTTATGTTCTTCGGCAGGAGATAACGATTTAGAAGTTTTCACCGGCCAGACCATTTCACCTCGCTCCATCCAGAGTCTCCCATACCAGACGGACTATAAAATGCGCTGCTGTATGCAAGGATGCGCTGGTACGGGATGTTTCCTAAGTGCAAATATCAGCATGGACAGGCTGTTTTACACTTACCAAGGAAAACACGGCAGGCGGACTCTTGAGTTGCCTCTCATTTATCTGAGATGTGAATGAGGGCTAACACCTCTGGAACCAGTCAAGTTACATCCAGGAGTAAATGAGATCCAAAGGGGATCAGGATCTCAAAGGAGGCAGTTAGGGGCACAGAAAAGCTCTAAAGCTAAGGAAAGGCCTAATGGGGGAGGCAGGGGAGGGAAGGAAAAATAACAAAGCACCTACCTGCAGGCCATAAGAAAAGTTTCCCACAGGAAATTAAAACTCGTAAGTCATGCATGCCCACCTAAGCCCATGCCAGGAAGAAGAAATAAAAGACTGGGGAAGGGGAGGGAGTAGCAGCTGTAGCAGGAACAGTACTCAATAACCAATGGTTTGGACTCAGATTTCAAAGCCTCAGGACATTAGCTGATGTGGAAGGGGATGGGAAGACAGCATTGTGGCAAGGCTTGGGCAGCTGGAAGTTGTGCCAGGACCGTGGACCCGTGCGAACCCTCCAGACAGGTGATGTCCCATCTCAGCGTCCCCTCATTCGCTTGGGCACCCCAGGGCACGTCTTGCACACAGAGTGATGTGGGATGCTACCACTCCACAAATCCCAGGGCAGAGGAGGGGAAGAAAGGGCCGTTGGTTTGCAGATGCTCCTGGCTGTGGGTACGGGCCCTTCTGCAAAGAGAGAGGGGAGGCGGTGGCAGTAGCGATCAGCAGAAGGAGAGGTTCACCGGTAAACAGCAGAAAGGAATGTGGCCAAAACCATGCAGAAGACTCGCTGTGCATGAGTTGGGGACCTGCAGGAGGGCAGGGAAGGGTCAGGGAGGGCTGCGAGGAGAACGAACACATGGCACTGCAGGAGAGGGCATTTTCTGCAGTCGGTCAATGGGCTATGGCAGAGGAAACACGCTCACATGCCTTCTAAACTATAAAGGCCAAAGCAAGTTTCCCCAAGAGAAGCCCCTGCTTCTTCCTGAAATCTTTCCCACTAGGGTTTTGAGTTGTTTTCTCCATATTTTTTTCTTTTTAGCGTCTCCTTCCTCCCATTTCTAACCAACACCACGTTACCACCAGCTCACAGGATGAGGCCTCCGGTGCCGACCTCTGCCCGAGGCTGACAAAAGGCAGAAATGCTTTTGCCCAGCTGCTGCTGCTTCTCCATGCCGGTGGGGAGAAACCAAGCCTTGCAAGGAGCAGCCCTGTTAGGACAAGCGGTCACTCTGTGGGTACATCAGGGCTGCATCTCTTTCATCCATCTTTTCGGAGGCAGCCCTGGACCGGCTGCAGGGGGGATGGATGTCCTCCCTGGGTGGCCTGGCCCATCCATGCCTGATTGCCCTGTCTGGGGACCATCTTTTCTCCGTTCCCTTTGAAATCTTATAGTCTGCAGAGGATATTTCTAGGGTTTCTTGCTGATGGCTGTTTTTTCGTCTCAAACGCGATGCCTGCCGCTGAAGCTCTCATGGAGGAGGCCACACTGCTGTGGGGAAGGGAAGGAAAGATACTGACACAGCTGTTGTAAAGAAGGAGAATAAATACTCCAATTGCTTTTGTTTTTTCTATTTTTCTAACTTTCTGGTCATTTAATTAATCTGCTGCTCACTTTCTAATTTCTCCACATATTTTTCCTCTGTAATTGTTTGGGTTTTTTCCCCTCACAGACCTGCTCATCCTCACAGCACACTTGCTCCCTTGGGCCTCATCGGACGAAAGCGAATTACATGCAACTTTGCTTTGTTTCTGGCAGTGTTCATACCTACCCAGCACCTCTCCAGATTAGGGGTGAAATCCCGACCTTAATCACAGCAACTGCTAAAGCTCAAAAGGGGACAGGGCCAGCAGCATTTCTGCTGCTCCTGAAACAGCCAACTTCATCAGACTTCTCACAGAGAGTCCTTTTCTTTTTTTCTCTAAACTTAAAACAGGGAAGTTGGTGCACTGCAGTCCCTCAAGGCTGATGTTTATTCCTCTGCCAGCACAGGCTGGAACCAGACCATGGCAGACACAAGTGTGTGGTCTGATCCTGGTGTGACACCACTGCTGTCTTCTGCACCAGAAAGGACATCCCAAAAGAAGCTCTGCCTCCACGTGTTAGCCCAACCCTGGTTTAGGCAGGACAGCAAAGCTTGGCTCTCAGGCCCAGCCAGAAACCAAACTGTGCTAAATGCTGCTATTACTGACTGTTGCTTTCACAGCTTGGAAACCTGAATCTACGGAAAACAACCTGTGGAAGAACCAAGCTATTTCACACGGGCTTGCAAAGCTTGCCATCAGGTGGAAATGACCTCTGATTGCTGTCTGGCTGGACTGCCCTGGCCCTAGCACCTTCCAAGCGAAAGACTCTCCCATCTGGAGACCTCAAACCATCCCAGCTCTCTGCACGATTATCTGTAGGGGGAGTGCCTGGAGGCACTGCTCGGGAAATATAGTCACTTTTAATGAAAAGGGAGTCCTTGCATTTAACAGCTACAGGAAAAAATCTAGCCAGCAGAAGATTTTTAAATAATTTTTTTCTGAATATTCATGATCATCTTTTTTTTCTGGCTTACCTGCAAGGAGGGATATGCCTCATTCACAGCGACAAGGAGCATCTACATGCAACATCCATGTTGAGCGCAAGTATCTGACATGGCACTGGCCTTGAGCTCTTCTATCAGCACAACTCACTCATGCACACCAGAGAACTAAGAAAAAAAAAAAGTGCTTTGGAAAATGCTTGAATAAAAAATAATGGTAATTTTTTTTTTTTTAATTAAGACAAAAAGAGACCACAACACATCACCACATCCCATGGGCTCCTAGACAACATTCTGCAGGGCCTCAAGAAAAAAATAAGGTCTTTGATCTTAAGCTGGTGAGCTGGACCCAGCAAGGTGGGCCAGATTTATGAGGCAGACCAGCACACTCCAGCAAACTGCAAAACTTAGCAGCAAGTTTGCTGACTGATGGGATTCACAGCACTGATTTATGGACTTCACTGTATTCATGCCACTCACAGGGATGGAGAAAAAGAGGAGAAAGTGAGAGGAGAGGAAAGCTAGTGCCAACAGCAATCTAGTATGTCGGACACTCATCTAGGAGTGAGACAACTGGCATCCAGTTCCCAGTCTGAAGACTAGCTAAGGCTGATACATAAGTGCTTTGATTTCTGGGGCTGAGAAAACCCAGGCTTGAGCGCCCAAAAACCCAGGCGTCACCACATTCACCTGGCAGAGACGGGCCAAAGTCCCCTGAGGCAGAAGTAGAACTCGACACTGGATTTCTGACACCCTCCCAGTGAGGCTATGGGATAAAACTCAAGAGGGCACATCATGTGGGCAAAAACAAGGTCTGAGATGTCCTGAAAGCCAAGTCACAGCAAGCAAGATGGAAGAAAGCTGATTTAGTAGAAATGGGTAGGAATGCTCACAGCCCTGTGCTGTGAGTATTGCACATATCTAGCCATAGGACATGTCTAGGATGTTACCAGCACAAACCTACTGTGGGTCTCCAAGCAAAACAGAAGCGTGAGGTTAACTTACACGAGCGTTTGGGTCCTTCTGCATTCACTATGTCCTCCTAGCAAACACCCAGCAAAACAGCTAGAAGAACCATAAAATCAAGAGTGGTATGTGACATGTATTTATTTTTAAACATCGGAAAAGATGTACATCTCCTCTTAAAGTAATATTTTAAAAATAAAGCATCCTCTGACTTCATCATCACAACTATATATTTTAGACAGGAGTTGCCACAGTGGGAAAGATTCAAGCTCCAGCCTGTTCAATATCCAGAGGCTTCATTATGTGCACATTAGGAGTATTTGTCTAGTCTTGGCTCTGATGTGTTACCTTCACAGCTTTCTGCATGGAGAACACCTTAAAATTTCTGATTTTCCCAGGGTGGAGGTAATTTTCTGTATTCTGTGGGATTTACCTTCAGCATGGCTCAGAGTCTTGCGGTTTTTTACCTTATTATATCTCAGCTTAGCTTTAGCCAGAACCCGCCTGAGTACAAGCTGTATTTTATTATGTATTTTTGTTGCTAACTAATTAGGAGTGCAGCTGTAAATAAGAGATAGGGGCTCGCTCTCTGCCAGATCAGCAGTAAGCCAAAGAGCACTTTGTCAGCAGCCTGAAGCTTGTGTCTAAAAGGCTGAAAAGAAGATGTAATAAACCTCTGCCCTCTTCTTCAATAGGAGAGTGAGGCCTAAAGAGGTGGCCGATCTCTCCATTCAGCTCGGGTGTTTTGACCTGAGCAGCCCTCCCTTCTCGGGAAAACAGAAACTGGCCCCTGGGAATCAAAATGTCCAGGCTGGGCATGAGCAGGCTGGGCTAGTAACCTGCAACAGGCCCAGAAAGCTGGAGCTGGGGCTGGAAGAGAGACTTCTGCATCCAGGCTGGAGCAGGCTGGGGAAGCAGAAGGAGCGTTCACCAAGAGAAGAAAACGTGATCCAGCTCTCCGTGAAAACGCAGCGGTGGCAGGGAGCAGAGCTTGCAGGCAGCAACTTTGAACAGGCAACCTCGGAGCCAGCTATAATTTTTAATAACCAATTTTATTGAACCAGGCCAACACGCTCATAAATAAATAAGTAAATAACTAACAGATGCTCTGAAGTTGTACGTGAGGGTTTTGTGCTAAGGTTGGAAGATGGTGACAGGATCTGTCAGGACCAACTCGAACTCATGCAATGAACTTCACAAGTAGGGAGGCGATCATTAGGGGAACAAGTAGTCTTCAGCCAAGCAAGAAAGCCTACTCCTGCTGAAGCCAATGAATACTTCTTTTCACTTAGTCCTCTTTTCCCCTTACCCCTTCACCCAGTGAAAGGCCAAGCACTGAATAAGGCCCTGTTCAAATCGTGCTTGAATGGGATGGGAGTTTGCTCTGCACCCTGTACAGGTGCAAGACTAAAATCTTTGTGTGAGCAAGAGCCACAGGATCAAACTCTCAGACCCCAGCTGGCACACCCCATTTCTGGGTTTCAGGAGCAGAAGCCATAAGCCTTGCAGGAGCATCTTGCTGAACGTGTAGTTTCTAACAACCAGAGCAAAATACTCAGGGACCAGATTTTGAAATAATTAGGAAACACTGCTAGGAGAAGGAGGGGATGTTTACTTTTCTTTCCTAGAGTTATTTATTTTTTAACAACACAAACAGTCAGGACTAGGGACAGGTTTTAAAGATTATTCCTTCCCCTAAGTGATGCCACAACACGCTCCAGTAGCTGCATCAGAGTGCTGCACTCTTCTGAAAAGGGGCACCATGTCAGAAAATTATGAATATGCTCCAAACAAATAATTATTCTTGCGAATAGGCACCTGTGGCAGTGAGATGTGTAAACCACCTGCATTAAACTAGGGGGGAATAAACCAGGGGACAACTCTGAAGGGCTTTGAATGGCGCAGCAGAGAGTGCTTTCGGCCTCTCCGGCAGGTGCTGCCTCCGGAGGGTCAGTGGGAGGGTCCAGAACACTAAAATCAGGCAAAATACTGGGAAAGACAACACCACCTCGCACTTTCACACCTCTTACCAGGCCCAGGTAAATGCTAGACCAAAGCAGTGCATTCATCTTGATTTGCCCAAATCGGGTTGTTACTACAAACAGCCTTTGCTCATTTTTGCTCCATCACTGGCAGGTGAAATAAGGCTTTGGGCACCAGGACGGAGTAAGCTGTGAGCCACAAGAAGCAGAGGACATCTAGCATAAATCCAGACCTGCCTTGTGGCTCAGCCAGCCCATGTCTCACGCCTGGGGCAAGAAGCGGGCCACCAGCCACGGTGAAGTTCAGGAAGGCTCTGCAAAAGCTCTGGTGGCCCTGAAAAAGGGCAACAGCTTCTCTCATTCCCACAGAGACCTTTCTGCCCCAACTCTTTGAGTATAAGCAGCCACCTAAAGCAACTCCTGCTGCAATCGGCACAAAATATCACACACAAGAACTGAAAGTACTGTGGCTTGGAAATCTTTCACGTATGTCTGCGTGTTGATGGCTTGAGTATCCTGACAGAATAACATTAAGTTTCTACTGCTGCTACTCAGGCTATATTTGCACCAAAAGGTATTACATCAGAAGTGACTTGTCCTCTGGAAACCTACAGATAAATGCTGGCTTGTACTGAAAAGGGGAAGGAAATCCAGAAATGGAGACTTCAATGGAAATCGACCTTTTTTCTGCCCTTCAAACACTCCTGCCCAAGCCGAGGTGCCTGCCACCCTACAAAGACTATCCAGCCTGGCACGGCTGGATCCAACAGAAAATGTTATTTCTGTAGCATGGCCAGCCGCTCCTCCCAAACGCTCATTCTGGATGGATCCACTCTCAAACCTGCAAACTAATTTTTATGTATATGTGGGGTTTTTTTAACAGCTTTTCAACTCTGTTTAGGAGAAGGGGGAAAGCAGGAATGGAGGCCTTCTTCCCCCTTGCCTTTGCCCCATGGCAGAACCACACTGTAGTGTCAGCACTCTCATTACAGTATCTTATTATCAGGCAACTGGAAGCTTAGAAGACAAATGGCCAGTGGTTGACAGGCCAAATGTGAGCCACCGGTGAACTCTCTTATCCCCACCTTCGGGACAAAATTGGCGTCTGAATCTGACATCTCCAAACCATAGCTATGCTTGGGGGAAGGGCAGCTTCACTGGTGGCACAGGGGTGAGGGAGGAAATCGCAAGCCTGCACTGATTGCAGAGAACAGCCTTGCAGGCTAGTTCATTTGCAGGTCGGGTGGCTAAACACACAGCGACATGTCTTTGCGACGGCTTTCCACGCTCTGGAAATGCGTTGCTCTCTTCAGTGCACTTTGCAAGGGGGCATCCATGCCTGGAAATCCCTATTGTGGTGTCAGGATTTCATCTGCAGCAACAGCAGCTGTGTGAATTTTATTAGCAAAGGCTTTCGGTCTTTATAGTTTCCACTGAGAGAAGAAAAAAAAGAGGCAAAAGAAAACAACAATGCTGTGAAGTGGTTTGCTGCATTCATGTTCTGCAGACCATATGCACACACGCTGGCAGGCAGCATGGCAGGCGGGACTTTACTCATGACGTGAGTTGTGGTCAGCAGAGGAAGCTAAAAAAGGAACTTGGGGTTTCTATTAATCGAATGGGGGGGGGTACGAGCTTACAGGAATCTAGGATGTATTGCTGCAGATTTACACACAGCACAGGAGATGTGTGCCTCAGAGATATGTAGCAGATCACCAAGAACAAGCAGTCCTGGAAACTGAAAGCAGCTTCCAAGAAACATTGAAGGTCCGAGCTGCTATTGCTCAGCGTTTTCTAGACAAACATGGAAGAACGGCACTTGCTTTCTTGCTCCTCTGGGATGTTTCAGGTGTCAGACACGGTTCCCCCAACAGGGAACAAAGATAAAATCAACCAGTTGTGAGCTGACAGCACAGAGCAATGGGGCCACGTCTCCGTATGCGGCACGGATCCTGCACCCCATCTCCCTGGCTGAGGGGTTTCCTGATGCCCCCTACTCACCCGACCCTTGAAGATCTCAAGAGCTGAAAGAAAGAAAATGGACCAAACCTGGAGGCTTATCCCCTGGTTTAAGGAATGCCTTTGACCTCCCCCCCAGCAGAATTAGACCTTTCTTTAGGTACTAAGAAAACAGTCCATGGGGTTTTCCTGTTTGTAAACATTTCATCATAAGAACTTCCTCTTATCCTTCTCGTTGGGGTTAATAGTTATCTTGCTAATAGCTGGGAGAAAATAGCATTATTTCTCTTGAGGATTGCTGTGTTTGGAGATTGATTTATCTGTTTGGAACAGCCACAATTCTGCTTTTTGGAAGTCCCCCTGAATTTTCCTGAATTTGTTGGGGAAAAAAAACAGTAGTGCTGTTTCCAAGAACTAGTGCCACTTTCTATAGCATCCTCATGCCCTCCAAGTAACACAGCACTTCCTCCTCCATAAGAAAAAGTCAGTTACTCATTCTCACAGTAATTCTGTGGTCCAGTCCAAAACCTAATTGCTTTTTTAGTGAGCCTGTAGGAGGGGTTTTTTTTTTTTCCTTTTTTTTTTTTTTGCTTATTAAGAAATTATTTAATGATATTGTTCACCTTGAGAAGGAGTCCAGCTCCAAGAATGAATGCTGTCAGGCAAAGCTAATCCTGCAGCTGATCAAAATGATGTCAAATTTGGGATCAATATCAGCTACACTCATTTATCATTTGTACTGATATGTCACATCCATATGAGTTACATTACAGATCTCACCACCTCTCAGGCTGGTCACTGTGAAATCACAACATGAAAATGATTTTTTTTTCCTCTCTGATGAGCTTATAATGTTCATCTCTAAGGGACCTTAAAGTAACCGTGAAGGGCCAAAGATGGTCAGCAAGGCAAAATTCTCACATCAGTTGGGTTTGGGACTGCTTAAGGGCTAGGGATGATACAAAACAGAAGAGAAACCAAAGAAGCTGTTGTCATGACTTCAGCCCCAGGTTGGCCAGGGGACCAGCTCATCTCGCACCACATTCACTAGAACCTCAGGATCTTGAGCACTGCCACCTCAAAATGCAAACTCAGCCCCTCACCTCCTAGGGTCTCAGCTGGGGCAGGGTGGAAGAGAGCCAGTCCTAATGAAGAAACCCTTATTCCTCCATCCCTACTGTTTCAGGCTGTACAGATCCAAGATTCCAGTTTTGCTTTTTCTCTAATTATATGTGAAACCAAAGCCCAGGAAACCAGACTTATTTCAGGAGAACTTACCAACAGCTTCCCCATAAATCCTACAAAATTAGAGTAGACCACTACCTCTTTCTATGAGTGCTTGTTAAGGGAAATGGTTGGCTCACGCAGTTGTCATGTACCAAGAATTAAAACCCCATCCCCCATGGTTGGAGAGGGCAGAACATTACTCATGACGCTGCACATCCAGAATAGTAACCTACCTAACACCGACTGCTTCACTGTGTACGCTTTCCTTTGCTGCAAATTATTATCTCATGGCACGTGTCACAAGAGTACAGGTGTTTTCTCCCAATGTGCTGGCCAAAATCCAATAATTACATTCCCTCTACCTAAATTCCCTCTGCAGATTCAGCCAAGCACAACCATTAGGTCTCCTTTGCCAAAGTGTTCTCCTGTGCAGTGTAAAGCAGCTGCCATACTTCGCACCAGAAGCAGCTGCGTTTAAGTGCGAGGAAACCAAATTGCCTTACGGGAGTGTGAAAGTCCATAAAGTGGTATCAGGCCCTTCAAAGCAAGAGGCGATTTTGACACGCAAGACTTTTTGAGGTTTGCGCCCCTTCCACCGCACTCCATCCCCACTCAATGTACCAAAATGGCTCGATGAGCGTTGAACCCAGGTGGGCTGAGCTGCCAGCTGGGTCAGGACCAGGGCTGGGAAGCATGAGGGATAGGGCCAGGATGGAGAACCAGCAAGGGCTGGGCCGTCCGCTGATGGGGACAGAGATTTTTAATTCTGAGCCGGCGTGCGTGGTAGGAGTAGTCATGCCCAGCACCCAGCCTGGGAGCCTGGGCACCAGGAGAGGTGGCAGCGGCTGCAGGGAGCCGAGCTTGCTGAAGGTGATTTTTTAACAGCCAGCTCAGGAAACCGCTATGATTTTAACAGCCAATTCTACAAACCAGGCCTGAAGCGCCTTTAGCACAGCCCTAGCCCTAACAGCATCCGAGCTGTCCCTGAAGCCTCCCCTGACCCTGCTCTGCATTTAAAATGAATTCCAGGGAGCATTATAATCTGGACAAAGCGGAACAGAATTAGATTTAGGAGAGAGCAACTAAGGTGACTGCCCAGGGCCCAAAACTGGAGGGGAGCCCCACTAATCCACGTTAGACAGCAGCAAAAGTCAGCCCCTCCAAGGGGGGCAGGCGAGAAGGGACCAAGCCCTGCCTTTGCCCTGTGCCCCCAGAGTTTAATGCCGGCTGTGCGGCGAGAGAAGCGGGGCTAGGTCAACATAAGTGGGAGAGGCGAGGAACAAAGACCCCACACAGGATAACAGTGAGGTGACTTAAACATTTACAGGCTCACTGCAAGCAGGGGGTGAGGAGAAGTCAAGTTTTGTGCAAGAAGGCAGTAAATTTCCTGTTCAAATCTGTACATCGTGTTTCCCAGAAGTAAAGCCGCTATTTTCAAAGCTGTCCAGACTGGCGTACAGGGCAGTGTCTCGCTGATTGCGATCTGGTGCTTGTGGGGCTGGTTTCTTGCAGGCGCCGCAGACAGTGTCAGCCTAACTTTAGTGTAAGCGACTCTGATTGAACGAAACCAGTTTTTGAAACCTCATAGCATCATAGCACACCCATGTGCTCCCCGGCACATCCCACCAGCTCTTTCTGGAGAAAAAAAGCTATTCGGAGCAAAAAAGCCTCCAGAGAGGAGGACAGGAGGATGGCGACCACCTAGCTGACGAAGGTCGGTGGTGTGCTGCACCAAACGGCACCTCTCTAGAGACATGGAAGAAGCCCCGTCACAAAACAAGCTGTGGGATCGCAGAGCGAGCGAGGAGAGCTGTGAGCAAAAGTGAAGACATCCTGGTTTCAGTTCTAGCCACAATAACTGGGTGAACCTGAACCTGACCCAAATTACGTGAAGATATTTGCATCACAATGAAAACACATTGCTGCTGCAACAGGGCGGCTGGTGTCCTGCCTCCCCCACCCCCTTCCCTGGTTTTCTGGGAAAAAAAGATTTCTATAGCGCAAGGTTTTTGCTCAACCCACCACTTCCTCATTTGTCCCCGGCTACTTCTCCATCCAGGGCCGTAGGGGCTCAGCCCGAGCCCGCGGGTCCAGGATCCCAGCCCCAAGAAGACAGGAGGGACTCTGGCACCCGGCTTCCACCCTTGCTGCAAGTGCGTGGGGAAGGGAAACTAAGGAGGAAACTATTCCTCTTCCCAATTAGCCCGCACCCTAACCTGGCCAGCTGGTGAGGAAGAGCGTGAACTGCCCACAGGGAAAGGGCATCATCCCTTGTGCACCCAGGTTGTCTCTGAGCCGGAGGCACAGCTGCGACGGGATCACTGGCAAACCCCAAACAGCTTCCCGGGAAGTTCAGCACCTTGTTCGCAGCAGCTTGTAAATGCACCAGCCACCACCACCCCCCCTCCAGCTTCCTCCCTCCTTCCAGACAATTTTCTGGTCCTGCTAATTTGTTACTTCCTATGTAAAAGCTTTTCCTTCCTGCATTCTCCCCTTTCTCCAGAAAAGGCTTCTGGGTTAGGTTACCCAAACCTGGTCTCCTGGGTTCCCTTGGCATGCAGTTACTTCTGTGTCCTTCAAGGACTTGTCACCAGGACCTTCTGGGGGAAAAAAACAGTAACTACATTATGTTTCTTTTCCACATATAACACTTCACCTCCTTGCCCCCACTGAAGAAAGGAAATAAATACTCAGAAATATGCTCAGCTCGCTGTGTTTTCAGCAGTATATGAAACAAAAATCCTCCCGCAAACCTTATCTCAGCAAATGTACATTCATTGTGAAACTTCAGTTTCAAGAGAAAGATTTCCTTGCTAAGAGGGAAATGAAGTGGAAGCTGAAATGAAGTTGGCGTGCTGGCCGTGCTGCGGTCCTCCCATGGCACCTCGCGTGGTACCTTGGTACCAAGGACGTTAAAAGCTCCCAGGGGTGGGCTTTGAGCTGGTGTAAGCCAGCACGGCTCATGTCATTTACATGGGCCTGGCTGATCTACACCGCTGCACGGGTGGTCTTCACTGCTGTGTGCTGCCTTGGTGCGACAGGGACAGCGATCCCAAGCCCCCCGCTGACACTTTTGTGGCAGTCACTGTCTAGCAGCGCGACTGCCTTTTCCATGGAAAATGGCAAGTGTTTTCCCCATCAGGTGGGTCGTTGGACCTCAAGGTGAAATGTGCCTGCTGCCCCTGCTGAGCCTGGCCTGCAGGGAGCATCTTCTGAGGAAAGCCAGGTCCCACGGGCAGAGCAGAAGAAAAGTGAGATAAAGCAACATCTGGTTCTTTTTGTTTTCCTGCTTCCAGATGTGGCCGTGGTGGGGTTACTAAATCAGACTACACCAAATCATGTCTCTGAGACATGTGCTTATATCCCCTTTTCTCTCATACCCTACTGCACGCAGAGGCTTCTTGCTTGTAAGAAAGAAGGACGAATAGGCTATAGGTAAAACACCAGCCTAGGGCAGGTGAGACCGGCCCTCAAATCCTTGTCCAGCAACACACTTCTTCCACAGCCTCGAAAATAACCTACAGGCAACAGGCCTTTGGCCCTCAGAGCAGGTCCCACACCGCTGTGGCCAGTGTCTGCCTTCCCCATCCCCATACAGGGCCACAAAGCATCACTGAATGGAGGTCACACGCAGAACATGGTATATGGAGACACCCGAAATGCCTACACCAAGAGATCCAGTTACTGCTATGATCAACCTTCTCACATACCCTCTGTGTCGGTGCCTGCCCCGTGTAACGCTGCCACAGCCCACTCAACACTGGCCAAGAGGCATGGGAGCCCATCAGCGCTGATGCCCAGATGGGGAAGCAAGCGGGCATAAATTGGGAAATGAGAGCAACCCTTCTTGTGTTGTTGTGTTTCTGCTTGTGCAAAGAGGAGGAAATGTTTGTAAAGCCCATTTCCCAGAAGGGCTTGCCCCTGACTGCAGGAGGTCCTGCCAAACCTCCTGCGGGGACCTTCCGCCTGTGCACACAAAGTGCAAGGGTCAACTGTGGCACCTTTGCTGAGTACCATTTATCTAGAAAAAAGACACAGTCGGTTTTTAACTGTGTGCCAACACCGATAGCGGATTGCAGTGTTTTTTTCTCCCTTGACTTCTGCACAAAGAGCAAAGCGTCCCATCCTCATGGCATAGCCACCAGTTTCACAGCCTTTGCTGACCGACATTCCCACAGCATTTTCTCCTTCCACTCTTCTTTCAAGGAAACTATAACACAGGGTTGATTTCTTACAGTGCTTGGCACCGACTGTTGGACATACGGTCTCAGTAAAGGTTTTGAAAAATAACTTCCAGTGAGTCACAACCACATGACTTTGCCTAGTCTCCCATCCCCACCCTGGTGTCATCCTCCAGCCTTGTGTGCCACAGTGTCAAAGCAAGTCATCTCCCGGGCCACAAGAAACGTCTAAAGAAACCGTAGTGGTGGCGACGGCAGCTATTTCCTAGCTCAGGAAGCACAAACTTATGGACTTTTTTCATGGTAAACAGCTGCTTCCTCACTTGTGCTGAAGAAAGTCCTTCCAAAATTTTTCTTTTTAACTTCTGTAGCAAAACAAAATGAAAAACAGAGACAAATGTGTGAGGCTGCCTTTGATTTTCTGCAGTGGCAGCAACCAAACAGGGGGGGAAAAAAAAAAAGAGAAAAAAAAACAGTCTCGGACTATACCGTTCGCCCGGGCAGAGAAGAATGCTGGAGGTGGTATATGCCAGGATGACATCAGGGGAGTGATGCAACTGATCTGCAGCCAGGAATCCTGCATAGCGGCGAGCTATGCAGCATGTATATAGAGAAGGGTGTATATTTTTATACATAAAATTTGCTGTTCGGAGTACATACAACCAAGCTGATGAGCGCAGCTGGTAAGCTGCATAGTTTGCCTGTGTGCCTCAGCTAGGTGGAGTGGGGAACTCTGCCTATCTTAGGTCACCCAGCACTTTTCCATGAGAAGAATGTGTTTCAGTTTGCATTGAACTTTGCCAAATTTCAGCTGTTTGGGCTGGATTTTTTCCACACATGCTGCCTGCCCCAGGCTAAGTGGTTTTTGGGAAAGCTTCAGCAAAATGGTTCAGTCACTTCTCAGCACAAGGCTAGGGGAAAAACACATTTTGCCCCGGTTACAGACCATACATATGAAAAGAGCTGGTTGGGGGATCCTGTAACGGCTCTACACACTGGAAAAGGAATATGGCACTTGTGCAGTCAAAACTGGCCCTCCTGCTGCCCGGTGTGATTTTGTCCAAATCAGCCACGTGATAAGCTTCCCAGAAACCTCAGACTGTGCAGGCTCAGGGGAGACTTTATAGGGTTTGAAAACTCCACCTGTGTGCTTCATCCATGAGCCTGGACCATGACGGAAAGAAGGGAGAAATCTCATGTGAATCAGGGGATGGGGGAAACGACTGAGAAACTATAAGGGGACTGTCTTCCCAAGCTCTGGGCTCTCCAAAAGCTTCTAGCTCACAAAAGGTCAGTTGCTGCCAACCAGCCATTGCTAGAGAAGCAACGCCTCCAAGCCCACTAACCTCCTTCCTACTCATATGCTTAGCCTCTGCTTTTGTCAAGCATTGTACACCATATCTTCCATTAACGGTGGTCAACAATTGCTACAAGAATGCCAAAGGAATGGGACTATCCCTTAAGAGCACATGACCCTCTGGAACGAGAACAGGTTCCTTGAGTGTCACCTCCATTGATAGCAAAACCTACTGGGGCGTAGGTTTCCTTCAAGGGCTTGTTCCAGAAAGAGGTTAGCCTGCAGAAGTCTGATCCTGATGCCTCTCTGGTTGCCTTAGGAAATATGTTCTGGGAAAATTGCTGACAAACCAGCCTGGGACTCGGGAAGATCCTTCACGTAACACAAACCCAGAAATGGTTTGCTTTGGGGAGTTTGGTTTCTCTTTCGCTTTTCTTCATGAAAGAACATTGACTGTACATCCAAGAAATCCTAAGCAGAAAGTGAAGGTGACAAAGGCAAGCCTGCAACAGTTAAGAAATCCAGAATGAAAACAAGCTTGTGCTTGACTCTCTTTCCTATGCACTTCTAAAAATGTGTTTTCATGTGATGTGATCAGGGATCAACATCATGAAATATCGCTTATGCTGCTCTGGATATTTATTGCAAGCAAACAGAAATTAAGCCAAGCTGCACTGATAAGCGCCTATTCAAGTAAGTATGCCTACTAATTCAGTGGGACTATCCTTCAAGTGACCACCAAGTTTCACAATTCAGCCCCAAATACCTCTACTTTAGTAAGTAAATAGATAGGAAGAATAATTAGTGTAAAGAGCTGAGCCAGGCGCAAACTCCCATTACCTTGACAAAGAAATACCTAATTTATACAAAAACATGGTGGCAAGAGCAGGAAATATCCCATCAACTGATATAAATCATTCCCTATCTCATCCTCTGGCCCTAATCCCATTCAAAATTAGAAGAATGCTCTAATCAGAATCTGCAAGAAGAACAGAGGAGGTAAAGGATAATGAGATGGTTTTATGAGAAGTACGCTGGCACAGAAACATGTTACAAATCTGAGATGAAGTGAAAAAAAAAAACAGCTGGGATATATTCTGGTAGTACATACATTCATTTTTCTAAAGTATTAATAAAATTGTCCAAAGGCATGAAACAGAACTGGAAGTACAGCTGAGCTCCTATGCACTTGCTGAATGCTGTGGAAGAAAGAGTTGATGTGTCTTAAACACCAGCCTTCTACTGATTATTCGAATACTGGTTTTTTGCTTAATCCTCCTTCTGACAGGTTTCCCCGTCCAACATGATTGGAACAATATAAACCAAGCTCTCTACTTTAGAAATCCATTAATCGGTAAAGAAAGGAGGAAAACATGTGCTATTGATTATGTAATTTATGTGTTATGATATCCCGGTGGGCTGACATGTTTGGTGGTGACCTTAGCCTTTGAAATGGTAGATTATATAGTACAAATCTGCCTCTAGGAGTAGTGGACATTTTATAGAGAAAATCTTTCTATTAATATGCCACAGTTTATGACTGCTGAATGTATTTTTGGTCCAACCTCGAAAGAGGAAAAAATGGGAGGACTTCTGCAATTTTCTATCTAAAACAACAAGCCAAAATCCCTCAGTGGCATTTCTGCAGATGTTCCAGGCAGAGAAAATTTGGCCATTTTATCTTCACTTGAATTAAAGTAAGTGAGCATCTGGATTCCTTTCTGGAAGAAAAGATTTATACATTTGCCGCTATGAAAGGCGCGTAAGGTGGAGAAGGCTGTGTGTTTTATATATCCAAGTGAGACACTGTTTTTCTCTGACAGAAAAATACCTCAGTTTTTCCTTTCCAGTTAACTATTTCTCTGGCTGTGGCACTGCTGTTATCTACTCTTCCCTGCGTTTTGGGAACATCTGGGTAACCGTTGACAGTGTGCTGCATTAATAATATCAGAATGACAAATCTCCTACAAATGGGTCCAATCCTCTGCAAAATTTCAGGCTAGTTTCCTGCAGGAATGAGCCTTATGCAACCATACGGCGTGTGGGTGGGTCCGTATGTCTCCAGTTATCTGCCCTTCGCCCTCCCAGGAGCTTTTCAACTGCTTAGGAAATTTCCATCAAATGTGACAGAGGGGCAGTTGTAGCCAAGTTAGTACAAACCTCGCACTTTGTGCAAGTGGGTGGTAAAAGAGAGAATAGAAAGTTTAATGACGCCCCCAGCGATGGACCCACTAAAACAGCAAAAAAACACCTCGCCCCTAATTAGACGTCAGAGACTCTACATGACAGAGGGCAAGAAGGCTTATTTCCACCTATGGCAGAACAACTTGCTCAGTGGGACACTTCTATTTTTATTTTTATTTTCAACATAAGGGAACCTGCAGTGAATGTTTTGATGGACAGAGGGACAGATCAAGAAAAAAAAATCATCAAAACCATGTGTGCTCCTTCTGCAACGCCTGCATGGTTATCTAAGAAGCAACAATCTTTTTAGTCTTCATTCCATCCTCGTCTTGACTAATTTTGCTCTTTAATTATGACTCCTGGCAACCTTCAGTACAAATGAGGATCTTCCTCCTTTAGGTAATGCATGTTCTTGGCTCTGAGGAGGAGGCTTGTCTGTCAAAACATTAGCTGCCTCTTTTATATGTTAAGTATTAATTCTATTTATCTTCGAATTATTTTCAAATACTGGAGGCATTCTTCCCTGTATTGGAATGCAACAAGTGCTTAATTTCAGGTTTTCATGTTATTCTTGCTCAGATATGAGGCCAAAACCGAGTAATTAAATTCTCATTTAAACCCCATTTCCTTAAATACACCTATTCTCTTACCACACACAGTCTCTTTACTAGCCCCATGCTCTTTCACAGGAGGCAGGAGCCTGCAGCCCATGGGGACAGGTACAGCCCACAACTTCATTTCAGATGGCCTGTAACCGCATTATTATTATTCCACCATTTACTGGGTAACACTAAGGCATGTGTTAATGTGTGGCAGACCAAAGGTGCTCAAAAGCCTTATTTGTTCCTCAGCAAGGAAAGAATTTCTTCTCCCTGATGTAAAGGAAGGAGTTAATGCCTTGCCACCACCTAAGGCAGAGGTCCTTCTCCCCTGCCAGGTGTACCCAGTGACAGTCTTTACCCACACTCGCCTCTGGAACCATCGCAGGTCTATGCTTCCAGCAGAAAGAAAATGAAGGGTTAAATCTGGAGCGGTCTGAGGAAAACGGAGAAACAAAGGTGGTTTGTGTGCTCTGTGCATTCAGGGCCAAAATCAGTACTAGCATCCTAGCAGTGGAGGTCCACACTGACCTGCGGGCTAACCCTTCGGTGCCTCCGACGGCTATTGGCATTATTCCTCTCTTCTACCGAGAGCTTCTCCGCGCGAGCCAAAGAAAGAGGGCTGCAACATCTCTCGCTGACAAAGGCATCACTCCTCTATAAACTGGATGAAACCACCACCTGGTTTCGTTCTGCCAGAGGAAGAGGCAGCGGAGGGAACGTCGTCACGACCAGCCTGCTCTAAACTCCTGCTGAGACCGCATAAGATGCGACTTCGATGCTTTGAGCTACCCACGACCCCAAATCCTAAAAATGCATTTAAGGCACTGTAACATGCAGGCGAAACTTAGGCAAGATAGGCACAAAAATAGAGCCCTGTAACCACAGCAACACCAGCACACGAGAAGTCGTGATCTCCAGTGTGCCACTTTTTTGAGGCTCCAGCAAAGCTCTCCCCAGAACCGAGGACGGATGCCTGAAGAGCAAAACGCACTTCAGAAACACTTTTTGGAGGGGAAGGCTTCCATGATTCCTGCCTTGTGCCACCTTCCCATCTTCCCAAGGGGCAGCCCGCCCTGCCGTGCACCCGGGCAAGGAGCGGTGGATGAATCCACGTTTTCCACTGCGAGGAGGAGCATGACTCACAGTCCCCGTCCTGACCCAGTGACTGGTGGTATCCAAAGCAAACACAGCTAGCGAGGCTTTTCAACAAACAATCAACAATCGGCTAGCTGCAACAGTCCACCCCATGACACGCAGCACTTTAAGGGTTTTTTTCTCACTTTGCCCTTTGCCTTCCCCTGTTTATTCTCAAAGAGGACAGTCATGAGCAAAGCCTGCCATGCATAACCTCACCTTCCCACCCAAGCAAAGCCTGGAAGAGTCTCTGGAGGCCTGAACAGCATCCTCCTTGGTTTTCATAGCGTCCCAACACCTGTTGGATAACGCTGCTAGGAATATTCAGAAGGGCCTGAACATCCTTCTTGGTTTTTATCACGTGTCCCAATGCCTGTTGGATAACGCTGCTAGGAATTTTCAGTAGGAAACTAAATCCTCACCTCCTTCAGGAAACTGCTTTGATTTTAGTAACCCCATCTGCCCTTTAGAGGTGGGGAGGGAAACAGCTTTGCACAGGGACCAGGGTGAGCGATACAGGAGCTCCCTGCTGTGCCAAAGAGGAGACTTGGAGCCTGAGCTCCAGCATCTGGGCCACGTTCACAGCCACCAGGTTCGTCCTGTAGCCCGACAGGCCCCATTGGCACTTGACCCGAGTGACTCAGGAGGCTGGGAGGAGGAGAAGGAGGAGAGCAGGAGAGCGAGCAGTGACAGTTACCCGGGCTGCAACCCCAGGGACAGGAGCCAGACGAGTTCAGCATCCTCAGGCGTCATTGGGGAGGGCACTAACATGCCACCTTCGTCACCAATTTGGGCCCTTCCCTCATCCCCACCAGCTCACCCACATGCCCAGCGGTCCACTGCACATACGGATTGCAGACAGCTGGTATCAGCAGAGAGTCTGGGTATGATTTTGCACAAGTTGCAGTGAGTTTTTAATCTTTGCTGAGGCAATCTTCGAGAGTAGCAACTGGCTTTGCAGTATCTGCCGGTAAGGAGCGAGTACGTAACTGCTTCGTTCTGGCCATCAAATAGCAATCATATGTTAACGACCTTCAGTTTATTCCCTGCGGTACCTGGTTCAGATTTGTGAAAGCAGGAAAACTTGCTAATATGTTTTCAGATTAAATGGACCTTTTCTTCTCTTAATGTATGTGCCTAAAAATAACAGGAGTTGCACAGTCATGTCAAAAGATTAAATTACCCTGAAGTCTGCAGAGGGATTACAGCTGTCTGAAAACAATGCATATATACTTTATTCAGCACTGGTGTGCTTAGTCAAGCCAGATTTGAGTGGTCATGAAGACTGCTTTGTTTGTCTATTAGTCCAGCACTTGTCAAATGCTGCATAAAAACACAGTAGTGTGAACCGCTTGACATCCATGAACAAATCTGTTTTAGCAATTGCCCCGTACAAAGCAAACCCAAAAATCAGTAGAGCCAGCAGGCAGGTTCCAGGTTTCACTTTCCAAAGGGCTGTCGTACACAGCAAAGCGTACGACATACAGCCATATACATCCATAGCTAAATACACCTGAAAGTTTGCATTATAGAGCCAGGTTTTCAGTAATTTATGATCCTACTGAACTAAATAATTGAGTGACACTTTCCCTGCCCAAGTGTCCAAATTCTCATTCTTTGGCCCCCCCAGTAGTATTTCCAATGTCTGAACCAGGTTACCTGGACTTTCACTGTAATTCATAAGGGGAATTACATGCCTACAGTGGCAGCTGCAAAGCCCAAATACAGGGAGGCTGAAGCTGCCTGGCCTGGGCAAAAGAGAAATCCTGAGGATTACCAACTGGAGGATCTCACGGGAGCGAGTCAGCCAAGCTCAGTACTTCTGGGCAGACCTTGACACCTCAGAACCATCAAAGTAGGTACTGATGAATGTATATCAAAGTAGGTACAGAACGTAAAGTAGGTACTGATGAACGCGAGGCACCTTCAGATACGGGTGACAGATGACCCAAAGTTTTAAGGACAGACAGTTGGGATTTAGGCACCTGGCAGGACAAGTCAGGCTCTGGCTCCCAGTCTCTAGTGGATTTACCTGCAGTGGTGGTGCCACCTCCCTCCCAGCCAGAAGCAGCCACTCAGGTGCAAGGGGGACGCACGCCAGATCCTCAGGAGTGACAGGGAATAGCCCTGAATATTAGCACAAACCGCCAGCGAGAGTGGTTTGGGATTCAGAGGTCAGTTGCAGGTTGGATGAAAAGTGTCGAGAAAATAAGGATGCACTGCAGAGAGTAAAAAGACATACTGGATGAGGAAAAAAAGAGTAGGAACAAAAGGTGGCAGAAGGGTAATAAGACATTTGAGCATTTGCGGGACTCTGTGCTTCTCTGGAATGACCCAGCCCTGCCCAATAAGCTTGTTCTAACGCAGACAAACCTACACAAAACGCCATCCTGTCCTATGCCGGAGGCAGATTAGCCTGAACTTGAAACTCTGCCTTTACCTGAGCTCCAGATCAGCTCAGAGGTGTACCGAGGGGTTGGTGCCAGGCAGGGCAGCGAGCTCAACCATCCCCAAGGACTTCAGGCCAGGAGGAGGTTAACACAGAGCAGCTCTGTTAAGCCTCTGCTCCATCCCCACTTGTTGCGTATTTTCAGTGAGAAGTGGCTGGTGGAGCAGCTGAACCCCCATCTTGCAAGTCTTCTGCCAGCAGAGTCCCCTCTGTGAAGGGAATTTGCTGCTGCCGGTCTGCAGCCAAAATCTCACCCTACCCGTTGATACTCATTTGCCCAGAAAAGTTCACTTCAAAGGCAACAGCTGCTCTTCAAAGAGGCAACAAATTGCAGTGAAGTGGAGAATCAGTGCCCCCCCCATCCTTGGCCAGAGCTCCTGCAAGTCTTTGGAGGGGCCTTGGCCCAGACTGCAGGCTGTTCACAAATTTTCTTAAAGAAGGAAAACCTTTACACTTTCTTTGGAAAAGACCATTTGTCACTTCTAATCCATTTCAGTGTAGATTGAAGATGGAGCGTTACCTGCCTCCACTGAGCTCTCACAGAAAATACGGATGGCCACGGGTCAATTCTGAGTATTCCTGTAAAATTACAGGCATCCAGCCTAGGGTGGGGTACTAATGAAAGAGTGAAAACTGCTTTTTTGCGCCTCATCTGACCCAAGAAATGCTGCAGTTCTTTGTGGCTGGTGTACAAAAGCAGAATGATGTTCAAATTCTTCAGCATAATCCAAGTGTCCTCAGTTTCTTTTGGTCTTTTGAGATTGCCACCCTGGGCTACCATCGTGTATTACTGAAAGGTCATACGTGACAATAAACTATCTATCTCCAGACAGAGAGACACTCTGGCAGCCTGGAAAAACTCCATCATCCCGTGTGCTGTCTTACATGACTGAAAAAGGGTTTGTCACCTATGAGAAAACATTTACCAGGCTTCAAAAACAATGCAAACCAAAAAAAAATAATTCTATTTACATTTCAGATGGTTTTTTTGTCACTTCCCTGCCCTGCTTTTGTTCACTGTCCGCCCCCCAGATACTTGCATTTGATCAAAGACTTCAAATTCATATGGTCCCACCACCTCTCTCCCTGTACTCTCCTACCCTTTCTTACAGTGCACCTAAAAGAGCGACTGCATTCCCATACAGTTACGTAGGACCCGTGTTCCACAAATGAACGCCCTAGTGAAGAGCCTCATCACCACAGAGATTCATAGACTCAGTTCAAAGTACTGTGATCATGTTCGCAGTGGGCCAAGGAGAACAGAGGCAGTTTTTGGGTTACAGAGCTTTCCCAGGGAGCATCGCAGCATCCTCAACACTGAGATTGTACTAGGGAAGGCCTAACAGCCGAGGGATTTCTGGAACTTCACAGTTTTTCAGCTCATCAGACAAAATACTAATTTGTGTATCAGTTTCATCCACCATAGTTTCTTCACAGTTGTAAAATGTTGGTTCACCAAACAATCTTTTTATTCTTTTTAGAAAGGCGCACAGAGTCTACAGAAAGAGGAGTTCAGTGCACTGAACTGTTTAGCCAACGAAGAGATGAACTGAAGAGCAAGCACAAAACACCCTCCCTCAAAGCGAGTATTCACAACACTCATTCGGGGCTTCACCCAAAACCCATGCAGGACACCCAGGAACGGGGGGGGGGGGTGGGAACCCCTCAGAAGTATCTGGGTGTTCAGTTAAAAGCAGGCTGTGGTGATAGTAGGGCCCAGTTTGTACTCTGAGGTACGGCAGGTCTGTCCTTCACGTGCCTGTTGCCTGCCTCAGTAACGCTGCCACGAGCGCGTCTTGTCCTTCCCAACTCTGAAGTGTCGGGGCGCTTACTTAGAAAGCACCACGATGACGCGGCTTCACCCCAAAAAGCCTTTTCCCAAACGGCAGTTCCCTGCCGCGTGTTTATTACCTCTCAGTGCTTTCTCTACCAGATAGCTTTCATTTGCTAGAAAAATGTTTCTCTTTTCTAGCCCAGATAGGTTTGTAACAACCACCCACCTGACCACAGCATCTGAGCGGCTTCCAGAACTGCATTCAGCAACACGCCTAACATCTGTCACATGTGGTTTGCTTGCTCGCTCTCATCCTCTTGCCCATGGAAGGTCTGCTTGTTCAGTGGCTTCTTTCGCTTTGGCGTTTTATTTTTAAGGTGCTTCTGGATGTTTGCTAGAGAAGTCAGCACCAGGAAGCATACCTTAAATGGAGAGCAGAAAGAAGTATGTCTGTGATTCTCCTTGGGGAATTTCTGCATTGGGTCTTGGACTGGTCCTTGAGAAACCCTCTGTCTCCTGGACAGACAAACTTACAAGTTCCCCTGGATCTGAAATTTTTTGCAGTGAGAGCGGTGAGATGCTGGAACATGTTGCCCAGAGAGGTTGTAGATGCCCCATACCTGGAAATATTCAAGGTCAGGCTGGACGGGGCTTTGAGCAACCTGATCTAGTTGAAGACATCCCTGCTCATTGCAGGGGGGTTGGACTAGATGACCTTCAGAAAAGGTCCTTTCCAACCCTAACCATTCTGTGATTCTGTGATTCTAGCTGAAAAGCAGGGGGTTTGAATATGATCCTCAGACTGGAATTCAGGTTTTTGATAGATAGGAGACGTTCAAGCCACCAAGCACCTGGAACATAAAGACAAAAGATATGAGACTTGTGCAACTCTCCTATTCCAAGCCACTGACATCAGAAACACAGGGCAGGTTTCTGTCAGAAGCAGCAGTGGTTCCTTAGATCCCATTAAACCACCTACACAACACGGTCAGCCAGCAAAGCCCTCTGTGACACCCTCGCTAGCCACTGGCTATGAATGAGGGACATGCAAACTGCTCCATTGCTGCCCAAGAAAAGAACCCAGAGACCCTCCTTCTTATTTGTGCTGAACAGATTAGCTAAGTAAAATACCATCAGTATCGTTGTTTTCAGACCACGCTTTAAGGTGAGAGTGACAAGTAGGACATGATGTGGTAGCACCGAGAGCTATTTCAAATAAATGGGGCAGGAGAAATGCAGATTAGACGGGGCAGCAAATGCCATCAGGAGGGAGTGATGTGCAGTAAGCTCTAGGAAGCAGGGGCATGCTTTTAGGTCAGATTTTAAACAAGCATAGCAGAGGGCTTAACCTGCTGTGGTGAAGTGAGCTGGGCTTGGAGCCTTCCACCTCTTAGGACCTGAACTGGTAAGGTCTGTCAAGCTTTTCTTTCCACTGGGACCTCAAAGATCTGGAAAGAGAGAGGAAGGATGAAAGGAAAGAAAGAAAGAAAAAAAAATGGGCTTCTGTGCTCAGCATCTGGGACACTCAGCTAAGAACAAGGAGCCCCATGTTCCAGCTCCTGCCCAGAAGAATTCTGGACAATACACAGTGAATCCTTCACTCTTTTTTGGAGGATGGCACAGCTCACAAGGACAGCAGGACCCAGGCTAGCCGAGAATGCAGAACCCGGGACACTCTCCAGAGAGAAAAGAAAGTTTGGTCCCCGAGGCAGAAGAGGTAGTTGGTATCTCCAAAATAGTGGGTGTTCTCACCACTCCACAACTGGTAAAAGGGGAACAGATGGGGAGGGTGGAAAGAAAGGGCACAAAAGGTGGCCGTGGAGCAACTTCCTTCTTCCAGTGTCTTTTGAAAGCAAGCAAGTGCTTTTTCTATAGATGTCTGTTGGGAAAGGTACAGTGAGAGCACCTGCTCCACCGAGCTGTCCAAAGACGTGCATGGGGAAGGGCTGTCTACCAGGCGACAGCTAGAGCTTGTGCCTTCTCGCGGGTCCCTCGGCTCAGGGGCCTCTCAAAGTCTGCCTGGCTGCGGTGCCCTCTCCCCTTCACCGTCATCCTACACTATGCACAGACCACAGACCGGGGCATCGGCTGGAGACAGACTGGCAGCGATCCGTGGGGTACGCGAGCAAGGCAGGGACCTGGCCGTGGGACAGGAGCAATCACAGGAGCTTCTCGCTGCAGGTTCAGTTTTCACAGGGATGGCCATGAAGAACGCGGGGCCTGCAGCTCCACAAGCCACTGTTGCACCTTCCTCTGTCTTTGCATCCAGTGCGCCAGGGTACTTTCCTGCAAAAAATGGAGAAATGTGACTCAGCAGGTCGCTCCGTAATACCTCTGCGATGGACATCCTCTGGCAGACAATCTGGAAACTTCAGGCCATCGGCACTAATCTCTCTTTCCCTAGCTAAGCATCTCTCAGGTAATTTGTGGAGCAGATTTCGATGGCTGGAGGTGTGAGGTGAGAGCTGGAAGGCAGAGCCCTGGGCTACGGTACCAGAGATTGCCCAGCACCTTCTAGCAAGCCTCAGCACTGTAGGGCGGACGGCAGTTGTCCCACACAAGGCTTTAGATTTTGTTTTACTGCGAAGCACGAGGAAGACGCTACCAGCTCGCGGGCTGCGATTTCATGGTAGTGCTGCCAGCTTGCTCATTCCCACCCACTGTGCTGGTCGGGTTGTTAGTGCAGCCGTGTGATGAACTACAACAGAAATGGATCCAGCTGGGGGAAAAAAAAACAAAACAAAACACAACAACAAAGAAGGGAAGGTGGGAAACCTCTGCCAGATCCATTCTCTGATGCAGTTCCTCCTGTTAACTTCACCAGCAATGCCAGGGGCAGGAATGAGTGGGCTGGATGAGGAAGGAAGGGGATGCCTAAGCCAGTTTTTGAGCAGTACAGACTCAGCTGTGAAACTGCTGCCTCCATTGCTTTCAGGATTTAAAGGCCTTACACTCCATGCACAACCATGGCTCACCCAGCTCCACCTGTTTGCCAACACCAAGCCCTCTTTTGCATTACTCGCACCCAGAGAAAGATAGCTTTGCAAGAAAAAAAAGCCTATATATTAACTTTTCCCCGACCCAGGAAGATAAGCATCCACAATTATTGACCCCGGGTATGGCCCAGGTACAAGTCAACATCTATCCAGCTGCCTGACAGCAGAGGCAAGACGCTAAACAGCACCGGCCCGTGAGAGATGGTTTCTGAAGCCATCCTCACCACAGTACTACACAACCAGCTGGGAGGAAGAACAGAAAGAGAATAAAAGGCAACTGAAATCAATGGAATAGATGAAAACACCCTGCTGCCTTGTCCTCCGGTACCGATAAGCCTCTGACTCTCTGCCATGCTTCAGTGCCCAAGGTTCATCCCCTCCTAAAGGAGACAAGCTCCTTTACTTAGTACATGGACATGGACCACTGTCACAAATTCGTGGGCTAGCAATTGCATCCGAGTGACTCCCTACATGCTGGATTTTTTAAAAAGAAGGGAAAACGTGAAAGGCTGCTTCTTAGCTTTCCTTAGCAAATGCCTGTGACCCAGGAGGAAATGTCCAAAGTCGGTGAGGTGAAGGCGAGCGAGAAATCCCACCGGCAGCAGACCTCGGCAGCCGCTCTTTGAGCTGGGCCAGTAGAGGTCTCTGTTCCACTAATCCACTAATAAAAATAAATAAATATCTATATTTGTCTGCGCGCGCATGTGCCTTCTCGTCTGATCCCCGGTCCCCAACTAGAATAAAATAAATACAGCAGGAAGCTGGCAGCTGTGATGGGAACGATTTATCACTTTGCTCCAGAAAAAAAAAAAAAAAAAAAAAAAAAGGTTTGGGGTCTACCAGGTTACCAAGCTTACGGCATCGACTCCAGGCTTCACATCTGGCAGGAAAAACTTAGGTATGGTCAGTCCCAGACCTCCAGCATCTCTCCCCAAGGAAAGTGAGGACCGCAGCTATGACTGTGCTCACCGGGGCACGGTTGTCTGCTCGCAGAGCTCTTCCAGCCTGCCCAGCTAGCAGGGGGATAGGGAGACCTTCCCGCACTTGCAGGTCCCCGGTTTCCATCCGGGTAGAGCCAGTCATGACAGAAAGGCTTTATGAGGCAAGGGTTGGTTTTTTGGCCTCCACGTAAAGGGCTGCTCGGTCCTTGTGGGAGTAGCGTCTGGAGCACACAAAATGGGGCGTCTGCCCACGACTGGAATCCTTGCTCGAAGTCTCAGATGTGAGGCCAAGGATAAAATTGGAACGAAACTAATGTTCCTGCCGGCTGGCTCCTCCAAACCGCTGCAGGCGTGGTAGGATGGCCAGGTATAAAAGCCTGAACTGGCACAGCCCGTCTTTGCGGGTAGGGAACGCTAAACCTCCAGGTGTGTTGCTCCCTGCTTCCACCCAGAGCCTGCCGGCGCGGCCGGAGCCGGCCACCAGCACCAGCTTGGCTTAACTGGGCCCTGAACTGGCGTCCTCGGCCGCGTTGACACCAGTAGCGGTGTCACCGGCCGCGGTGGACCACCGCGTGAGGTGCTGCCCGCAGCTGCAACGTTCCCTTTCCCAAAATCCAGAGCTGGAAAACTCCCCCCCCTTCCAGCCCCGAGCCCTGGGAGGTGGTCCCCATGAACCGCTTGTGCCCTTTGCTTGAGGAGAACGTGCGGCTGAGCGAGGTTAATTAAGACGGGGAGGGTGCACGCAGCCAGGCCCAGCTGGGGAAGGGGGGGGGCGCAGAGGGGTTCCCCCAAACCCCGCTCCCCAGCGAGGGGAACGGGCAGAGCTGCCCCCTCCCCGGCGGCAACGCGCAGGGCAGCCGCATCCCGCCGATGCGCAGCTGAACCCCTGGTTTTGGGGGGGGGCGAGAGCCGAAAAAAAAAGGCAAACCAGCTTTATCTGTTTAACTCGAGTGTGTTTCGGTCGGAGACGGACGCGCGGGATCAGGCGTCGGCTCCTTGCGGAGGGCGGCGAGTTCGGTGGGACGATCGCATCCTGACTGCGGCTCAGGCCCGGGGAGGCTGGCGGCGTCCTGCAGAAGGGAAGCCGTTTTGGGAAGCGTGCCGACTGCGGGACAGCCTCCGTATTTCGCCCTGGTCCTCTCCACCCATCCATTCCTTTGAACCTGCCACGCTTCCATATTCCTTCTCCGACGCCGGCTCCAAAGCCCGCCGAGACCCGGGCCGTGCTCCCCTGCCGCGGCGGCGGCTTGGGGCTGGAACGTGACCCCGTGACAAGGACGAAAGGTCCCCACGCCTTTCTTTTTCACCTCAGCAATATTTTTGTGCCCATGCTGCCAGAGCGAGACTTTTTCCCCTCTTGTTTTTGCCTCCCCGGGGCAGGGGGAAGAGGACGGGAGAGGAGCAGAGCTCCTGCTCCTCTCGCTTGTTCTGCGTGTTTTGCAGGGCTGGTAACCTCCTTTTGGTGTGTTTTTTTTTGTAGCTGCTGTCAGGTTTGGTTTGTTTTCTTCAGGCAGAAGCAGATGAAGGGTGGACAGTCTGATGCCGGTTTGGGGTTAGCCAGTGGCCCTTTTTATATTATCATTCTAGATTATCCTACTATTTTTATATTTATATTATCATTATTAATTTTATATTATAGGAAAAAACACATTTGCTTGCCTTTAAGTAAAGTGAATTAGGAATTATTATTTTTTTAATGAAAAAAGAAAAAAAATAACGGAGAAGAAAACCACATTCCCCTCTATTTTTTGCCCAATTTTGAGTCTTGCAGCGACTGATGTGGGCAAGGCAGAGGGCAGACAGGGAGAGGGAAGGTACGCGAGCTCCCTGGATGGAGGAGGTGGCCGAGTCGGGGCAAAACACGGCAAACCACAAGTGCAGATACTACCCGCCCAGTGTGAAAAATGCCCTTTTTTGGCTCAGTAAGTAAACGAAACTTTGGGGGGGGGGGGCGGCGAGATCAATGTTAAAAAAGAACAGAAAGTCTTCAAGGTTTTTCCAGTCAAATCAAAGCAGGAAAGATCTCATTTGGGGGCACAGCAAAACAATTTATACAATATAATCTAATTATTTTACTGCAGATCACACATTTTGTTAAAGCCATTATACTGTCAGCGTTTTCTTTTGGTGGGTGTTTAAAAAAACCCAAAAAGCACGAGAATAGTAGATTACTTTTCAAATGAAAAAAAAAAAAGCCATCTTAAAATGAAAAGTTGAAAATACCAAAAATACCCTAAGAAGATGTTGAAACAAAACATGTTGACATTTCTGCAAGTGGAATGTTTTCTTTCGCGAATGAAATTCAGCGTTTCTTCGGGTTTTTTTTCAGCTGACGCTACTCAGAGGCGCAGCTGGGTATGGATGTCGGAAAAACTTGGTTTTCCAGTTAATTTCCCCATTGGAGGAAGAGGAGGCTCCTTCCCCAGCTGAGAAGCGGTGGGTGTTAACAGTGACTTTAAGGACACATTGTCAGGACTTTTCTCTTCCAGCCAAACGTCTCGAGTGAAAAAAAAAAAACAAAAAAAAAAAACCAAAAAAACCCCCAGACCG